>NC_037528.1:4450372-4453863 GCF_001531365.2 Cynara cardunculus var. scolymus
TATATATATATATATATATATATATATATATATAATAGAGATTAGAACTTTATGAATATATATTAATTAGAACTTGAATCAATTATAGATGGGGTCATCACATCCAAACGTATATCTGCCGACCATTTTTCGTCATACGTTTTTTCTATGCTTCATACATACGGCTTATCGCTTTATGCTTAAATTTATTTTCTCACTTTTACAATTGAATACACACACAACTACTTTTCTAGTTGTATGGACCAACTAACCGAAAGTCAAGTCCCAACTCCCACCTCCTTTGAATTGATTGTGATCTTTTGTAAGTTTTGGGGTATTAATGCAAAAAAAGAAAGTTTGGTGACCCTTGTTATGTAACTCAATTCTTTTAGATTTTTAACGAACAAGTAAATGGTTTTTTTTAATCATATAATATACGAAATAAGACCATATAGTTTTATAAATTTTAGAAATAAATTAAAAACTAATAAATATATTTTAGTTTATACACAGATAGTACCCCTTAAAGGTAACAAAAAGAAATAGGCTCTCTCAACCCCCAAGGGGTTGGTCAAAACACATGTAGATGGGTCACTTAGCGTAATAAGAAATTTGTTCATATACATACATACATATACATACATACATATATACATATACATACATACATACATACATACATACATACATACATACATACATACATACATACATACATACATACATACATATACATATATATATACATATACATATATATATACATATATATATAGGTGTGTGTTGAGAAACGTTCATACGAAAATGTCAAAAACATTTTTTTATTATAGACAATTACATGTGATACTATATTATTATTTCATCACATATAATGCAAATGTGATTATCAAAGACGCAGACAACTTTTGGCATTATCATTGTGATAAGATTATTCTTGATGTGATACTATAGCATATAACATGTGATGCTACATCATAGACTCAGAAGACCTTTGACGTAACCTAAGTCACCGGACATGTCGTTCGCACGCTACCAGGTCCCTTCACGTGTATTATCACGTGTGAAAAAGTTCTCACGTTCTCCTAAAATGAAGGTGTTATCGTTTGAACCTCCATCTTTATATATATGAGACTAATCAAATGAGAACTAATTAGTTTGTGGTAACCGTGAAGACCAATGTCAACCACAAATCAATAGATAAATTAGGAAATTTATAAATTTGATAATTTTTAATTAAAATTTTAATGTAAGAGCATTTTAGGTATTTTCTCTTCTCTCTCCTCTTTTATCTCTTCTCTCTCCTCTTTTATCTCTTCGTCCCCCGGCCTCCGGTGATACCGCAGTGGTATCACAATGCATCTTATATGTGATTGGGTATCACACTGTGGTCGTTTGTGCGGTCGATCGGATATGTAACACAGTGGTATCACAATGCATCTTATATGTGCTTGAGTATCACACTGTGGTATCACCAGATGATGGTGGCCGGAGGCCAGAAGACGGTGGCTGGAAGACGGGGACGGAGAGAGGAGAGATGAGAGAAAATACCTAAAATGTTCTTGCATTAAAATTTTAATTAAAAATTAYCAAAATTATAAATTTCCTAATTTATCTATTGATTTGTGGTTGAGATTAGATCTCACGGTTACCACAAAATAGCCAGTTCTCCCTTGAATATATATATATATATATATATATATATAGAGAGAGAGAGAGAGAGAGAGAGAGAGAGATGAGCGATCAAATGAAAACCACTCTCATTTGTAAAAACCGTACAAACCATCCTTATACGTCGATTTCATTGTTTAATCTTATGAAAATTTTTCATGAAATTGTTTAATCTTGTGAAATTGTTTCATATAATACTTTTTTTTGATGAATTTGTTTCATATATGGTTATGAAATTGTTTCATATAATACTTTTTTTTGATGAATTTGTTTCATATATGGTTATGAAATTGTTTCATATAATATTTAATGAAATTTTAATGAAACTGTTTCATATATTTCTCTAAAAATAARATAATGAAGATGATAATATCCATGATTAACACCCTACACAATAAAAATGGTTAATCAACCTCTCATAATTACAAAAAAATGAATAAAATGAAAAAATATAATTTGTTGAATGAGGTTTTCACTGTTTTTACAAATTGAGTGATTTTTATTTGAACGCCCCTATATATATATATATATATATATATATATATATATATATAGGGAGAGAGAGGGGGGTACTATTTCTGTAATTTGTAATAATTGTGAGATCTGATCTCAACCATAAATCAAAAAATAAATTAGAAGATTAATATTTTTGTTGATTTTGATTTAAATTTTTAATTAAAGAGTATATTAGGTATTTTAATAATTTTACATCTCTTTTTTTTCTTTGACGAACCTTCTTCTTGCGAACACTATTTAACACAAGATACATTATATGATACCTTAAAACATCGTCGCTGTTAAAAAATAAAATACATACAAACGATACAATATGCACACCGTGATACCCATTGTATACATGTTGTAATACCCATTGTATACACGTTGATACCCACTGTGATACCTATTGTTTACAACGTGTTCACAATATCAACATTGTCATACTCATTGTATACACGTTGATTTTTAGTGTGATACTCATTATGTACAACGTGTTCACAAATGCTAATTTGGTAATGCTAGAATACATAAATATATACTGCAATTACATAATTAAGTGAAAACATATTAATTATTACCATATTTGTCATCATTTAATTATTTAAATAAATAAGGTCTTAATTTTTAATTATTATAGATGAATAATTTAACTTGAGTTGAAGATGCCTCCTCACACGGAAAAAACACGTACAAAGCCAGTGAGGTTTCGGTTAAAGCACATGCTTCTTATTCAATTATTTAGAAAATCTATTAAAATAAATTTTAATTTATTTATTAAAGTATATAATTTATTTTAATCAGTTATTGGATGTATATAATAAAACCATTTAAAAAGAAAAGAAAATTCCAACTTTCAACATATATTATAAAAATAATTTAATATGACCGACATGAAACTTTTTTTTTATTAACCTGGATATTCAATCTGCTATGCGAGTCGACTAATCTTAAAAATACCACATGCTTTACAAATAGTCTGGAGTCATCGTATTTGAATCTTCGTAGCCGCAAGAGAATTTTTATTCCTTCTTGGATTTGAACCTGGACCTCTTTGTACTTTTGACCTTTGGAGCAAATCTCAAACCAATCAAGCAACGTGAAACTTTTAATATTTTCAAATACTACAATGTCACTGAATTTTCGTATAATATCCTTAGAATGTTGTCATCATGAAAAAAAGTGGTACTCTTTATTAAAAGTACTTTTAAAATTTCTAATAACGTTTGTTGCTCATTTGTTATTAGTTCGAGTCTTATACAATCATCAGATCTTTTTTAAACTGTCTTTTAAGGTTATGGCACTAGGGGTGTAAATGATTCGAGTCGAGCTCGAGTATCACTATACTC
>NC_037528.1:4454398-4462143 GCF_001531365.2 Cynara cardunculus var. scolymus
ATACTTTAAAACTAATTATATATAAAATAATCGAGTATCTCACGAGCTTTTCGAGTCGAGTATTGGGTAGCTTGACTCGACTCGTTAATATGTCGAGTCGAGCCTATTCGAGTCGAGTGTTGACCGAGCTTTGACCGAGTCGATCTCGAGTAGCTCGCGAGTTGTCTCGTATCATTTACACCCCTGGGTTATGCTGTTTTTTTTCTTTCGTTGGTCCTTTTCGTTTTTGTTGCTCCGTTGGTTGTTTGTTTTTTATGGGGTTCCGTTTGTTGTTTCTTTAATAAAAATTATGCCTTTAAAAATTAATTATTTAAGAAAATGAAGAAAAATAGAGGGAACCACTTTCCATGTCGTTGATTTGGTGGCATGGGTGGCGGCGAATGGATAGCGTGTGGAATCAGCGATCATATTCCGGCGCCCCGCGTGTTTTTTGTTTTCGTTTTCCATGCCCTTTTATCCCCTTAAAAGCCGGATAAATTTGTTGAAAATAATCGACCGACCCAAATCCCTTGGTTTTAAATTTAATTAATCAAACCACAAGAGTGGTGTTTGATTGATTTGAGCTTGATGTTAAAAGTCAAAAGTATGTGGAGGTCTCAGGTTCAAATCCAAGAGGAAATAAAAATTCCTTTGTGGCCACAGAGGTTCAAATGTGGTGACTCCGGGCTATTTGCAAAGCATGTGGTTGTCCTGGGATTAATTGGCTCGCATAGTGGGTTGGATATCCAGATTAATCAAAAAAAAATTAATTAATCAATTAAGGTCGTTATTTATTAGGTTTTTCGGAAATCCCATTGGTTGTTAAAACGTCAGTAGTCAATAGTCAAATGGGTTGTTTTTTTTACCTCTTAATAGTTTTATTAAGAGGTGAATTTTATTTGACAAAATAATATGTCTCTTAATAGTTTAAAACTCTCTGAATAATTTTGTATCTTAGGCATCACTTAACCATTTAGAACCTTAATTTCATTGTAAACAATTACCAAACAATTGTATTTCATATTGCACTATATCATGAGAGTCACTTAATCATTCTGCACCGAACTATTCAGCAACTGTCAAACAACACTAAAAGATGAAAATTAACGTTTGATCTCTCATAATTACATGTTGTCAGTAACTAGACAATATTAAAGTATATAAGTCGTAAATAAGTTGTAAAACATCATGAGATCATGACTTTATGAGTTATAATTGCCTATAAAAATTCACCCTTGATATAATCGTCCTTTGACTTTACGTGTTATCACACATTTATGGACAAACAAATTGTCTAGAGTTGATAATGTCATTTCCGTAAACTAAAATGTCATTTTTCATCTTTTCCAGCCTCTTTATTGACTCATTTTTTAGCTGTCATTAATATTTTTAAAATTTATAATATTTATATATATAACAAATGTAACAAATAAATTCACACATCTTTTTCATTAAATGTGAGGATTCTAGATTAAGCTCTTGACTTTCTAAAAAGCTAAGTAAAAGGCCAGGATATCACTAGGCCAAAGACCTTTTATTAGACTTATCTATACTATATTATAAAATATTTGACAAAAACTCTTAAAAACCATTTTTATGCGTAAAGTACTATTTATTAACGCATATTACTTAAAACTCAAGATTACAAGTAGATTGTGCGTAAGTACAATTTATTAAAGTTCTATATCTGAATTCGTGTAATTAACTGCATATAAACATAATCAAATACAGGATAAACATCTCATTTTAAATATAAAAAATCTAAAATATAATTAGGATAATTATTGAGTTCTAACAGAATACTTRATTATTATMTTTATAAAATGTTATATTATTAAACCAAAAATAAATTATTTYATTATTAAACTTAAATTAAATTATAATAAAAGAAATAAATTAAAGAAATTACATAAAAATAAAAAAATTTAAATAGTTGATTTCATATTAACATTGATATTTTTTTTCAAAATTCTATGATATCTTCAAAATTATATTTTATTCAAAAATAAAATCATTATTGCTTTCTTAAAAACACATAAAATTGTATTATAACCTCGACAGAGACAAAAAAATAAAATATAACATTAAAATCGAGAAGTATTTCGCTGCATTGCTCGTATACGCTTATAGTATTATATCATATATTTGTATTCTTATCTGTTAGGCTAATTAAAATAGATAACCAATAAAAATATGAAGCTATAACAATAATTTAAAAAGTCAAACTAAAAATTCAACCAATAAAAATGGGTCCAAAATTGAATCAATGCAGAAATAGATTGTGATGATAGTAATGTATATGGTAAGCAAAGTCCAGCAATAAACCAATACTAACCATCCACAATAAGCAAAGTAGAGATAGAGAGTGACACTCCACTCTATCAATTGATTACTACAATGTTTGGAACAACCTTATTATATATTTACAATGTTTTGATTGGTTTGAGCTATGCTCTAAAGGTCAAAAGTAACTGGAAGTCTCAGGTTCAAATCTAAGGAAGAATAAAAATCCTCTTGTGGCCACGGAGGTTCAAATGCGGTGACTTCGGCCTATCTGCAAAGCTAGTGGTCGTCCTAGGATTAGTCGGCTCGCATAGCGGGTTAGATATCCAGGTTAATAAAAAAAATGGTTCTTGGGAATATTTTGAGTGTATGAGGCATGGTCATATAACTAGATAGACATCAATATGGTCTAAAAATCGACATAAAACTCATCTGGATGTGATCTTAAGGTCGGACGTCCAGCTCGTCAAGTTCTTATGACGTTGAACATAACCTTGGAAAGGTTGTCTCCGAGCTCGCATAGGTCAACATGGTCATGCTGAACAATAAGGCACGACCATGCAAGAAAAGATAATGTCCAGTTCATGATAATACTACATGTTCGTGCAGTATCCCTTTGTAAAAATGACCCAACTGTTTGGAACCGGGGAGGAGGATCTGTAGGCATACTTCAACATAATCGAACTTATATTACACATATCTTAAACAAAAAAAGTAAAACAACATGAATATTTTGAATGAGGTGGTCCAGATTCAAACGTGACTGTTCTCAACCTGTATATAGCCGATTTAGTTTTGCCAAAAACGTAGTCACTCTTATTATTTTAACTGTTGGATTTAAATAGATATGAATGATTCACATGGGTTTCCTTGTCCTTTTTTAGTGTTCTCTTTTGAACTCACATATACATGGGTTGGGTTCCGGTGGAAATGAAAGTTAAGATGAGAAGCGTAAGAAGAGATCTGAACATTTGATCACTTTTAATCTCAAACTCACCCATGAATCGCGCTTGATATATGGATTGATCTGGTACATCTCATCCTAATATACATCAAACGATAGATATCTCTTCTTACGTTTCTCACGAAAACTCAACCCTAAAATTTTTATTTTTTGTCTCACATAAGTTAGAGTGAACTTATTGTTTATAAAAGGAGTGTAATATTTTGGTTTCAATTTATATTTTATAAAACATTATTTTTTAATAAAGAATTATAGTAGTTTATAAGTTTTCTTTACAATAAAAATTTATATTCCATTTATCTATACTATATTATAAAGTATTTGACAAAAAAAATTAAAAATCATTTTTTATGGATGAAGTACTGTTTATTGATGCATATTACTTAAAATTTAAGATTATACGTAAATTGTACATTAGTATGACTTATTAAAACTTCATATTTTGACTAACTGCAAATAAACATAATCAAATATTGGATAAACATCTCATTTTAAATATAAAAATCTAAATATATAATTAGGATAATCATTGAGTTCTATCAGAATACTTAGTTTTTATCTTTATAAAAAATTATATTATTAAATCTAAATTAAATTTGTTTGTTATTAAACCTAAATTAAATTATAATTAAAAAAAGATGAATCAAGAAAATTACATCAAAACACAAGAACTTTTAAAAATATTAATTTGATATTGATATTTTTTTTTAAATTTATATTATATTCAAAAATAAAACATTATTGTTTTCTTAAAACCATATAAAACAGTACTATATTGACATAAAAAATGAATAAAACGAAACATTGAAATTAAGATGTGTCTCGATACATTGCACGAATATCATTCTAGTAAGATTAATAGCAATTAATATTGAAAGATATTTGTTCTCATCCAATTAAAAATCATACACGTTTTAAACCGTTCGTCGACTTATAAGGTTGGAAAGCGTAAACTAAGCATGGGCAGGGCCGACATTAATTACGGCATTCATTAGTAGTTTGCTAATTAATTAATCTTAATTAATGCTATCGTAATCAAATGCGTGTCATTACATAATTTCTTGACAATTACATCACGTCTTACTTCAATTTGCATCTTCTACTTTCATTTTCTTCATTTATATAACAAATTTTATGTAAACTCTTAATTAAATATCGAAGAATACTGGTTAGACGATAATTATTAAATAAATGATAGATATGAAGGGAAAAAAATTGTATCTGATAACCACAAGAGTGGTTCTTGATTGGTTTGAGCTTGACTCCAAAGATCAAAAGTACTTGAAGGTCTCAGGTTCAAATCCAATAAGCAATAAAAATCTCTTTGTGGCCACGGAGGTTCAAATGCGGTGACTCCGGACCATCTGCAAAGCAGGTGGTCGTCCTGGAATTAGTCGGCTCGCATAGCGGGTTGGATATTCAGGTTAATCAAAAAAATTTGTACATGATTTAAATGTGTACAACAATAAACTCGAAATGGTATGGACTTATATTCAATCAAATGTCATATATGAACATTTCGATAAAACTTATGAAATTTATTTGATATCTGATAAATAACATAAATTAATTAATATTATAAGTTCAAGAATTATGAAGATGTGACAAATGTATGACAAGTTAAATTGGTTTATATGTAATTATAAATGTGGTGTAAACGGAATAATTTCTTAGAATTTATAATTGATTCTCAAATGCTATATAGCAATTTTAATTAATTTTAAGAAATGGAGGTGGTAGACTTAAATGGTTATAATATATAATTTTTGTTTCTGTTTATAATAAAGCAGAATACATAATTTTTTAATCTAAAACTATATATATATATATATATATATATATATTTGTTTCATAATGTCTTTGTTTCACGTGTATTATGTTCATAATGAAATTTTTTGTTTGCATTTTTTGTTTTACATACACATAAAAAAATGTTCACGTTCTAAAATAAATGTAATGCGCAACAAATATATGTTAATCAATACAGTAAATTCAAGTTGTTATAAAAAAAATCATTTGAAAATAACACATGATATGCACTGGTTCTTAAAGTTGTCATAATTTAATGAGTTCTCAAATAAAAGTCCAAGATTTAAATGATTATAACTATGAGGGCAAAATCAATGAGAAGAGGAGAAACAATCTGAATCACCTACCTCATGAAATTTTATGGTTGTGATTAACTTGCTAAAATTAGTAACATTAAAATAATTTGTATTTAATTCTCTAAAAAATCTCATTATATATTTAATTATATTATATCATAAATTAAATTATATCTTTAAAGTATATCAATATTCTTTTTCCAATTTATCTTATTCATTATTATTATTTTTTTTTGATAAACATTTGATAAAGAACTTTTTCATGATTTTTCTCAAAATCACATGCAGTCAGATATATGTATGAATCTATTATCACATATTATATATATAATATCATATATAATAATAACATATTGTCACATGTGATTATTGTTTCAGAGTAACATATGCATATAAAACAAATATCACATTGACATTGTTGATAGCATATTCATTTCGTGAAAAGTGTAAATTGTCCATAATACCACATGTGATATTCGTTGATTATGAATCATTAGTACATATCACATGTGATATTGAACCGGTTAAAAAAATCATTGTTAAAGTCACATATGATAATACATAGGACGGAATATAAGAATCTGATACCAATATTACATGTGATAATACAATGATAAAATACGTAACTTATTACAAATATCACATATGATAATTTATAAAGTAAAGAATAGAAAGATATTAGTAACATTAATAAAACATATTATTAATTAATTCTACTAAAAGGAGATGGAAACTCTTTAGGATTTAAAACTGAATAAATATTCATTAAAAACTCACATACGAATTTGCTTACTTTTACAAGTAATAAAAAATGTTGTTTTATTTAACAATATTAATTATTTGAGTTAATAAAACTTAGAGTAAATAATTAAGAAAATACAAAAAAAATTATTATTTTATGTATTTTTTCCATATAGAAATTCTAAGTAATTCAATATTTTAATAAAAATAAAAATTCAAAGTTTTTGTGTTGGCTTATTGGGTGCAAGTGCAAGTCATATGTTTCTAGTCCAGTTTCATACCTGAGTCAGTTTATGTTGAACTTTTCTAGAAACAACTGAACATTCTGGGAAGCTCTCACTCGCGGCGCGCCACTAACGACTCACTCACTCGGTATGGCTTACGTGGGTCATGACGGCTGGTTCTCTACTTTTTCCACTTTCATACCATGATTCTCTACTTTTTCCACTTTACCCCCCTGCTTTTTATATTTTTCTATCCCAACCCACCCACCCACATGTCTTCAAACTTCAACTCCCAAGTGCCGTGCCCCACAAGCAACTAAGGTCACTTTCGTCATTCACACCTCCTTGGTCAAACTAAGATAAGTCAACACTTGTCACCTATAAATACCATATCCCACAATCAACTCTTTACTACTTCATTCATTCATTCAACCTTCATTTGCTTACAAAACCCTACTTTTTGCTTGCACACTTTTACATCAACACTCTTCATCAAAATCCCACTTTTTCTTTTTACTATATTTCGTAAATCGAATCCTAAAACGACGAGTTTTGAGTCCGATTTATCGAGAAAGATGGTGTGTATGCCGATGAAAAGATCGAGAGAAGATGGACTAGACACGTCCATAAACAACATGGCAAATTATTTGATGCTTCTTTCGAGAGGAACCACAAGCACGGAACCGTATGATGCCAGCTTGGTGAGTCGGGTTTTTGAGTGCAAGACGTGCAACCGTCAATTTCCGTCTTTCCAAGCACTTGGTGGACATAGGGCTAGCCATAAGAAGCCAAGGCTTCTTGATGGAGACATGATGGATCATCATGATCACAGTACCATCTCACCGGCTAAACCCAAAGCCCACAAGTGCTCGATTTGTGGGATTGAGTTTGCCATAGGACAAGCTTTGGGTGGACATATGAGGCGGCATAGGACGGCAACAACGACGGAGAACCACTCTCCTCCACCACTGGATTTGTCAACGCCGGTGGTGAAGAAGGTGAACAGCAGGAGGGTGTTTAGTTTGGACTTGAACTTAACACCGTTGGAAAATGGCTTCGAGTTTAGAGTTGATGATGAGAAGAGGACTCCAATCACGGTTGACTTTTTCTTATAATGGGAATTTAATTGATGTATCATTGTTGAGATATTATACCATTTTTTGTTTCGGAATCTATAGGACAGATTTTAATTTTAATTTTGTGAGGTAGACAAAGTTTTGATTTTGATTATTGAAATTAATTTATTTATATATACACGACCACACAATCCATATTATCTGTTTCAATCATATTTGATATATCTCATGAATCTTAAATTCATTCTTCTTCGTCTTCAAAGAACATTATATCGAGTTATATATATATATATATACATATACATATACATATACATACACACACATATATATTTATATATGTATATATGTGGTTGGACGGAATTCCCTTGTG
>NC_037528.1:4465913-4539853 GCF_001531365.2 Cynara cardunculus var. scolymus
ATATATATATATATATATATATATATATATATATATATGATTTGTTAAAAATTGTGATTTTCATTCTTTTGGTTGAAAAATTACAGTTTTTATCTTTATGGTTTGTAATTCATGCATATTTTCATCCTTATGATTTTTAATTATTGTTTTTTTTCTGTCCATCTGTTTTACAATTTATTACTATTTTGGTCCCTTGTATTTTTTTTTTAAAAAGAAACGAATGAGGTCCGATCAAGCTTCAGCATTGCCGTCACCCAATCGAGAATCAATCAATATCATTAAAAATGTGATCATGACATAAGTCATTAATACAATGTAAGAGGAAAGACAGAGTTACATCAAAAACTTTAGGACAAGATAAATAACAAGTGTCTAGCAATTAAGTGAGCCGCTTCCTTGGCGTGTCTCCCAATCGCATGGACCGAATGGTTGTGTCATGAGTGCCTAAAAGTCGTATTATGTCCAGAATGATATCCCCAAATTCCGAAATGTCATGGCTCTTATCGTTGGCATTAGTTTCGAAAATAACATTGGATATCCCCGTCCTTGGACCTATAAGATTGCGTCCCTAAGAGCATACGCCTCGCATTCAGGGACCGGAGGAAGGGAAGTATTTGGGGTTGCTTTGGCATAAATGAAGGTACCCCTACTGTCCCTTGTACTTAAAACGTAAGAATTTAGCCCAATGACAAAAATAACAATAAATTGAAAACAATAAGAAGAAAAATCGCAATTTCTAAATCACAAGGACGAAAATGAAAATTATTAACAAACCTTAAGTAGGTGTGTACATTGGGCGGGTTCGAATGAGCAAACCAAAAACCCGATCAGATTTCATATATGGGAAATCAAAACCCGAATTTTACGTTTCGAATTTCAGGTTGGTTCGGGTTTAGGTGGTTGGGTTTCAGGTTGATGTCGGTCGGGTTCGAGTACTATTCTAATGCAAAAGGTATATACAAATTCAATCAATATTGAGAATAAATTCAATCAATTGAGATATTGATGAAATCGATAGTAAGTTTAGAAATTATAAAACATTTCTACCGACTAGAATTTAGTATTTTCAAAAAATAATTACATAAATAAATATATTCATATAATATTTAAAATATATATATATACATATATTTAGAGTTTTCAGACAGGTCAAGTAGCCAAAAATCAAACCCAACCCAAACCCAAATATTCCCCTAGTTTTCAGGTTGGTTCGGGTTCCGGATTTTCAGATTTTAGGGTATTCAAGTTTCACACAAACGTCTTATTTTCGATTCAGGTCCGGATTTCTATTCGGGTTTTACACACTTCTAACCATAAAGAACGAAAATCGTAATTTACGCATATATATATATATATATATATATATATATAATATAGTTGAATAATATAAATACTTATAATATTGCAACTTTTATGACATTATTATTATCAAATATATTTCAGTGTGAACACAATTTATATTTTTATATTTAATATCTAAAAATTACTTAACAAGATTTGGATACGATGCAAAAATAGTAACGACTTTTAATTAAATAAAAGTCAAAAACTGAAACTTTGAAATAAAAAAGATGCAATCCCCAATTTGAATTGCAACAAACGATGGAACATTCTTTTGTACCATCTTTTTCAAATCAGCCCCATTTTGAAGATTCCCATTTTTGCAACCACCGTTTATGGATGGCAATCAGATCTACCGTTCACAAACACCGTCCTGTTAAAATTGTTAACGGATGATCGAGGATGGGGTTGACCCGACCATGACCAACAAACAACAAGCGGTATTACAGACTCATAAATATTTCATATTTGATCTATCCATCTAACGATCGTTAAAACAAGAGCCATTTTTGTTCTTTTATCGATTTTTTTGTCTTTTACCCAATCAAATCAATTTTATGATTTTGGTCCATGTGACTTTTGATTGAGTAAGAGGAAAAAAATGATTAAAAAAACAAAAATGTCCTTTATTTTAAAAAAATAACGACAATTAGAGGGAGGGACCAATACCATATGTTTTTGTAAACACAATAATTATCTTGTAATTTCAAAACTATAAAGACAAACAGTGTTATTTTTTACAAACCACAGGTACCAAATTTATAGTTTACCCACAAAACAAAAAGTTAATATTAGAGTTATATATATATATATATATATGGGTCTATTCAAAATGAGAACTGAACAGTTTGTGGTAATTATGAGGTCCAATCTCAACCATAAATTAACGGATAAATTAGAAAATTAATAATTATGGTAGTTTGAGTTAAAATTATAATCAGAGGGCATATTAAGTATTTTTTAAAAACTCCTCTCTCCTCTCTCATCTCTCCGACCTCCAATCTCCGGTCTCCGGTGAAATCAGTATCACAGTATCTCACAATAGGTATCACATTGTGTATTACAATGGGTATCACATTGTGTATCTTTATTTTTAAGGTCTGAGTTGGTATCATAGTTGGTATCACAGTATATCGCAATGAGTATCACATTGTGTATCTTTGTGATTACTTGGTACCTGCTGGATTAATGTTCACCGGAGGCCGGAGATTGGAGGTCGGAGAGAGAAGAGATGAATTTTTTTAAATACCTAAAATGCCCTCTAATTATAATTTTAACTCAAACTACCATAATTATTAATTTTCTAATTTATCCGTTGATTTGTGGTTGAGATTGGATCTCATAGTTACCACAAACTAATCAGTTCTCCCTTGAATGGACCCTTATATATATATATATATACACACACACACACACTAGAAGGGTACTCGCACAATGCAGCGAGATACATCTCAATTTTAATGTTTCATTTTTCTTTTGTCTCGGTCGATGTTATAGGAAATAGAAAAAAATATTGATATTATTACCAAAATGACTTTAAAATTTCTTCTTTTTGTGTATTTATTTAATTCATTTTTTTGGTTTAATAATATATCTTTTATAAAGATAATAATTAAGTATTTTTTTAGAACTCAATGATTATCCTAATTATATTTTTATTTAAAATGAGATATTTATTATCTATTTGATTATGTTTACCTGCAGTTAGTTACACGAATTCAACATGAAGCTTTAATAAGTTGTATTTATGTAAAATTTACTTGTAATCTTGATTTTTAAGTAATATGCATCAATAAACGGTACTTCATGCATAAAAATGTTTTTATGAGTTTTTGTCAAATGTTTTATAATATAGTATAAATATATTTATATTTATAAATGCCTACTTTATTGACCTTTAAATATAAAAACCAACATTTTTTATCTCAATTTTATTCAGTGTCTTAGTGTTGGATTAGAGATGAAAACAACTTCATTTCTATGTTTTTAATGTTTTTAGTGTTGAGTTGGAGATGGTCTAACGATCAAGGCGTACCAAATTTGCCACAACAAACTTCTTTTATTAATTAGTTTCAAGAAATATAAGGGTACTCAAATGAAAAGTTACACTGATGGGACAATGAAGCGGTGGCATGGACCATTTTATGCTCCTCCCCATTACGATAGGACGATGATGCGGTGGCATGGACCACCGTATGCTCCCTCTATAGATCTACCTCTGAGTATAAATAGTTTATTTGCAATAAACCTACCATCAACAACTCAATTTTTATCAATCTATTTTGATTTTACAAAAATTACGATCGACACTTGTACTATGATGATCCATATTGTTAAAAGCTTAAGAATTTAGTAGTACTACGTATAAATTGTCAATTTCCCTTGTCGTTTGAGGGGAAAATTAAATTTCAGGCCAAAGTTTATTCACCGTCAACCTCTTCTTTAACGATTCCATCTTCGATCTCCGATTTAATAACGTTTTTATTTGGCCTCGCCCCCTCATCATCATGCATTTCTACCTCCTCGTTTCTTGAATCCGACAAACTCTTATCTTTACTCTTTCCCCATATGATCAAGTATAATCCAATAACGATGATAATCGCTCCAACAACCCTGAAAAATGTTATAAATAGTAAACTATAAATTTGGTCCCTATGGTTTTGAAAAAAATAACACTCTGTCCTTACAATTTCAAAATTACAATATGCCTATCATGGTTTGTAAAAACGTTCGAATTGGTACTTCCCTTTAACGGTCGTTGAAAAATTCTGTTAAATGATGGAACATTTGTTCCTTTTTTTGATTTTTGGTTTTCAAAAACCAAAGGACCAAAATCATAAAATCAATTTCGATTTGGTAAATGACAAAAGAAATTGACGAAAGAATGAAAATGCATCTTATTTAACGGAATTTTCTAACAACCGTCAAATGATGAGACTAAATCCAGATGTTTTTGCAAACCACGATAGTCATCTTGTAATTTAAAAACTGCAGAAATGAAAAATGATTTCTGAATAACCATAAGGACCAAACTTGTAGTTTTCTCTAAATAGTAATTTGAAACCAATCGAAGTAAATCAAATTACAAAAGAGGATCGATCATAGCATTGGTATGACTATACGAGTAATTGAGTTAAATAATCATTTCCCTCGTTTAAATTGATTTTTTAACCATGTCTTTTCTGGGTTGACCTAAATATAACTACTTTCACAGTATCCGGGTCTGCAATATCTTAAGGGCAAAAAAGAATTCAAATTCAACAGATATACAATTGTGACGATCCGATCCGTAATTGTGAAGGTAAACTAGTTGAATTTGTTTTTGTTTTTTTTGTCTTTTAGTTAAGTTCGCAATATTACGGACCTAGATATTGTGGATGTAGTGATATTTGGATCAAATCGACAGATAAATAATTAGAAAACCAATTTAGACGAGAGAAACGATCATTTGAGCTAATTTCTCTTGCCATAGCACATAATTACCTTCCTAAGTCCATTTGTTCACCTAGAGTAAACGAGCTCACGATTACAACGATCACCATTCCCAACGGATTGAAGGCCGTCACAAAAAAAGGTCCTTTCTCCTTCATCACTAGACCCGAAATATAGTAGCTCGCCCCTGATCGAACTATCCCCTGTGTCCAATGGGAATAGGTTTAATTTCAATTCAAGAGATTAATTAAAAACGAAAAAAATAAAATAAAAATAGTAAAATATAATCTTACACTATAAAGTGTAGCTAATAGTTTAGTGTCCCATTTGATAGACCAAATGCCTGTTTTGCCCTTCTCAATAACAAGAGTCATCACAGTGCCTTGCAAAGCACCCATCGTACATATCAGGGTTGTAAGAGACAATTGAGCAGGGTATTTCTTCAATGTCACTGCCTGAAAAATAAAAAATAAAAAATGAAAACCGCAATTCCATCATCATTATCTTATACTCCATTTGGCGGACGTCCGTAGTGGTCTGGTGTTTGGTAGTTATAGTATACGAGGTGAAGTGGTTAAAGATGTAATTACCTGAAGGATATAAAAGCTGGCCCAAAAGAAACAACCCGCAGTGATCATGATCGCACCCTTGAGGTGGTCCGCTTGAGAGGGTTCTTCAGATGCTCGAGGGTGGTGCACCCGGCTTAGGTTGGTCCATGGCAATGGGATCGGTGGTCCATTGACAAGGGTCATGACCATGGCTCCACCTACAGTCACAAAAGTTCCTATGATCTTCCCTTGGCTATGCAATCTCCTTATGTTCACCTTCTCAAGCCTACAAACACACACAAATTAATACATAAACCGAGTTTTGTTTGCACATTAATCAAGTCGTCGTGTTGTGCCTGAAGATCCACGCCATGAAAAACGTCAAGGCCGGGAGAATGTTACACATCGCTATAGCAAAAGTCACGGTCGTATACTTCATTCCAGTATAATACAAAATTTGGTCCATAACCGGCCTAGAGTTCACAAATTTTTCGTTAGCTAAAAAACGTCGAAAATCTAATTCAAAATACACGAAAAAGCAAACTGTACGTACTCTAGTTGTGCAAGCAACATGATCTTCAAGAACACGGATAATGTCATTTGAGGTCGCAGTTTCCTGCCAGATGTTATTTACGATGATCACATATAAACATCACTACGTATATGATCAAAAGATCGCTTCTGGGAGTTGGATCCGGCTTTCTCGGCACTGTGTGGATCCAACTCCCAGCGACTGTAGTACCTTTCGAAATAAAGAGCGAAAGGGCCAAAAGCGATGACTGCAGCTATATTTCGATAAACCGAAAACGTGCAAGGATTCAAACCCTTGTTCAAAGCAGATTTGACTATAATCCCATTAAAAGCGTATCCCAATTGAAGAAAGAGCACCCCGAGATACGGCTTCAATCGATCGGCAGAACGCAACCACGGATCCCTCGACATCTCCATCGATCTTTCTCGATGGTTCATGAGATGTAGCTCTCTTGGGTGAGGGTATTATGGGGTTTTTATAACAATGGGTGTTGTTCATTTAATTTCCGCCATGAAAGTTGTTGCTAAGAAGGTCGAGAAGTGTATGTACTAGGTACAGTGTCTCCTTATTTCGTGTTACTTGTATGTTACGAAAACAGAAGACAAGCCGACAATCTATGGATTAAGGTATGCTGTAATTTGTGATAATTCTGTTATATGTCAAAGTTAATTTGATTGTTAACAAGAATTTATAACCTATGTAAACGATGAATGGAAGTATTCTATAAGATTACTAACACTATACATAAGTTTACGTGTCTTTTATTTCACGAAATACATCATATATATATATCGTGTCGATTTTATTCTTATATAACATGAATATGTCGTGTGTTACTTGACAACTTTTTCTTAACGGACCAAAAAAGTTTCTATGTTTCTTTTATAGGAAAAATCAAAATTCTGAAATCGTTTAATCTTGTCTGTAAATATATATACGCGTTGGTAAGCATTGTAATCAACACTTCTGGTCTTAGGGGCCGTTTACCCAATTGCTTACCCGGTAAGCGCTTACCGATATGAGTCAACACTATGATTTGTTTTTATGTGTAAGATTTTAGTACATCAAAACATATCGAATGCAACAATTTAATGGATAAGCGCTTACTTGGGTAAGAGTCGTCATCCTCACTTACCGGGTAAGACTCTACATCATTCTATCGCTCTTACCCGGTAAAGTTTTTGGCCCTTCTCATGTTCATCCAATGAGAAAATTTATCCGGTAAACACTTACCAAATAAGTGTTTAGTAAACGGCCCCTTACGAAGCTTTTATAGTATGGAAATGAAACTTGGGGGTAGACCTACCAAGTGCCGAGGGGGTCTAGTTACTAGTTTTGTCCTAAATTTTGTAAATTGTAGATTTGCCTTAAATTGCGCTTAATCTATTGTTAGCTAATATTGTTATTGGTTTGTTCATTAGAAAGGTAACGTGACAATGTCAAAAACCAAAATGATTTAAGAGACATCAAGCAAAAAAACGGAAAAAGAATCCTTGAAATGGTGGAATTCAGTTAAAAACACATCGGACTTATGCCTGAGACGTAGTCTTACGTCTTGCTCAAAAGGTTGATTCCATTTGAGGAAAAATGTATTTTATAACCCAAATTGACACAATTAACTTTTCCCCCATGTGAAACCGTGTTGATTTTTCCACCGGCTCAAACAACGACTCCACGGTTCTTTAATCCGGCTTAAAGGGACACATCTCAACAAAAATCTTGGTTCACCAACGGCTAAAATCGTGTGCTTATTCATTGTTATCAATACAAGAACTCGTAAAGTTGATTTGGGTCCTTAACATTCCTTATTTTATCTTTATATTTCATCATAGTGAATGACAAGTTTGCGTATATCGCACTCCTCAAAGTCCCTCTATTGAATGAAATATGAAGTCGTTTGATTTAATTGGTTTATTTTAAAACATACATCGAACCGAAAACATGGATGATAAGTTATCATAAACTTTGGGATTTCATGTTTGCAAGTGTTTTATGGATGTGTTCCACATGGATCTATCATACATAACAACTCTTCCAATTTCCAAGCAATTGGGGTTACGTTTGATTGTTCCCTTTAATGAATCAAAAACACAAATTAAAAAAATAAGGAAATACATGCAGAGCAGGTATATAGAGTTAAAAAAAAAAAGGCTCTTAGGCCACGCCCAATTAGATATCTTACCTTGTGATTTTATATTCAACCATATTACATCATCAGTTATTCCCAGAAAACTGAGAGGTTATATACAATAGGATATCAAAGCTTATATTTGAGTTTATAATGGTGGAACACGAAATCTTTTACTATAAATTATTCGAAATTGAATGTGATTTTTTAGTGTCTTTGTATTGTATTTTATAATTATAAATTAATTTTAATTTTAATTTTATTTTATATTATGATAATATTGCGTCACAGCTAAAAAATTGGATTTGCTTATGAATAAAAACTAAATATAAGGAAATTGATAAAGATTAATGAATTCCGTCATATTGGCTCACATGATATATGTTTAATTAAAACCCAAAAGAGTAAGCTCTTTCTTTCGTGAATCTCAAGACTTCAAACTCAAATGGTTCATCGTAAAGCTGCAAATGTTATATATATATATATATATAAAGAGAGAGAGTAGGGTTCAAACGTAAAGTATGTCCAGATAAAAAAACAAGAAAACGATTAAATCACATATTATTTTACTCGTGAGTACAATCACATGTGATTAAGTACAACCTAGATCGAGGGTCAAGTCGTCCATAGGGCTGTAAACGAACCGGACAAACACGAACGGAGGCTTGTTCATGTTCGTTCGTTTAACTTTACCGAACAAACGAACGAACACGAATGGTAAACGAACGAACATCTTTGTGTTCGTGTTCTCGTTCGTGTAGAAATCTGGTGTGTTCGTGTTCGTTTATGTTCGTTCATTAACATGCTAAACGAACGGGCTAAACGAACATAAATAAATATTATTTTGAATTCAAAGTAAATAAACAAAATATTATATATTAAATTTAGTATATAAACAAATGAATATAAATGAACGTAAACGAACATAAACGAATGAATATAAACAAACGTAAACAAATGGTAAACGAACGAACATTCACGAACATAAATGGACGAATGAGACTTTTGTTCATGTTCTTTCGTTTAACTAAACGAACAAAAAAAATGGTTCATGTCCGTTCGTTTAACTAAATAAACAAAAAAAATTGTTCATGTCCGTTCATTTATTAAATAAACGAACATAAACGAACTTCCCGGCGAACGGTTTGCTGAACGTTCGGTTCATTTACAGCCCTAGTCGTCCGCATACCCCTTACATTGACAATGTTCCGTAATCCCATATAATTTGGTCGTTCTCATGTTCACTTATTTGGTCATAGTTCCATTTGATCCTCCTTTCTCTCCCTCTCTATGTACACATACACCATTTATAAAACTATAAAATGTTTAAATGAATAGAATCCAACTCATCTGGTTCTCAAGAGCCAAATATAAACGTAACTGACATAAAGAAAAAAGGTTGAAACCATTTTTACCAATTGTCCCAAGCTAAAGTCAGTAGTACATCTCAAAAACTATGTTATTTTAGAATTTTTAGAGATTTGAAAAAAAATTGTTTCAAGAGTTAAACTAAACTTTATTCTAAAATAAATAAATAAAGAAAAGAATGAATAAATCTCCAAATTTAACGTGAATATATATATATATATATATATATATATATATATATATATATGAACTCGTGCATTTGAGATCACCAAAAATCATGAAATTCAATGAGATCTATTCTAATCCATACATTTCGCTATATATATATGAACTCGTCAAAAATAACCTTATTAAATATAGTTCCACGAGAAACAAAAACATCAAAATTAGTAGCTTTTGTTGATGGAAATAACTAACAAAATAAGCAAAACCTAATCAAAGAAAGATACCTAAATTTCGGAAAGTTTTATAAACAACATACCTACATCAATGGAAGGGTGGGTAGATACGTGTGGCAGGGATGCTAATGGCTTTCAATTTCTATTTTCTTCTTATATATTTATATATTATGCCAAATTATTTCGTCATGTTATTGAATGAAAATCTAACTACTGGTTGATAAATTAGTCATTTTTAATAAAAAAAAACTAGTTCATAAGTTAGATGACATTGTAAAACTATCTAAAATGTCGTGTTAAAAAATTAATTAAAAAATATGAAAGAAAAAAATTAAAAATTAAAGTCTTTAAAAATTATTTAAGTGTTGTCATTGTTTGATTGAGGTATACATAAAGGCAAGATTCCATCGTAAAATGAAAAGGAAGAGTGGAACACTTGAGGAAAACAGCAATTAAGGGTAAGAAGAATTTGAGAGAGGTTAAGGAGACAAGAGAAGATCCAGGTGGAGTCCAACAAGTGGTGTTGGTGTGTGCATCATGTCTTAATAAAACATGCTGCATTTAGAGACAGAATTTTATATGTATATATATTTCAAAAAAGTTAAAGTGTTTCCTTTCAAAGTATATGCTGGGGAAGATCCTATTCTTATTCTTACCCACCCCCACCTTCACTTGATGAAAACCCACAAACAAAACCCAATTACCCCACCTTCCATCACTACATTTCAATAGCTTTCTCTCTACAGAATGGCCACAGAAGCGGCGACCGGAGGTGGTGGCAATGGTGATATTGAAGAGATCTCCGGTGACGATGAGATCAGGATCTAGTGGCATGCAGTCATAATGGTTGGTTATCAAGACAGTACCATTAGGGCAACTAAGACCTTTGGCAAAGTGTGTGTGTTTCAATTCATACTGCTTCAAGAAAGAAAATGAGGCCACCATTTCCTCTTTTCTGCTTCTTATAATAATCGTAATACTATGTCTCCATCTAAATCACCATGAAACTCAGGCTACCTACCTGGGGATCAGATGCTTGTATGGCTTTAATTTGCTCAAATAAAGCTTAGTTTTTGTTTTGTCTTTTTCATTATTATCTAATTCTCGTTGTTTTATACGTAATAAGTACCGTTTCTAGTAACCATTAATGCGTCATCATTATTCCCTTCGGTTATCTCCGATCAATGGAGTTCCACCTAAAACCCACTTGGGTTTTTACGGAACTATATTTAGGAAGCTATATCTTTTTAAGAAAACAATTTAATTATTCCAATCCACCATTCCTTTCTTAATCAGAAACGTGATCAGTTTGTCTCATTTGGTCTAATCTCGCAGAACATACATAAAACACGGGTCGTTGATCAAAGGCCCGGGTGAATATATGTCAGAGAATACATTATCTGCTTAAATGATGATCCTTGTGGCAAATTATAGGATAAGAGGTAAATGAGGGCATGAAAACCAAATACATGCTACTACTGTTAGCTTTACGCTAAATGTGAACATGGTTTTACATCGAACAAAAACTACATCCATTAAAGTTTTTTATATCAATACATTTCTGAGCATCAAATCTGAATTGGATAAAGAACATGATTCAAGTGATCATATGATATTAATACTGAAAATTGTTATGCACATAAACTGCACAATTGTTGCATGCAATAAAAGTAAATGAACTGAACATATGAGATCTCAAAACTTAACCGGTGTAGTGTAAGGACCAACTAAATACAGTGACTGTAGTATGTATTGATGCTAACTGAACTACTGCCATTCTATAGATGCGAATGACATTAAATTTTTGCTTTTTTACAAAAATTGGGTATTCATAAACACATTTCGTGTTTGTGAATTACCAAAACCCCTAAAATATTGATAAAAACCACATCATTTTTACTAAAACGGGTTACAAAAAGAGAAATTGAACATTCTGCAACTAAATGATTCACAAAATGTGACCCTAAGTTGGTCGTGATCACGACACTCAAAAACGCCTAATCAGATCATTTGATTTGTATGGATCTACGATCATTTTGAAAAAAAGTGCACTATCAATAACTCTATCGGCATTACTGTCCAAAATCCAAATCAATCCAAACTATACCTTCTTTTAGTAACTGAACAACAATCGCAATGCAAAATCAGTACCACAGATACGTTTAAAGCAGCTCTGAGTTTGGTGATTAAGATCCGGTCAGATTGATCAAATTTTCGGAGGTAAAGAAACAAAAACTACTTAAAATCTATTCAAAGAATCGATATATTTAACATAAAATGTGCACCCTAAAATTATCGTATTGGATCATGAAAAAAGGAGATGTTATAATTGAGTAGGGAGAAGAATCTGATACTCAACTGGACACGGCGTTGTACGGCGGACGGCGGCCGACGGCAGTGGTCATTTCCCGGTCAAGGACACAGGCGTTAGCCTCCTCCAGTTGCTCATTGATTTTGAATACTTCCCTGGTTCATCGGCGAACTCCAGGTCCAGGCCTAGGCTTTTTATTGGGCCGAAAATGGGCCTATAAGAGCTTGAGACCCATCACACTAGGGATGGCAATGGTGTGGGGATGGGGCGGGCTTTGCAATCCCCGGCCCCGGCCCCGGTTTATACACACAGTCCACGGCCCCGGTCAACTTTCGGTCAACCCCGTGTCAACCCTCGGTCAACACCCAGTCAAATAAAAATTAATAAGTTTTTTCTAAGCATGATCAACATAACAACATAATTACATCATATCTAGTCTTGCCTAATAAAAATAATAAAATTGTAAAATTARCAATAATCCAAAGAAATGTAAAATTTAAAACAAGTGTTAATATAATTACATCATATCTAGTCAAAAAGAGCAGAAGAGGATTGAAATTTGGACATATCAATTACAAAGCCCAAGTCCATAAGTCCAACAGGCCGCACATTTCAATTATAAGCTCAAATAATCAAAATGTTAATATTTATATATATACCGGGTGCGGTGCGGGGCGGGTCGGGGGATACAATACCCGGCCCCGGCCTCGGTTTGCCTCTACCGGGGATCCCCGTCCCCAGTACCCGTTTTAGCGGGGAATCCCCGTCCCCGTCCGGGTTGAGTGAACCGGGTTCCCCACCGGGTCGGGCCAAATCACCATCCCTACATCACACATTAATTGACCGTCTTAGCTCGATAAATTTTCTCATTTTCAATGTTTTAGTTTTTAAATTATTATTTTTTATAAAAAAATATTAAATTTTCTTATTTTAAATGATTAAGCCCCTAAACTAATTTTTTAAATGAAAAAACCATGAAGTCCCTAAACTATTTTAAATGATTAAAACCCTGAATTTTTTTAAAAAAAATAAATCATCGAACTTTATTAATCGGCTAATGTAACTTTTTTTAGTTTAAAAGAATGTAGGTGACCAATTTTTAAAAGTGCGACAGTTTATTTATTAAAAAATGTTTAGGAACTTAATCAATCAAAGAGAAAAAGTTTAATGATTTTTTCATTAAAAAAAAAAATCAGGGACCTAATCATTTAAAATGAAAAAGCTTAATGGTCTTTTTCATTCAAAAAAAAAATAGTTCAGAGCTTTAATCGTTCAAAATGAGATAGTTCGTTAAGTTTTTTTTTGAAATTTTTTCTTTAGTTATGTGATTATACATAAAAATGGCATTAAATTTTAATATTTAAAACAGATAAAATATGTCAAATTTAATTAAAAACAATAATTTTTTTCATATATATTCAGTTATATGTTTGAATAAGATAAATTATTAATAAAATATTGTAAGATTTTTCATTAAACTTGGAAGGTTATACTTATTTTTAACACTAGAAGAGTACTCGCGCAATGCAGCGAGACACATCTCGATTTTAATGTTTTATTTTATTATTTGTCTATGTCGATGTTATAATACGATTTTATGTGTTTTTAAGATATCATAAAATTTTGAAAAAAAAATATCAATGTTAATATCAAATCAAATATTTAAAAGTTCTCATTTTTATGTAATTTCTTTAATTTATTTTTTTATTATAATTTAATTTAAGTTTAAAAACGAAATAATTTATTTTTGGATTAATATATAATATTTTATAAATGTAATAATTAAGTATTCTGTTAGAACTCAATGATTATCCTAATTATATGTTAGATTTTTTATATTTAAAATGAGATGTTTATCTTGTATTTGATTACGTTTATCTGCAGTTGTTACACGAATTCAGATATGGAGCTTTAATAAGTTGTACTTACGCACAATCTATTTGCAATCTTGAGTTTTAAGTAATATGCATTAATAAACAGTACATTTACGTATAAAAAGTGGTTTTTTAAGAATTTTTGTCAAATGATTTATAATATAGTATAGATAAGATAAAAAGTTATATTGTAATGATTTAGAATCAATCAGGTTTGGCCTGCATGCATGAGAAGTAATTCCCGTTGACGTTTTATTTACATTATTTTATTTCTATTGTTTTTTAATTATGACGACAACAAATAGGCTTTGACTTTTTCCTCGGACTTCCTCTTTTGTAGTATACATCAATTCCCGTGGTTTGGAGTTCGATTTGTTAAAATATCAAATACTTTTAATACGATCTAAACAGCTTTCTTGATTCCACCTCTCAATTACGACTCATTGAATTTAAACAAGTTGTCTTGCATTATTAACGAAACACAAATAATATCGATAGCATCATTAAAAATTAATAATTATTATTATTTTATTTCATTATATCGTGATAATTATTTTATGTTATAAAGTATTTTTCTTAATTTTTACATTTTATTGCATCCCAACATGTACAACTTTAATTATTAAGAAATATAAAATAATTTATGTCATATTCAAGAGCACAAATTCAAAGAGAATCTAAACGGTTTGGTCAACCATAATAATCAAAGAAGTCAAACGCATCTATCCGCAAAAGACCATGCAAGATGGACAAGCAGAAAGGAGTTTCTCTGGGTCAAGGTCAAACCCGACCAAATATATATAATATATTCCTTTTTGTTTCTATTAATTATTTTATTTTCATTATTTACCATTAAACACTAAAAAAAGAACACTAATAATATAATTATTTTTTTAAAAATTGTAATAATAATTAGAGTAAAATAAAGAGGACGGTTTCCATGGTTAATCTAATACCAGACAATTAAATTAAACAAGTCAAAGTGATGGATAGCCAAGTCATCTGGATTAAACAAACACCTTCTTCACCAGGGCCAGCAGCCCTTAAATGGCCACATTCAACTCCTTATATCTGCATCCAAATTGACTCCATATTTGCCGGTGCAACTCTCCTACCACAAATCGACGGTATATCTGGTTATCGCTCAACATACCTCGCTAGCTCGTAATGAGATATAGATCCAGTCAATTATAGTTATAAAACATCGTCTGAATGATGGATTTCTCATCTATATAAACCAATGTCTGTATGGGGATTAATGCTAACGTGTTGTTAATGTCCCTTTTGCAGGATAAAGGTAAAAGCCCATCATCGTATGCTAAAATCGGGCCTGGCATGAACTACGGCATCCTACCATTGTTTTCATCCTCTCAGCTACATTATTTCGGTCAGTATATATTCTTAACACTACTGCTACTTGTCTTTATGGACTTAACGTAGCGGGTAACAAAGTGGGCATCCTTGCAAAATGCAACAGATTTTAAAAACCCCCCTACTAAGCTCAAACTTGTGGGGTCATCAATATTTTGACTCAACTAACACATTTTTCCGATAAATCAACATACAGGACACATGAGTGAAGCCTCATCCTCCTCCTTCCCTGATCAGGAACTTGCAGAAATAGTACAGGACAACAAAACGTATGTATATATATTGATATCTATGTATCTTCTCGATATATAACACCCCCAATGCAATTGCCATTCTTGTTTCCTTACTTATAACTATCTGTGTGTATATTAACAGGACTTTGTATAGCAATGACTACCATCTTGAACCAGAATTGTACTACTACGATCAGCAGCCTGATCCTAGGGCCATTGATGTTCCTCTTCAATGTCCCTTGATGATCAACTACCATACTGCAGGTGTAGATAATAATCATGGTTCTACACAGCAACCGCTGTCTCCCAGAAAGAAACTTTCAGATTGGCAATGTCAACAAGTATGTTTATTCGGCTTTGCGAAAAGAATTAAGTTTAAGAACAAAATGTCATTCCCCTAACCTCGTGAATGATTTAGAGTTTCCGGGAAATTGAGAATCCTAAGAAGCGTATGAATGATGATCGTGATCGAAAAGTTGCCAACAAGAAACTTGCACACCAGGAACAAATGCAAGAAATCGAATGTGTAAGAGAAAGGGTATGTTATCCCTGTGCTCACACCAATTACACTTTCAAGTTTTAGTAATCCGTACAAGTTTCAGTAGCTAATAAAACAAGTTAAAACTTTGCTATGTGGTAAAGGTGCCTATGAGGAGAAGCCAAAAGCTAGCTGACAAGATTACAGCCCTTCAAAAGCTTGTCTCTCCTTATGGCAAGGTCAGGCTTTACTACAACCTTATTCCGTGTTAAGATTCCATTTGTTTTATCCAATTTATTTCGTTTTCCCTTTATTTTGTCGGTCCTACTTTCATGAAATGAAGAGAAGCGCAAATGAATCTCGCTATTTATTTGGTCCCCTATGCAGACCGACACAGCTTCTGTGCTTCAAGAAGCTCATATCTCTATCAAGCTCCTTCATGACCAGATTCAGGTATACTTCATTTTTCTAGAGGGGAATTTGTAAGAGACAAAACCATTATCGGTCATTATTCCAATAGGGGTTTTCTTTGGTGAACAGAACTTGCTGCAGAAGACACAGACTTCAACAATCAATGATGGATCACTCCAGTTTCAGGTAAAATAAGATTTATATCAATCTTACATTATCAGGTTTTGACTTCAATCGGTGCATATACCCTATGTGTTTGGTTTATAATTCTGGTTTCTAATTCAGGAGACAGAAACCGGCCTACACAACAGAGGCCTATGTTTGGTTCCCATATCAACTCCTCAGATCAACAGCCTATGTGAAGGGAAGCAGAATTTTATGCCCAGAAGCTACTAGTATACTAATGCTAGTGATCTAATAGAATCAACCTAACCATTCCCCCGGCTAGAACCACTCGTATCAACTATAGCATAAAAGAGATGGTAGTACTTGTATAGACGTGTAACTTTAAGAAACAGTCAACTGTAAGAGTTACCAAAGAAGATTGGCATGAATGCACACAACTTGTAATTGAAATGAATCCAAATGGTGATATGAGTAGTTCATAATATATGTTCGGGCATCCAAGTTTTGCATTCTAGAAATGAAGATGCAGATTCAATTAGCATGGCTTTTAATAACATCAAGACCCACCTCTGTAGGATCGGTTGCTTGCAACTCCACCTGAACACCATCAAGCTCTCTCTTGAACCTATCTTTGGAGCTTGGAGAAATCATCTTGCTTCTCACCCTTGCAGTGTCCGGAGACCTTAAAACTGACCAACGAGATAGTTTAAGGCGTGTAAAAGACAACTTTAAATGCAGTAATGAACCATCCGAAGGATAAAGAAACCGTTAAAAATGCCATCATCATGCAACAAAGAAGGTCCTGTTCTTTTGGCAATTTTTGTGGTCAGGAAATCAAAATCATGTTAGTGACAGGGTCGGATCCAACTTCCACAAATGGCATCAACCAAACACATCCTGAATTTGGTGAAAAGGAGAGCCAGTCATCAACCTCTTAAGCTCAAAACATGTAACTAGCAGGCAAAAGGAACCCCAAAGTCCCAAACGATACACCAACAGCCCTTGTAGAATCCACTTAATCTCATTAGCATTTGTGCAGTGCCCATAAAGCCAATCTGTAATGGTACATAACAACTGATAACTTAGCTACACGCGAACTATTATTGGGTAAACTCTAGTTTAATATGTTCATAGATGTGATGCTATCTAATAACTTTAGCATGTCTATTAAAATACAAAAATTCCTAGAACCAGCCAGTGCTCGATTATTCCGGGAAATTGACCAAAATAGTCAATCTCTCCAACCAAATTCAATTTTTAGCCATTTTTTCAATCAAATTCCCATTTTAGCCGGAGTTTACGCAAATTGCCTAAAGCCTATTTTCAGATTAAATAGGAAAAAAAATTACGCAAATTTGCGTAAGGATCCCATTTGCATAAACATTTTTTTTTAATTCTGAAAATAGGGTTTATGCAAATGCTTGAGCATTTGCGTAAACTTTGACTAAAATGGGAATTCGATGCCAAAAGTGGCTAAAAAGTGAGTTTGGTCGAGTAGATTGGCTATTTTGGTTAATTTCCCGATTATTCCACTACGAAGCCCCGCAAACATAAGTAAGGGGCTTTTTTACCAAACGTTTACCAAGGTAAGCGCTTACCAAGTCATATTACCTTACCGGATCAATATGGTAAGGACCAAGAATCTTATCCGGAAAAAGCGAGACAAGGACCAGGAGTCTTAGCCGGTAAGTGAGGGCGACGACTCTTGCCATAGTTAGCGCTTACCGGGTAAATTGTTGCATACAATGTCGTTTTGGTGGACTAAAATCTTATCCCGTAAATAATAGTGTTAAATTTTACCGGACCAGAGTTTATGGACTAAAATCTTAGCCGGTAAGTAAGTGTTTGTTAAACGACCTAAGACAGATAGAACAAAGCTCACATCACATGGACCAAAGAGTCTATGGCCTAGCGGTATCCGAGCCTCTTGCCTCCTAGGAGGTGAGAGGTTCAAACCTCACCAACGGTGAGGAGGACACGTGAGTTTATTTGTTGTATTTGTCATACATAAATTATATTATATACTTAAAAAAAACAAAGCTCACAGGGGTGAAAAATCACAGAACAAGATATCAAAAGGCATCTAATCAAGCATCTAGATCTTCCATTGACCCTTCTACATTACATTGCTTGAACCAAAAATGGTATTGCTTTTATAGTCAAAATTTCAACTCAAAAATCTAAACTCATTCATAAATTTCTGTAAATTTTTCATATTCACACAAACTACCATGAGTTGAGGGCAAACCATTCGTAGAATGCATTCAAGTAATCAGGCACGTGTCATCTAACAGATTGAACAGCGACCCGAAGAAGGATCAATGTATGAGAGGACTGAGGAGACGGTTTCAAATACATGAACCACCTATAGGAACAAAAGTATAATTTTCTCTAAAATAGATGCACATCTTTTATAAAAAATAAATTACTAAAAGACATTGTATATTCAATAGAAAATTAAAATTTTTAAATAAAAATATTATTATTTTAAAAATAATTAAATTGACAAAATAACTTTTACGTTGTAAAATCTTAAGTTTAGAAACAAAGAAAATCTAGAGATTTTGGGTTGGAGATTGAAATATGCAAGCAAAGTGTTGGAAAGTAAGTACAATTAACGCGAGATTATTAATATATATATATAATCAAACTATAAATAATAACAAAATTAAAAATATATATTATAAATTAAGAGTAGAAAACTATTGTCAAATCCTACAAGAATAATTATATGAACAACTATAAAGAAAACGTTTGTTAAAGAACCATATAGAATATATCATATTATTATGTCTTTAATATTTTTTTTTGATTGTTATATCAATTTAATTGTTGTAATTTATTCATAATTATTTGATAATTCAATTTTATGATTTTTCATAGCATTTTAATTTTTAAAACGTGATTATTTTTTTCATAACAAGAAATATTTATCTTAACAAACAAATCAATAAACTAACCAATTAATCAATAATGATTTTGTAACAATAACCATATATCCATTTTTTAAAATAAAATAACGTCACCAGTTGAACGTTATTTCTAGGTCTGCCTCTAATTTAGTTGTTTACTTTTGTCAAGGAAATCACACATCATGGTTAAGAAGGTTGAAATGATTTCTTATATAGGGGGTGTTTGGGATTGTTTATAAAAATAACTTATTGACTTATTCCGGTGTGACACCGGTAATAAACACTTTTGAGTGTTTGGATAAACAACTTATACCGGTGTCAAACCGATAATAAGAAGTTTTTGAGGAAGTTAAACCCTTCTGACTTATAATAAGTTGATAAATGTTTTTGTAAAAAAACATAATTTGTTTCAAATAAGCTTATCCCAAACACCCCTATATTTCCGTCTTATAGCATTTAATTCATCCATGTGTATGTTTGTATTTTTGGAAAAAAGCTCATTTGATATCCCATCTTGTAGTCACGTTTGTTACTAACATTTTACTGAGCGGTATATAAAAGAGGGTCCTCGATAAGTATGAAAAAAAAAAATTAATATATTGTTTTTATCATAAAAAATAATATTGAATTCAATAAATACTAATAGTTCATATAAAATTGTTTATCCGAGTATTCCTAAACACAAAATCATTCAATTTTAGTTATTTCCAAATTAATGTTTCTACCATATCATTTTTATATAGAATCAATTTGTTCCATCATCAAAAACATATTATGATATACCTTTAATATATAGATCGACATCATTTAAGGTCACAATGTTAGCTATTCGGAGTAACACTTTCTGTAAATTAATACATATCAGTTGGATTTTCATCTCACCTCATGTTATTGTTTTTAATCATTGTTAAAACAAACTTTTTTCAAGACAATCAATCTTAGAATACAAAATACATGTTGGATATAGCTTGAGATCTTATACATGTTTTACAGGTAGGAGAGTACTTAAGATTTATTCACTTGCAATTAGGTAACATTAAGGAGACAATAATGTATGAAAAAATAAGGGTGGTTTTTTAACCGTCTCATATGGTTGGTAATTTCTTTTCAAAAGGTAAGAATTTTCTTAGTTGGACCGTCTCATATGCCAATGTAATAATCAAAAAAGTTAATAGGCTATGAATGATAAACAGTATATCAAGGTATTCTAGGCAAGTAGTTCAGACTTTGGTACTAAATAAAAAATTTAGAGAAACAATAAGTAATAATATAAAATGAACGATCATATTGAAGAAATCTATTTGCTTAACCCATGAAAGGCCATAAGCCGGGGGGCGGTCATAACATAAGGTTGTTACCTTCACACCTCTCTCTCTCTTTATATGTAGATATCTAAAAAGAGAGAGACCCGCTCAATTAATATTTTACATATTTTTTTCTCCAATATAATTAAATAATACATGTTTTACCTCTTAATATAATATTAAATTCATTTTGGATCCTATTATATACCAAAGAAATTGTCCATTTCATATACTCATTTTTTTGAACTACTATTATATACTAGGAAAAAAAATTAGACCCTTATTTATTGTGGGCCCTGAGCATGCACCCGACCGGCCATCTTCAAGAACAACCCTGCTTGCAGTCAGGGGAGGACATATGAAGGCCCAAATGGGGTTATGCACATAAGCTAAATCAATTTTTACAATAGTAGGATATTTTCTGAGGTATGAAAGATCTACATGCTAAATTTTGAGGAGTGCTACGAAATATTGTAATATAAAAAGGGACATCAACCAAAAAATCGAAAACCCCTTTACGTGCTAAATCCACTGCTCCTTGCATGAGTCAAAACAAAAGGCTTTGCTAATACCTCAAAAACGAGTTTCGATCAAAACATGTCATATTTAAGTACGTGACAGGGTGGATAACATGTCAAGACATTTGACTCATGATGAGGAATGAAAATGACAAGGAATGAAAACGAGAATAAATTTTCATTCCCCCCGTTTAATCAGGAATGAAATTTTAGGCTCATGGAGAAATGAACTCATTATATTATAGAAAATCAAACAATTTATTTTATTTTCATTATATTGACTACTATTTAATACCTCTAACCAAACACTGGTTGTTTGTTTTTTTATAGTTTTACAAATAATCAATATAATAAAATAACTAAAAGGGTACCCGCACAATACAACGAGATACATATTTATTTTAGTATTTTTTTTGTCTTTGTTAATATAATACGATTTATGTCGTTTTGAGAAAGATATTGTTTTTACTTTTGAAACAAAATAAATTTGAAGATATCATAAAAATTTGAAAAAATATATGATATTAATATATAAAATTAATTATTTAAAAGTTTTTTTAATAAAATTTCTTAATTCAATTTTTTATTATAATTTAGTTTAGGTCTAATAATGAAATAATTTATTTTTGACTTAACAATATAACTTTTATAAAGATAATAATTCTGTTAGAACTCAATTATTATCCTAATTATATTTTAAATTTTTTTGTTTAAAATGATATGTTTATCTTATATTGATTATGTTTATCTTGTATTTGATTATTGTTTATCTACAGTTAGTTATACGAATTCAAAAATAGAGTTTTAATAAGTTATATGTATACACAATTTATTTGTAATCTTAAATTTTAAGTAATATACATTGATAAACAATAATTTATGTATAAAAAATGGGTTTTAAAGATTTTATCAAACGTTTTATAATATAGTATAGATATTGTTTTTCAAATAACTCGATTAAGGTCGTGGGTAAAAGGAAATGACGAAAATGACCCTCGCTTGTGTCTGCCTGTGCCATCATCGTCAACACATTTCTATCTCACTTCCCGCGCTACCTCCATCGTCCTCCATGAAACTCGAATCAAAAGGATGAAACGGAGACATCTCTTCCTCAGGTTCAGTCATAATCATCCATTGCCAAGATCCCTCGATTTCCTCTTCAAAACCTTCTCTAATCTTTCTTTACAATTACCCACAACCAATTATCACCCTCACCACCATCTAATCAGCCTCATCTCTACCAGTAAAACCCTAAAACATCTTCTCCAAATCCACACCCAATTAGTAATCTCAGGCTTCATACAAGACAATATCACAAACACCCACCTCATAGAATCTTATTCATTATTCAAAAAAATCAATCTTGCTCGATTAGTTTTCAATGCGACCTCAAACCCAAGTGTTATATTATGGAATTCGATTATTAAAGCTCATATAAGATCAAACCAACATCAAGAAGCAATTCTTATGTACAATAAATTGTTAAACACTGATTCTTTTGCAGGACAACCGGACAAGTATACTTACACATTTGTACTCAAAGCTTGTACTCACCTTTTGGATATTGAAGATGGTATCTTGCTTCACGAAGAGATTGTTAACAGAGGTTTGGAATCCGATGTTTTCATTGGGACTGGACTTGTTGATATGTATTGTAAATGTGGGGATCTGGTTCACGCACGACAAGTGTTTGATAAAATACCTAACAAAGATGTGGTGGTGTGGAATGCAATGATAGCTGGGTTATCACATAGTTCTGATTTTGCGCAGGCGGTTGAGGTATTCCGGAGCATGCAGCTTCAGGGTGAAGTGGAGCCAAATAGCGTCAGCCTGTTGAATCTGTTTCCAGCAATTTGCAAGTTATCAAGTGTTAGATTGTGCAAGTGTATTCATGGGTTTGTGATCAGGAGAAATTTTCCCAAAGCCATTGTGAATGGATTGATTGATGTATACTGTAAGTGCAAAAGTACAGATCTTGCTTACCGGGTCTTTGAGCTAATGCAAGAACCAGATGATGTTTCATGGGGTACACTGATGGCAGGATTTGCGCTTAACGGGTGTCATTATGAAGTCCTGGAATTATACGATCAGATGAAGAACAGTCATCTAAAGGTAAATGTTGTATCAGTTGTAAGTGCTTTATCTGCAGCTGGTGAAACGAGAGATTTAAAAAAGGGAAAGATGATTCATGAATGTGTCAAGAAAAACAAGTTTGATTCTGATATTCGTGTATCTACTCCTCTTATCACAATGTATGCAAAGTGCGGTGAGTTAGAAAAGGCTCGAGATTTATTCCACAGACTTTCTGGAAAAGATATGGTGGCTTGGTCTGCAGTTATCGCTGCTTTTGCACAATCTGGTTATCCTGAAGAAGCACTTTCTCTATTTCGGGATATGCAATATGCCAGTTTCAAACCAAGTATGATAACAATAGTTGGTGTTCTTCCAGCTTGTGCAGAGTTGTTCTCCAAGAAACTGGGAAAAAGTCTGCATTGCTATGCTGTTAAACACAATATGGATTCTGATATTTCGATAGAAACTTCCCTCGTGGCCATGTACGCTAAATCTGATGATTTCACTTCAGCTGAGCTTGTTTTCTATAGAATGTTTTACAAAGAAGTAGTGGCATGGAATGCTTTGATCAATCGGTATGCTCAGATTGGTGAGGCTGATCTTGCATTCAAGATGTTTAGCAGGCTACAGTCATCAGATGTGCAACCTGACCCTGGGACTTTGGTGGGCGTGGTTTCAGCTGCAGCCCATTTGGGCGATCTAAATCTAGGAGGCAGCATTCATGGGCTTGTTACGAAATATGGGTTTGAATCAGATTGTAATGTGAATAATGCTCTTATTGACATGTATGCCAAAAGCCAAAGCCTTGCCTCTGCTGAACTGTTGTTTTGTTTAACCAAAAGGAGAGATCAGGTACTGTGGAATGTAATGATTGGAGCATATATGCGCCATGGATACGGTCAAGAATCCATTTTTACATTCCGCCAAATGAAAACTGAAGACTTTCGGCCTAGTTTAGTCACACTTGTGAGCGTACTTCCAGCAGCAGCATATTTAGCAGCCATAAAAGAAGGGTCTGCTTTGCATGCTGATATTATCCAAACGGGTTATCTGTCTCATACCGCTGTTTGCAACAGTCTTATCGACATGTACTCAAAATGTGGGCGTGTTGATTACGCAGAGACTGTTTTTAACGAGATCAACGTTAAAGACACAGTTTCTTGGAACGTAATGCTGGCTGGATACGCATTAAATGGCCGTGGGGATCATGCTTTTGGTTTCTTTTCAATCATGCAAGAAAATCTTGTCGAAATCGACCCTGTGTCGTTCGTCAGCGTGTTGTCAGCTTGTCGGCATGCAGGTTTAGTTGAGGAAGGCAAGAATGTTTTTAGTTCAATGAAGGTAAAACACCATATGGAGCCGAAGTTAGAACACTACGCTTGTATGGTTGATTTGTTGGGAAGGGCCGGGTTGTTTGATGAAACTTTGGCGTTAATCGAGTCGATGCCGATGGAAGCTGATGCTGGAGTTTGGGGGGGTTTATTGGGTGCATGTCAAATGCATTGTAATGTGAAGGTAGCAGAGTTAGCTTTAGATAATCTTGTGAAGCTAGAGCCAGGAAACCAAGCTCACTATGTGGTTTTATCGAGCATATATGCAGAATCCGGCCGATGGGCCGATGCAAGAAGCTTGAGGACGAAGATGATCGACATGGGACTTAAGAAAACTCCGGGGTATAGTTGGATCAACGAAAAGCAAGATCTACACCTGGTGGAGGGATGAGAAGCCGATCATATAGAGTCATGGATTCGAACCTCTTTCTAGTAGTAAATCGAACCAAACAAACAAAGTATATCTCCAACGTCGAGGAAATGGGCCTCTAAGATAATTAAAAAGCAAAAATCATTTTATAAAATGACTATTTGCGTAAAAATCTTTAATGATAAGAACTCTCTAAAATTAGATGTTTCATAAATAACTATTTTTTAATATTTTCAGTTATTATTGTATTATAAAAGATAATAAGATTATTGGGTTTAATGTTACAGATTTTAAGATGAAGAAACGATGGGAGTAAATTGTAATTTATAAATTACAAGGGCGGTGCTTGATTGGTTTGAGCTTGGCTCCAAAAGTCAAAAGTACCTGGAGGTCACAGGTTCAAATCCAAGAAGGAATAAAAATCCATTTATGGCTACGAAGGTTCAAATGCGGTGAATCAGGATTATCTGCAAAGCAGATGGTCGTTCTGAGATTAGTCGGCTTACATAGCGGATTGGATATCCGGTTAATAAAAAAAATTATATAAGAAAAGTTCTAGATGATCGTTGAAGACTTGGAGATGCTCAATTTTAATGGTTATTTTGTAATTTAATAATATAATTATCAGATTAATATTTAAAAGAATTTACAAACTTGGGTTCATAGCTCAGTGGTAGAGCATTTGACTGCAGATCAAGAGGTCATCGGTTCGAACCCGGTTGAGCCCTTTTTGCTTTTATTTTCGGATTTGCACGGTCAACTCTACGATTTCTCTTTTTTTATATTTATTTCCTTATTTGTTTATTTTTATTTTAAGGAATGCTTTATTTCAATTTAATAATTTTTTTTAACTTGAATATCCAACATGCTATGCAAGCCGACTAATTCCAAAACGACTACTCGATTCGCTGGTAGTCTGGAGTCATCGCATTTGAATCTCCATGGCCACAAGAGATTTTTATTTCTTCTTGGATTTGAACCTGAGACCTCGAGACACCTTTGACCTTTGGAGACCAAGCTCAAACCAATCAGACATTATCCTTATGGTTAATTTGATAAGTTTGAATAATATACTTAATCAAAATATTCAATTTTAATTTGATATTCAAGAGTCGTTTTCGAAACCTTAATAATGTAATTTAATTTTAATAAGAATGTGCTTATCGGATCATTTATTTTACTTGATGAACATAGTTCAAGAATATTCATCTTGTCAATTGATTTTGAGTAGCTTTGTCTAGATTGGACTCCTACCGAGTAAGTGTTTGAATAAACGACACATTACTTAACACGGTAACTCAACCCGCCGTATGTTAATGGATTTACATGTTTGTTTTGTTTTGTCTTTTTCCTTTTTCCCATTTTACGTCCACGTTATTTATTGATTAAGAGTTGAATGCATTCTTGCATCTATCTCGCTCATTTTTATTTTATGAAAAATTTTACACATTATGTTAAAATATTCAGTGATATTATGTCTCAATACATTTTTACAAATAAAAATATAAAATAATAATAATATTTCATTGGTGAAAATGGATAAAAGATCATATATTAATACATGTCATTTTTAGTTTACCTGTTACCTGATGTATAAGTAAACCAGGTACTTAAAAGTTTGAGATTTCACATCTCAGGTATTAAAACGAAACTTTTGAAAGTACGTTACCCAAATAAGAATGAAACTAAACTATGTTACATTTTCATGCAATTTGTCTGTTGGTGTTATAGTTTGAGAGTTTATTCTTATTTTAGGTAATTAGGAGTGAATATAGATAAAAGTCGGACCATCTCATATGGTTGGTAATTTTTTTAAAAGAGAAGTAGTGTTTTCTTAGTTAATAAAAAGAAATCTATTATGTTCTAATACAAAAGAGTAGGCCAAATGCATCCTACCTATTCATTTTCGCTTCAATTTTCACACACATTAATATCAAGGCTTACTTATTACATTTTCATTGCATGACTTTACTTGATTTTAACATAAATAAGGGTGCATATAGCAACACTCATACAAAAATAAAATTCATGCGAATGTAATAATCAAAATAGTCAATTTCAAATGAACGGTGAAGAATATATTAAGGTTTTTACGCAGGTAGTTTTAAACTTTTGGTACTAGATAAAAACTTAAAGAAACAACAAAAATACTATAAATTGAATGACTGGTTAACTTATTTAATATTCTGTTCTCTAACATAATTAATTAATACATGTTTGGGCTGTTAATATAATACTAAATTCTTTTTGGGGTTCTATTAGATACTAAAAAATGTATCTTTTATTAAGAATTTTCTTTTAAACTACTGTTGTATATGATAGCTATATTTTCTTGGTTTAAAATTAAAGTTAAAAAGCCTTTTATTTTCATCATTATGAGAAAATAATATGTTTATTTAATCTATATTATCTTTTTGTTTGTTTGTAGAAGCCTAGCCCAAAAAGAAACATTTTTGTGGACTTCATCAAGGCCCACAGTCCAGCAGCCCAGCAACAATAGCAGTCCAACAGCAACAATAGCAGTCCAACAGCAGCAGAAGCAGTTTCTGGAGAGGCAGCAAGAGATCGAGAGAAATCGGCAGCAAGATGGAAGACGTGGGCAGCGAGACGGAAGACGTGGGCAGCGAGACGGAAGACGTGGGCAGAGAGGGATCGAGGGAGCAAAGTCGGTGGATAAAAGAGGAAGCAAAGAGCCGTTCCAGGGGGCTGGTTCGTTTTTGGAAGCGGCCGACAGCAAGAAAAATCGAGGGCTGTCGATTAGAGGCAGAAATCRAAAAGGATCGAGAGCGAGGACAGCAGGTGRCTGTCGATTGAGGGCTGTTGGGTTGAAGAGAGAGTCGCGAGGGTGAAGGGGACAGCAGGAGGCTGTTCGGTTCGTGAAGGAACGGGAGAAGAGAGAAGCTGTCGACAGGAAAGGYTGTTYGAGAGGAAGCGGACAGCAAAGCAGACAGCAGGCTGTCGATTGGAGAAGAAGGAAGGACGCAAAGGAAGAAAAGAGGGGCTGTTCGTTTGGAGAATACGGATGCGAGATTGAAGCGGACAGCAGTAGGTTCGATTGGAGAAGACGACAATTCTCTTATCAATCTTTCTTGATTCTTTCGGTAAGTCCTAAAACCTTTAGAACCAGTAACCTAGTTATGTTTTGCTAAGTTTTTCATTCCAACATTTGGTTTAATTAGGTTTTGAATTGTTATTGCCTTGAGATTTCATTGTAAACATGTTTGAACAAGCTTATTTGCTTGATTTCTGAATTCAATGTTTATCGCATTTGGGTTTTCAATTAGTCTAGCTAACTGGTTGGAAATTTTTTATGGAATGGTTATTCAAGATGCTTAGATACGTAATTGTCTTAGAGTTTTGATAGARTAACAATAGTATTCATTTGGTTTCGATAAGGTTTCCGGATTGAATATTTGAAATCTTGCGATTAGAGCCTCGATAAGCCGAGCTTATGAGCTTATGGCTTTGAATTGGTAATTTTTTCTAGTCCGGTAAAGCTAGTCGCACCTATGAGTTTAAGAGCTTATTTAAACTTGTATTTGTGGTTAAGGGTTGATTAGAGAGCTTATTTTAGTCAACRATTATCTATGGAAAATGCGGGTCGTTAGAGCTTGTTAACGATTAAAGCCAATTCGGGCTTGTCCTTTCCGTTTRCATTTTTGGAATCGATGATAGGCACTAACATCTTAACTGGTATTAAATCGATGTTGGGATTTTAATCAATTGTTTTAGTTCATATTTTATCGCATTTTTTTAGAGTAATTAATCAAATCCAAMCCCCMCCCCTCGTAATTATTAGTATTTTTACGCTTTYACCGTGTACTTGATTTGCTAGTCGTATAACATTAGACCGAGTCTCTGTGGATTCGACCCGACTTACACTACTACAATTTTGGTTGTAATTAGTCGTTAGTTGGAATTTATTATTTGGTGGACTCGGCATCCGTCAGTATACAAAAAGAATTGGGTGCCTGTTTCTTGTGGGCCCTCCGCCCTCCATCCCTCGAGGACCTTGACTGCAAACTAGTTATGATGAGAGATAAAATTTGGTTGATAAGGTTTTGAGGGCTCTTCATTAAAAAAAAAACACAAAAGATTGTGATAATCTTGATAACTGGTGCATCATGTGTTATTTTACATAATTTTTATATGACTTTAATTCAAGGAGTGTTTGGTTCAGACAAATGAATGAAAATGAGGATGAATTTACATTCTCCTCAGTTTAACCTGAAATGAAAATTTGGGTTTTTGGGAGAATGAACTCATTATATTATATAAAAACAAATCATTTCCATTATTTTCATTCACATTGATTATTGCTTAATACCTCTAATCAAACAACGTTAATGTATTTATTAACATAACTTGTTCCACAGTATGTCTGTTTCACACACACACACACACATATTTGTTTTAAAATGTGAACATCTCTTTATGTGTTTCTGAAACAAAAAAGTTTATCATTGTAAACCAAATATACATGAAGCATACATATTTTAATACAAATATATGTTAATCAATATATCAAATTATAGTTTTAGATGGAAACAATATGTAAAACTTCTTACAATTATCACTACATACAAGATTTTTATTTGATTATACCCGTTTATATGATACATGCAGGGGAAATAAGTTGTAATAGGAGTAGTCAATGAGACGATAATATCTACCATGTGCAGTTCAATTGGCAAATTAAGGGTGAATCGACTTTACCCAAATAAAATATAGAATCCGAGTTTGACACCAGGCCCTCCTGCCAACCTTAGGGGCCGTTTACCAAATGCTTACTCAGGTAAACGTTTACCAAGTTATATTGCCTTACCAGATGAATATGATAATGACCAAGAATCTTACCCGGTAAGAGCGAGGCAAAGACCGAGTGTCTTACCCGGTAAGTGAGAACAATGACTTTTACCATGGGTCAACTCTTATCGGCTAAATTGTTGCATAGAAAACCGTTTTTGTTGACTAAAATATTACCTACTAAGTAAATGATGGTGTTGAATTTTACCGCTAAATGCTTATCAGGTAAGTGTTTGGTAAACGGCCTTTTAGCCTTTAAGTGAGTAAAAAAAATGGCATTCATATTGTTGCCCTTGAAAGCATGCTCCAGATGAAACTGGTTGAGATTGCCGATAATCAACATTTTGTCAAAATATAGTAATCGATAATTGTGGATGCTCTCAAGACTAAAAATATATAAATTAAAAAAAAAGTTTATTAAGAATATCTGGAAAATAAGTTAATGAGATACGAATATGTAACAGAATTGTGACATGTGATTGGAAGGTGGTGGTTTACACAGCTATTAATTTATGATGGGCAAAAACGTCCAACAACAAAAAAGCCTCAGGTCCAAAAGTCATGCCAATCAGATGCATCCACGTGTTCCCCATCCACCTTAAAACTCTCGCTTTTCCAAATCTTCCCAAAATCATATTTTCACCGGCAAAAGAAGACATAAACCCTAACGATAAGATTCACAAAATTTACCCATTTCTTGGCGAAAATGACGGAAGGTCTCGACATGTCACTCGATGATATCATCAAGAACAACAAGAAATCCGGACGATCTGATGCTCATACTAGTCACAGAGGCGGAGGCGGAGGCCGTGGCCGTGGCCATGGTCGCAGTTTGGAGTCCGGTCCCGGCCCCACCAGACGTTTTGACAACCGGGTTATGAGCCGTACGAACCCTTATTTTGTTCCTCAGGTGGTGTTTAGGTTTTCTTTTTCGTGTATCTCAAAAGCATCTATTATTTTTATCGTGAATTCTAGAATTCTACATGATTACTCTGTGCATATTTGTGTGCGTGCAAATGTGAAGTGCAGTTTATAATTTCGTAAATAGTTGTGTATTTGAGTGGTGAAGTGATTATCATTCTGTGTATGTAAGGAATATAGATGTGAAGGAGGCTTAGGGTCACAGTTTTGATGGCAGGCTTTTCATATGCAAGAAATGCTGGTTGGAGGGGAATCGAATTTGGAAGCGGGGACAAAGCTATACATCTCGAACTTGGACTATGGAGTTACCAACGAGGATATTAAGGTAAAAAATCTACAGTTATTGTAGTTTTATTGTTCCTAATTTTTGTTGAAGAAATGGTGTTATGATTGTGTGTCTAATAATTGTTCATAGTACTTGAATTGGTGTGATGTCTTCAAGATTTCTTTTAACCATCACACATAGGGAGATGCTTACTCAAGAGGGTGAGGGAGAATTTTTCTACAAAGCTTAGCAATGTCTAAATTCTAGAATATTGGATTAACCCTAGAAGTCGAGGAACAGATGGGTTCTATATTTGGTCGAATCTTTATCGATTGCCAAATGGATGTGTAATAAATAGTTTTTAGATATAAACACATTAACTTTAGGTTAAGATGCCTTTGTATTCAAATTTGAACTTATTATTTAATGTGAAGGGCTCGATGAATGCTATTAGATGATATTAGATCGCTATTGGATGATATTTTCAGTGTGAATTTTACATATAACACCTTTAGAAGATGAAAGAAAGAAAATGGTATACAGAGGGGGAGGATCCGGTTAAATCATGATATCCAGAGCAATTTACGTTCTGGAAAATAGTTTCATGAATTGGAGTTTGCTGGATGCCAGAGCAGTCAAAACTGCTTTGTCAATACATGTAACTAAAAATAGGGGATGGATATCTTGATAGATTTTGCATCACTTTGCTCTCTAGTTTTCGGATTTATTAGCATATACACGTATCTCAATGTGCTTTCTATAAGGACCCGGAAAATCATATTATTTTAAGCACATTATAACGCCTTTTATTTTCCCCTTCCTGTGCCATGTAAGTCCACAAATCTAACAATAAATCAGCATGCCTTTTATTTCTTGTTTCCAACTATGGATAGCAAGACTGATTATAGTATTTATGTATAAAAGGATAATTGGTTTAATTTTTCATTTACCAGTTTTCTGGCTGTTTTATGTCAAATTGTATGCTGTGAAAAAGGGGAGTGATTACAGTGAAGAGATGATGCGAATTAATAGAATGATGTAGTTTTTTTTATATATGGTTCTAGTTGTGTTTGAATATATTTGTGAGTCGTTCAACTTTTTGTAGGTCAGACCAAGCCATGTTTTTAGCGACACATGTACCGTAATATAAACATTTGGATAATACGTAAACCCATCTTCCGACCAAGATTTTTCTTTTTGATTCTGGAAACACTTTGGCTTATTAAAAACTGAAAGTGTGAGATACGTATCTATGGATGTCTTGGTGTGTGCAACACTGTTGATATTTATTTGGTGCAAATGATTTAGTTGAAAATCTGGTTGTATGACTTTATATGCTTTATGGAATGCCACAACATTAAAATGTGAAATCAAGTAGGCTTCTTATTCAAAATTTTAACATATTTTGAGCAAAGATTACGTTTAATTACAAATAGTACTTGATATACTGTTGGATAGACAAATGCTAGAGTTAGGAAACTTTTAAAAGATCAGATTAAGGAAACGAGAACTATAAATGGACGTAGAACCTCTGGGATCTCGTTGTTTACCTAATGGTCCACCATGACTGAATTGTTACCAGTTATTGGATAAGGCCTATTCTTGATGCCATTCTAACTTCTTGTAATACAAATTTGGTAGGTATATATGTTCTTCCATATGTTATTCTTGAAAATGCATGTTCAATAGCCGTTTCTTTATAATTGAATATTAAGCTATATACACAGAGATACCTATACCTATACCTAAGCATACACATATACATGTGAATTGATATGATTCATTTTTTAACTGTTTGGTATGTTGATATCTGGATTTGAATTTTATAATGGATATATTTGTTATAGAACATGAATTTACTAAAGTTTAAATATTCAAATTGAGTGAAAAAACTCGAAAGATCATTCTCTACCACTTGCATGCATTACCAGGCCAGGAATACATCTAAATACGAATGAGAAGTCAGGAGATTTTGGCCAATGTTGCTATTTTTTCTGTCTTTAAACATGTTCTATTAATGCTATTCTTGCAGTATACTTGCCCTATAAAATGGTAACAATATAGTTATCGCGATCATGCTTTTTTGACAATTTGTTTGATAATTTTATTTTATTCTCTCGAGGAGGAAGGTGGGTGGAAAATGGCTGACGGTTGTTTTGTACACTTAGTTGGTATAGGAGGTGGAGTTGTGGAGGCATAGTAAAAGTTTTGTATAAGCGACTTCATAGATTCTTGGTGGAAATTTGCTGCAGATTGTTGTGAAAGATGTGAGGTTAAGTTGTAGCATGGGAACACATGATTACTTTCACATATAACTATGTGAGTGCAAAAATGTTTATATAATTATTTCCTGTATGTTTTTACAACGGACATTATTTTGCTAAGATATTTAAACTTGAGTCATTTATAAGTTCTTACTGCTTTTTAATACTTTTGCTGTCACTACTGTTCGTATTGTATCAAAGTATCATATTTCAGCCGGAATCTATAACCTGTCTTTCGAAATTCCATTGATACTTTCCTGTTTAGAAGAAGTTTAATGCACAAAATCTCGAATGCATTTTATTTGAGCTTTCTGCCCACACGAAATGGATTTAGATATCTATCACAATTCATTGGTTGGTGGTTGTTGCAATGGAAATCTAGTCATGAACTTCATACGCATGTGGTCCATCTCCAGGTACTGTTTTCAGATGTTGGTGAATTGAAACGCTACTCGATTCATTATGATAGAAGTGGAAGATCAAAGGTATATATTGAAGTCAAAATCCTTTTGAAGATATTAGTTTATGATCTGCTAGTGTCTTAAAAATAGTTTTGTTTATTTTTGTGACAGGGAACTGCAGAGGTGGTTTACATGCGGCAGCCAGATGCAGTGGCAGCAATGAAAAGATATAACAACGTACTGCTTGATGGGAAACCTATGAAACTTGAATTGGTTGGAATAAACATTTTTACCCCTGTTCCTATTCCTCCAATGCAAAAGGGGATATTGGGAAATCCAATCAATGCTTCTTCTCGAAGGTTCAAGTTCTCCTATATTGATCCTAGAAAGCTTCTTTGACGATTGTAGTTGTGTTTTGATTAAGTTTTGTGATTTGGGTGACAGCATCCAAGGTAGAATTGTTGGAAGGGGGCAAGAGCGTGTTGGCAATGGGAATCGTGGATCTTGGAGTGGGAAGAGTCGTGGACAGCAGCTGCATAAACCATCAGCTGAAGATCTTGATGCGGATTTGGAGAAGTATCGGCTACAAGCAATGCATATAAACTGATTAAGACTCCCAATGGACAGACATTTTTGCAGGAGATATGGAAACCAACCAAGATTCCTTGCTTGTATTCCAGTTATGTAGAAGACTATTAACAAGCGAACTTAGTTTTGATGTTTGGTTCTAGCATTTGATAGTTTACTGGCATAATTTGGTTAAAATCTGGTAAAATTCAGTGCCATATGTTGCTCTCATTTTTGGCCTTCTGATGTTTGTATTTCAGGTAATTTTGATCGTACGTTTCAAATACATTGCCATCCATATTTCGCAAAGATTTTGACTGTAAGTTTCAAATACAAATCATGTAATTCTTACAAACCAATTTTAACCGTCCTCTAAACTAATCAATATTTGATTCTATAAATATACCGACTATTAACTAATTTAAAGTCGTAATCATAATGAATGGATCATATCGTCTTCTATAAACATCTCGCTTACAATGAATGAATCATGACTATTGACCAAAAATATAAAGATTACTTTCTAGTAAATGTACAACAATTCGAGTTTTGTTAAAATGAAGGAAAAGACCAAAATAGGCAACATAAAATGCAATAGTTAACAAGGAAATTCCAACAATTACAAAAAGGAAAATGTATATACATTTGAAGCGTTAAATTCTGGCAACAACTATGTTACAAAAATGCGGACCCCAAAATCGAAATGAATTGAAAAGCAAGAACAAAAAAAAAGGCATACATTTACATATCTAAAGTTGATAAAAATTAACAAGATATGTACCACCATGCCATCTCACCCACACGCACAACAACCCCTCAATTTACTAATTCCCCACTTCCATGTTATATATATACTGTGATTGCAGCATATCCACAGTCCCATCTTGCAAGGGCTCCTCTGAGTCTGACAGATAGATTAATTGTTAAATTAACAAACCTTCCAACACCTCAAATCCAAATACAAAACCCAACTCTCCAGTCTCATCTTGTACAAGATTAATAAACACAAATCCACCACAACAGACCTTGCCTTCTTCAACTGCTGTTTTAACACAAAAAGGGGAAACAAGTTTATGATACATGAATATGTATGGGTAATTCAAATATTAAATCATCTACACTTGTTTATCCAGTTTCTAGAGATGGGGTTTTTTTCCAACTTTACTGGGTGCTCTCAAGGCCTGTGTATCAAGACAGCGGGACAAATGAAGAAAAGAAAAGAAAAAAATAGGTATCAAGACAGCTGGGAAAGGTGGAAAAGGGAATGCAAGAACACTCTTTTACTATAGTCCTTCACATATGATACATATGCGATATTAAATCAGAGACCCACACAAGCTTTGGGGCGACCTAGGTTGCAGGCTTCCGCACACCACTAGGCCGCTCACGTGTATTATCACATGTGAAAGGTGTTCTCGATGTGATACTATAATCCATCATATGTGATACTAGATCAAAGACGTGGACGACCTTTGGCGCGACTGTCAGCACACCATTAGGTCCTGAACCTTAAATCAACAAGACCTAATAGTAAAAATCATATATCTAGTTCTTAATGATGGAGTTATTTTTTTATTAGCATCTTTGAATTATTATAAGGAAAATCTAGATATTTTCCTAGTAAGGTGTGGGATTATTATAATGAAACAAGGCCCTTTAGGTGTAAGAACTTTTGAAACTAACTTCATATTAAGTCTAATCCTAGGGAAGTTATAGTGAGAAGCATAAGAAGGGACCTCCACCCTTAGATTAATCCTAATTGAATGTCAACACCAATGAGGTGCACCGAGATGCACCGAGATGCACCGGATCAATTCTCTTATAAAGCGCAATCAATGGGTGGGCACTGGGCATGGCATTAAAAGTGATCAAGGGCTCAGATCTCTTCTCACACTTCTAACCATAACTTCCCTTCTTACACGATCCTTCGCCTATATATACACATTATGAACTAATTTGATTCTCGACATGTAAGTATCAACCGATTATGATTTATGAGCACAGGAAACAAGATGAGAACCTAGGAAGGATAAATAGGCAGGATAAGCATATAACCAAATATTTATTGACAAAAAAAATAAGGGAGAGGAGAGTGTACCTGAAGACGCCGCCTTATTTGATACTTCAAATGAATGCGTACAAGTTGACATATGTATATTGGATGTCTTGTGTTCCGGTTATTTATTTCCACAACACACCGCTTTCTAAATTTCATCCCAGCGTCAAGGCTTGGCAGAAGTAACCACATCAAGAGTCCAAACGAAGCAACAGGGATGATAAGGATAGAAACATGGGAGTGGCTATGAACGAACATTTCTACAGAAAGCATTTAATTTACTCATTTTGGCAAGATTTAGAGAGCACTCATTCCATGTAGTCCACGTATTCCTGGCTTGAAATGTTCCTGATTCTTTGGACAACAACTAATATTTTTGACTTCATCATTTCAAGTTCAGCGTTGAATCACCAGAGGAGTCACTCGGAAGAGCAAAAAATTACTCCAAGCTAATTCCATAATCCTTCACTTGCTAACTGGAGCAGGCCACGCATCTGAAGGTAAGGATTCTCCAATAATTTCTCATTGTTACTCTGCAAATCACACACAAACCATTTAAGGCATGTAATTGTAATCAACGTCCCTGAACTGATGTCCAAGAACAGAGTTCAGATTATTCTTCCTTCTATCTTCTTTTCTAGCTCATTAGTCTTACTTTTTGCGAAACTTTTTGCAAGTCGAGGGGTATTCAAGGAAACATTTTCCTCCTCGGGTAGAGGAAAGGCTGTGTGCATCTTACCCTCCCCAGACCCCACTTTGTGGGGGATTAATTGGGTATTTGGGTTCTTTTGGTTTGGTTTAAATGAACTCCTCAGCATTCAAGGAAAATTTCAGTCCCATGGATTTATTGGGTTCTTTTGAGAAGGACCAGTGAACACCGGCACAAATTGCAATTACCATATTGATATGTGACAGAAAGCACATGGCTCCCTCCGTGATTGATCAGATCAATTATTTGGAATCACTTACATGTATAAGAGAAAAGAGTTCAACTGTGGATCAAATCGTTATAAATACACAGTGGTTTGTACAGGCCTGTATTGATCATCTCGTAGGAACTATGTGGTTGACATTTCCCAGAGAAATCATGCCGTTGTTTTACACAAGATTGACATGTTGAAAAACTAAAAGGAAGACCGAGTGATGCCACGGAATGTCCTTGCACAAACTGAATTACAAGTGGATTAAATGATTCATTCATCACATGATCAGCCCAACATCTTTTTTGTGGCAGCAATAGTTATGCATGACCTCAGGCGTGTTTATTTTCAGGCTGTCAACAGGGTGCTTAGAGATATTAGCCTACATTTAGGATAAAGTTATCTACCTTCAAAGACTTCGTCCATGTATGTAATGTCTTTCTTCACCATTCACTGGGTAACTAATTACTACTAGTCATCATTAGATAAAAACTGAAGCTTGTGAGGCTTTCTGTTTAGTTGGAATATTTGGAAGAACAGACAGTATTAACTTAGCTTGATGAGAATTATGATAATAAAAGAGAAATGAAATTCCCAGGCAGGCACCTCAAATAAGCACATGTTTGCACCTTATCCATTTAAGAATTAATAATAATAAAAATACGCTTTAGCAGACTTTATGATTAGGTTCTCATAGTAGTGTAGCGGACCAACATTCATGCATGCATATGGATAAATAGATATAACTATTGGCTCGTACGTTTCTCTTTGCGTGTGAATTTTTCTTCTTCCCATAAAACTCGACTTTGATTACTTATTTGACTATCTACAGACTCCAAAGTCGTTTTGTAAGTACAATATAGGGGCACACCTGTTGAGCTCTGGATACGAGAGACGAAAGCCCACGCTGATAATTATCTGCTTCTTCAGTCATCATCCTCTGCAAAATTATTTGTGTCAAAAAGATTGCTACGATGTTTATGCAGTTCATTTATTGATGGAGAAGGAAAAATATATATCTTTTAACCTTCAAAAGAAATGTTGACGAAAAATAAGCCACCCTGGAGTCAGTATCATCCAGTAGCTCCCTACCAAATAACATAGGAGTCAGTATCGAGTTGCGGCCCAAAAAAATCTAGTAGCTCCCTACCAAATACCTTAGGACCGATCAATCTGCTAGGATTACACAAAGAAGCGAAAACTTGACAAAGAGCATAAAGCTGAAGATTTACCTAAAGAATTCTTCTCCACCAACTTCTTTGAAAGCATCGGGATCTGCGGTGCATTTACCAATTAGCAGTAGCAGAAGGGTGGATCTGATATCTGATGTGGCACCAGGTAGGTTCCCTCCTCCTTTACTACCAACAGAAACACCTAGTGCAATGTTGTCTGTAGCTGCAGCCGCCAGTTGTATCAACGGCCAGTAAAATAAATCTGCAGGCACACGTGCAACCAATTGCATAGGAACAATGGCCTGTCCTTGAAGAAGCAATGCTGCCATTGATGCTGTCTCAGGGGTAGGATTGTCTGTGTTGCTGCCAAACCTGCCTTTACAATCTTCCACTGGTTCCCAGCAAAAGTTCTCTCTTAAAGGGAGGTCTTCCATCACGCTGGTCTTTCTATTCCAAACTGAGTAATTAAAACTCTTAGAACTACGCAATGTGTCTGTGGACGAGGATTTGTTTCCAGGAATAACTTTCAGGCACAATTGAGAAAATAGAATGTCGCACATCTATTGAGAACAGAAAAATAAATATAGAGTCAAAATAAATGTGGCAACAATTACATAACAAGATAAAACCATCATATGAGAAGTTATAACCGCATTATTAAGAATATCTTCAAGAAACATCACTATCCAACACTCTTCCTCTTCTGCAACCACCAGGCTCAACACCCCCCCCCCAAAAAAAAAGAATAGTGAAAAGGTAGACAAAGCAAGTACCCCTTGTGCATAGATAAAACCAAGGTTTTAAAAAACGGAATCTGGACTAGAGGCGTTGGTCTTTCACGCCCTGAGGCGCAAGCCTCGAGGCGTAAAACAAATAAAATTCATAAATATTAACAGTAAGGAAAACATAATTCCATACCAAACTTTAAACGTCATAGATTCATAAAATACTAGTTATAAGTCTAAAAACATATCAATCTACAACTTATAGTTCCCCGTAGCATGATCAAGTTGTATATCTCCACACTCGTATCCATAATCACTATCACTTTCATCTTCCAAATCCAAAGAAAACAGAAAAATAATACAGAAAACTGAAAATAATATAGAAAACAGAAAACAGAAAATATACAAAAAAAATACATAACACATTATACTAATAGAAAATGCATTATACATGATATAGAACATATATACTTGACTGAAATATATATAATATAATTACATTATACATAAAACTAAAAATATGGACACAAACTAAAAAGAATTTCCTTCTTGGGTTGGCCTTTGAGATGAATATCTTCTTGAGAGATGAAAAAGTTAGAAATGGAGAAGAAAAAAAATAGGGTTTGGAGAGGCGTGCACCTCAGAAACGCCTCACACCTCAACGCACAGCCTCACCAATTGAGGCTTAAGCCTCATCCAGGGACCATGAGGCGCCACCTCATGAGCGGTTTTGGACCGCCTCGCCTCAAGGCGTATGCCTCAAACGATGTTGAAAACCATGGATAAAACAGTGCTTCTAAATTGCACAGTAGGAAACTATGAATCTGAAACTCAAGCATTTAAAACTTTCATATGATAGAACTTACAAAAAGAATATGCAATAACTGTGAATCACATGGTATATCATGATCTACCACCTATTCCCGAACAATTTTGTTTTCCAACACATTTCCAATGGGCATTGTCTAGCACTTTAGCAGGAACTTATTTACTAGGCACTCGTCTTATAACATATACATGGCTCTATCTTTTCCTAAATATTCCATCATTAGTTGCCTCCCTAACTGTTATGTGCTCAAACCTCAGAATCCCATCATATATTAAACAGAAAAAGAATGCATCATTATCACCAAAAATTTACCTTCAAAATATTCATGCGATCTGTCACGTTTATCCGAGCCACCAAGGATAAGGCACTGCTCATAATGTCTATTACAGCATTTGCTTTATCAAGACGGGTCTTCCCATGAGCTTCATTACCAACTGAATGTTGTAGCTCATTTTCATCTAATAAAAATTTGCAGCGCATGAGAAGCCTCTCAAGAACAAACAGGAAGCCCCATCTTATGAGATTATTTTTCGATTTCAGAAGCCCACACATAAGCCATACGGGCAATGGTATTTCTAACTCAGGCGAATAATCATTAATAGAAGCAAGGGAAATTCTTGTATGCAAATTCTTTATGTTTGACCATATGGAATCCCCATCCTCGTTTATTTCTGCTATAAGCAGATCACCCAACCACACATACCCATTTTCACGAATGGCAGCTCTTTCTGAATGAAGAAGAGAATGCAAAGTGGCCCATGCAAGCTTCACCTTCAAGCCATAACTGTTTCTCAGAACTCCATCCTCAAAGCTCTTCAAGTACTTGTACGATTTTGTTAGTTCTGTCATGTGACTGAATTCTTTGTCCAAGTGAGTCAATGATCTTAAAAGTGCGTCAAACTTCTTCATGATCTTCTCTAAGAGCTGCAAAAAAACAAAAAAACATACAAAATAAATCAAAGGGACTAATCTTGAAATTGGTATATTTCCCAAGGAGCCACTAAATATTTGCTAGGTAAGGTAACTACTAAAAAGGGAATTGAGCGGGAATGCAATTCAGTTTGGTTCTCTATATGCTTTACCATAAAGCAGGAGACGTCATGGTAATAACTCAGGGAGCACCTTCAATAACTCAAATTAATTAGAATTAATGATGCTGTGATTGTTAAAATAACAGAAGAAAGATAAGAATCTTAGTTTTGCGGTTAGGCTGGTTAGCAGTAGTACCTACGTGAAAGAACATAATGATGGCAAAAACTAGAGACGAGCAGGAAGCTTGATATAAAATAAATACAAAAGTTTGATGGAAAGCTAACTGCACTAGTTCTGGTTGTGTGCATATTAGCAGATATAGTTCTTTATTCAAATACTAGAATATGATCCCTGAGGAGAAAAATTAGCAGATTTGGTAATGATGTGCCAGTGTAAGGAACTTCCTCATCTACTTTATAGTTTCATATATTGCAGCTGTTGAACAAGCATTATCGTACACATTAAAAAAATTCGACGTAGATGATCTTAGGTTCACAAAATTGATAAGATTACAAAAGGCTAAACACTGACCATCATGCCTTTAGAAAAATCCAAATGCATGTATTACCTTTAGTCTCCAAATCTATATCTAATATCTTAACAAGATGACAAGCATTCCATGGCAGTAAATAATAAAGAGCTGCCTTATGTTGATGAAAAAAATTCCAACCCAAAATGGTGAAACAGATTTATGCAGCAAAGACCAAAGTGGTTAAAGCGAAGATTTAACAAGATGAGGTAGTTGAGATAAGAACCAAGTCTTAGCAGAATCAGAAACACGAGAACTAATGCACCAAAACTGAAAGCTTTGTCTCTACCATATTAAGTCTTTCACTGTTGGAGTATCTGGGTAACGCGGCAGAAATCGACCTTCTTAAAATTTCCCCAATGCCTTCTATGCCAAGCTTGACGGAAATATGTAAAGCTTCTGGTGCATCTGCAAGGGTTAGCAAGGAAGCTATTGGTTGAATCTCATCATTGCTATACTCAGAAATTCCAGTGGCTATGCAACTCTCATTTATTTCATGCACAACATAGTCAAAAAGCACCAGGTATAGATTTCTCCTGCCTTCTCTAGAGTTTGAGATCACTAGCTGCATATGCAAAAAGGACCATCAGCTTTCAGTGTTCATGAAGTTTCAGTATTTTTATCATGCCAAAACACTACATAGGATTTTAACAGTGCCTAATATTGTCACATTTATGTGCATGTGAGCTTCTAGATCACTTCCAAGTTATTACATGCAGCAAAGTTGGAATTTGACCTCAATATACACGGAATACACTGAAGGGAGACCTAGAGACATGTAAGGCACACGTGCTATTCAATGAAAGGTTTCTCTTGCCAATACAATTTAAAGCATAACTTTCTTAGGAAGTTGCACTAATTTTGTTATGCACCCACACAAAGAAGCGGGTAGAAGGCATGGAAACAACAAATTCACATTCCAACTAGTAAGACTACCAACATGGCTATCTTATGGTACATCAAGAATAGCTACAAATGCTTCTGTTAAGCACGCGTAATAAATAAAGGAATAATAATCTCAAGTCATTTCCTATTTATCAATAAAGCCTATATTCATGCACGTATACCAAACTTCAAATATGACATTTCAGTTGTAGCCTATACACGGGTCTTTTTCCCGGAAGCAAAATATACAAAGCTAATCATACAAGACGGTATAGGGAAAGAGGAGTTAAAAAAAACCCTTCAGAAACCTCATAGAATACCTCAATGAACACAAACTCAATTCCTCCAATCAGATCAACCTGATCCACAAGAAAAGTTGGCATAGAGGTCTTAGACCCCTCAAGAACTTCATAAAACATGTTTGTTAGCATGTTAATTAACTTGCAATGAACTAACTCTGCCCAGGAGTTTCTCCTGCTAATTTGTATGAGCATTTTAATAACCTGCAAATAGTGGAAAAAATTAATTACTGCACTTCAACAATAAAAATCATAGCATGTAAAAGGCCAAGCCATATCAATTAAGCAAAAAACGAATTTGCAAATAGGCAGATACATCAAAAGAAGGTACTCCCAGAAAGAAATTCAGGATTTTCTGTGAGAGCCACCAAGTAAAATAAATTTTCAGTATGTCAAAAGAAATCCAACAGGACAAACATACATAGGGTTTCAAAGATGCCTTGGCCTTACAGTTCTTGTTTAAAAGTTCTCTATTTTCATAAGTATGCAACATAAAGTCGTATCAAAGTCAGAGGTGAGAAGGCTCCACTCATGAACTCACTTGAGATGATATATAAGAAATTGGGGATAGAAACTGGGAAGAAAAGAGAGTTACAGAGGAAGAGACGAAAATAGCAGTAGAAAATAATTTAGCAGTGTTTAATTTCATCATGATTGTAGTTGCATAACAAGGATTTAACGAACTAACTGCCCACAAGCTGGACGGCTGTCAAGTCCTAGCTTTCTATCTGTCAGTTTAAGCCTTTAAATGAATTGGTAGCTTAACAATGACATCAATTTACCACTAAAATTCGGAGTTTAACTCAAATCAATCATCACAGCCTCAAAGCCAAGTGTCTAACCCTGTTGGAAGTGTTCCCCATTAATTACTATATAACCCACAAATTATGACATGTGCCACTTCAATGACTTGGTAGGAGATGGTATCAGGTAACGAGGAGCCAAGGATAATTGTTATTTCCTTCTCTCCTTGGATAAAAATTATAGAATAATATCTTTAGTTCATAATTTGATCTTCTCCAGACGCTACCATGTCTAAGGTCAAAAATGAATTACTTTAAACACATTGATTATGCGGACCTTCACACATACCTTGCGAGCTTTTTACAAGGTGCAAAGAATTAGATCTATTCTTATAATGTTCCTGAGACCAAGAATTTTTAACTCTTTGCAAACTTGTAGCAAAGAAGATATGCTTTCATTCAATTGTAAAAAAATGCAACAACACTGAAGTTGGAATAAAATGACTCACTCTTATATCGAGACCTTTTAATCTGCTTCTCCGAATTTTGCCTCTATCACAAACAAAATACAGTAAACAGCTGAGGGCAGAAGCCCAGACAGATTCTTCCTTCTCCTCAGCCTGCAATATATCGAGACTGTAAAATGTCCATATTGAAAGCATATAAAATATCACTTATCACAAGGGTAAAATTCCGTATCCATTCCTGCCGAGAAGTCTAACACGATCAAGAAAGAGGGTACTATCATTTTGAGAAAAGAATACAAAAGAAGAAGCATCAATAATTACATAATATATTCATCCTTGTGAAATTTACATTCAGTGAAGAAAGAAACAAGTGGGATTATACATATGCAGCTAAATGGAGAAATGCAGGAAAAAATTTATACATTGTCTCGAGTAAATGTTCTATACACACACACACACACACACATATATATATATATATATATATATATATATATAAAGAGAGAGAGAGATAGGGAGCATAAGGCTAGACCACTACCAGGAAACCACATTATTCTACAGGATTATATCATATGCAGCTGAATGGAGAAATGCTGTTCTACAGGATTATATCATATGCAGCTGAATGGAGAAATGCTGGGAAAATTTTATACATTGTCTCGAGTAAATGTTCTCCATATATATATATATATATATATACACAAATACACATATATATACATATAAATAGGGAGCATAAGGCTAGACCACTACAGGAAACCACATTATTCTCACATCTTAGAATACTCCCCGGGGCGAGGGCAGATCATAAATTATCAATTTCTCAGTTGTTTCATATACTTCCTTAAAGACAATTCTACAAAACATTATATGCTAAAAGATTTAAAAATGTTACCTGCACAAGAAGGAGGAGGACTTCATACAAAATGCTCAATATCCATGATTCAAAGTTATTTATTGCAGATAAACTTTGGGTCCTAAGGTAATCAGGCTTTCTCGCCCCCTGTGTTGACAATTTTCGGTCAAGGTACGGTTCTTGAGTGTATTCTTCCTCAATGGTGGAAGCATCATCAGCTAGAAGTGGCTCCAATAAATGGCCATGAACACCAAGGTTCAGAATTAAGTCAAATGCACGAACTTTTGAGGTCAACTGCGAGGAACCAAGCATTTCCTGAAAGGGTAACATTGAAAAAGTAATTAAAAGGTGTATCAAACAATTAAGATATCACACAAACATGTAAAGGTAGCAGAACCTCAAGCATTGATAGCATGAGTGGAGCAGCAATTCCAGGGTCCAACACGTACCTACAAAATAGAAGTAAATGACACTTAATAACATCAACAAACTTCATAAAGTAATGGATAAATCATCATACATGATTCTCATGCACTGCTAAAAAGGTCCCAATGCAGCCAAGTCACGTCATCTATAATTTCAATTCCCAACCAAATCATACTTCCTCTTTTATATGTTAGTTAATCTTTACCCCATCGGCAGAGCCCTAGAGGTGGATGAGATTTAATCCTGCACAAATGCAATGGAAAGAGAAGCCTAAACCACAGCCTGTCTTGATTGCAACCCTTCATGGCATTTGATTTTCCATTAAGTTGGCTAACAAACTGAAGCTTCACATCCATTTGCTATAGTATAGGGTAGAAGAGAATCAAGTAAGCTTAATAATCCATGATGGAGTGAAGATTATCATTACATCAAGATGATCACTTAAAACTGTTTAACTTGGTATAGAATTGGATAAAAAAGAATAAATATCTTCTATGGCAGCCAGTTCCTAAACATAAGATATCTTGAGGGAGACTGCAGGATGGCAAGAGGGGGAACCCAAAAAAACTGAATGGCACTTGTGTAAGGCTCCCTCATACCAGAAATAAATGGCTAAATTTTGGATTGTCACCAAATGAATGCAGCATTTCCGTTTTGGGTAAGGGTTCAATTCAAAATACTTTTTTTCCATTAGTAATCACTATTCATTTACATTATATAAAATTGGTTTTGGTCCACAAGGTTTCACTATTTTGTCCTTATTGGGGGCATTTTAGATACTTAACTAATAGTCAAATAATCCATTAAGGTATAAGTAAAGCCAGATGTTTCATTCATTTGGGGACCGAAATAGAACTACAGCCAGTACATAAGAATGCCAAAATAAGGTCTGATTTGCTGCAAGCACCTCATGGCCTGTAAACACGTTTATGCAACTAACTTTATCATGGAAATAATTGCTAATCACAAATATCAAACTTGTGAACTAAATGGAGAGCGAATATTCAAAGGGAAGACATACATGTCAATTACAAGTTTGATTAGAACGCTCACAGCCACATCCATTGATGGCTTCCCACTGCTGCTACTTAGTTTAGATGACATCGTCATCATATTAGCAATTGGTGATGGTTTTTCTGAGCAAACTGCAGCTATAACTTCTCCCACCTCAACAGGATTCAATCGCAAGGGTTGTTGTTCACTGACAAAACAAATGCATTGAGAGTGAGAACAAGGATTATACTGACATTCAGCAATATAATGACTACTGTACAGAAACATAAATACATCGAGTTGAAAAATTATCCCTCTACAGCTAACAGTTTTTTTTGTTCATCCAGTGTTATAAGTTAGTTACTAGAATAACCCGACTTTGAGGTATATGAAACAACACACAAATAAAAAATGGCAAACAAAAATAGAAAACCAGTTTGTTGATGGTAGCAAGAAAAAGAATGCATTCTGTGTGATGGATATAGCATCCTAAATTCCTAATTAGTGATTATCATATGAGAATTTTCAACTACATTACAACCATGATTTGGTAATAGTTTCTTCATGGGGGGAATTTAACCGAAGCCACAACACAGCACATTAAACAAAAAGAGCCTAGATATTCTAACAAGACCTATAGTAGCTAAAGCTCTAAAACGTAGCCCACAGACAGAAATGTTGGAGATTAGGTTTACAGAAAGAAGTCTACAATGCAGTTATACCTGTAGGGTCGGTATTGGAAAAGTGGTCGAGAACGAGGACGGAATGTCGTCATAAGAGAATCTTCCCTGCAAAATGATAACAGATATAGGACTATTGATTCCAAAATTGACTATATTGATGACAATAAAGCTTCATACAATACAATCAATCTTCCAAATACAAGCATACCAAATCTGATGAGGGCCTGTCTTGGAACGTTTAGAAGCTGTTATTGCTCTCAAATGAGCACGAGCAGAGGCGGAATTGGTTACAGTAGTGAGTAATGAAGGCTGTAAAAGTTGATCAAGGTAAGGCATGTCAATGCTACCAAAGTTTCTCCAAAATTCACCCTTTGTTTTAGCTTCCATGTCCCCTAAAAGAAGGGCGGCAGCACCTACTTCAAGAAAATTGTGCTTACTCATGTCTTGATGATTTAAGGAACAGTCACTGCAGAATTGGATTTCCAAGGATTACAAAAAGCCACAAAAGGAAAAACTGCTTAATATTATGATAACAAAGAAAGAATTGCATGCAATAGCAGAAATATAGGAATACCTATCGGAAGAAAGCAAAGATGATTGGGGATCCCCATGCCATCGCCATTTGAACACATCACGGGCTATGAATTCATCGCCTTCAACTCCATCGACATCTTCAGCAATAGGCGAATCCAAGACAGACGTAGCAGAACCTTCTTTGATCTCAGAAGCTTCTTTACCGATTCCCGGGCTTATTTGGGAATTGAAAGATTTGCTCATTAGAGATGATAATGATGGAAGTGACTGTCTTGAAGCAGAAGTCGCTCCCGCAAAAGCTGCAGGTTGGAATGATCTTTTTGGAACGTGTTGAGCCACTAGAGAACGAATATAATTTAGCGACTTCACAAGTGTGCCTGAAGCAAAACTTGCAACAGGCAACGGTGATGCATTTGATGTAGTCGCCGAAGAACCAGCTTGTGAACTCAGAGATCGAGACCATGGTGTTAATCTTCTGCTTGGGCTATTATCACACTCCACAATTATATTTAAACAAAACCGATCAATTTCTAGTAGGGTCTCCTCACTTGGTTTATATCTGTAACAGAAAGGAGATATCATATCAGTCTCTGTTACTAAAAGGATTTACCAGTCACATAAGTTTCTTCATTGTAGAAAGAAGCTGTACATGACAAGCCATCAGTGGATTTTATGATACTGAAAGCCAAAACCAGACATTCTCATTGATCAAAGAATGTCAAGGAGTTCACCGTTATTCATTGGGTTGGCATGGTAGCTACAGAAACTCCCATGGTTTAACAATTCTGCAGTTTACAGAAAGCATGTATTGCCATAGTAACAAATACAGCAAGCATAGCTTGACATCTCAAACCTTTTTGACATAATTAAAAATTCGAAAGTCAACTAAATTCAATTTCTAAGTTCATATGTCATGATTTATGTGTTTTGACGGCGCATATTCAAATTCGACAGTACTGGCTTTGGTTAAGAAACATCAATACACACAGAGTGACAAAGGAGGAAGGTGAAAGTGCAGAGTTTATGCCTATTTACTATGGCTCGTCTTTCCATGTATTTTCTATTTTGTGTTTGATCGTCAGTTCAACTGAGATTTGTTTTCAGAGACATTTTGCTAATTTATGACAGTTAGACATGAGTAGTGACTTAAGTAGAGATGAGAGGAGAAAAGAGATGAGTGGGTAAAAAGAAAACAAAGTACGGGGCCACAGTTTTAAAAACAAGTAAACGAACTAGACAGAAACTGTGAAGGATTCAAGGAGTGCTTAAAGGGAAGAGGAGATGAGTACAAACATTTCCTTGTAAACTACCCTGAAGTACCACTTTTGATGTGAAACTCAAGATTACGGCTAAATAAAATTGCATTAGAATGCTATTAGATTCTATAAGATGTTCACTTGGGTGGATTCAAGGTTTTATATCAAAATTGCAGATTTATGGTCGTTTTTCTCTATACAAGTATGATTTATTTATTAGGAGTAGCGTATGTTTTTACTTGTTTCCTAAGTCAGAATTAAGCACTTCTAAGGGATCGACCTGTTACCCATACGGATCGAGTATGGATGACTGAGCAAGCCGGACCATCTGTTGGTGAATCATGGGTAACATAGCCAAGAAGATGAGTGCTTTTGAATCCGCATGCAGTACCAATAAGAGGAAGATTGGCCTCAAAACTTGGTACACCAAGATGTACATTTAACTTCCATCTTTTATAACTTACGTTTCAGCTTCCATGGGTTCCATCTAACTCTTCTTTCCATCTTTCTTCCTCCTGCTCCCATTGACATCCTGCCGGGCCAAAGATTGGTTGAAAAGGCACACCCCTAACCGCCTATCTACTCATTTGTAGCTCAGTCGGAGGTGAAGACTGTGGTCTGGCGGAAAAACATAAGTCTTTGTCAAGTAAAATCTGAAATGCTCGGTAGGGCTTCCAAAATCATGCATGTCCCAGGTCACTGAAAGGGAGATAACTGATAAGCATGAAATGATGAAGAGCTCCGACTAGATCCAGTCTTCAAAGTGAAGCTTCCTTTACTTAAAGGCCATGTCATTGAGCAACAGAAAAAGATATATTGCATGACTCGGCGTCCAAGGTGAATGAATTTACATATCCGAGACAATGAAAAAGGATCCTTATGAACTACATTCTTGTTTGGATATGCTCATCACATTTTCCAATTCCCTCTCAACATGTTGCACTTTATATACCTTACTTTATTTCAGCTTAAGCTCCAACCTTCAAATTCCAATGTATTTCTTCAAAATTTCCAACTCTGTTTTAACAACGTTACCATGATTTCGGAAGACGTTGTATCCACCTATGCGTCTATGCCCATGATTACCCAAGTTTGGCAATTGGCAAAAAGCAAGAGATTAGATAAGCATTTCCATCATACCAACGACTAGTCCATCACCACCAAATGCAAGTAGGATAGTTATAAGCTACAAGTAGCAATTAAAAGACGACATATAACCCAACTATAAGCTTTCAGCCCTATGTTAACACAAAAGTCGATGCCTACTATACTTCCTGACATTGCAGAAATAAGTTTCCATAAGAAACAACACCTACCGTAGGAGATAACGTTTCAAAAGCGCCACACACCTTGCAACCACAGCCGGGCTGTTACAGATAAAAAAATGTATCAGATGGTAAAAATGTAATTAGTTTGGCAGACATTTGATCAATGTAACATGCCGACACGCAATATCTTAGCTGAAATCGTTAATTAGAAGGATGCAGATTGTAAACGAACACAAATAATATTATACCAATGCTACCTGTTACATTCACCTTGAATCATCCTAATATTTTGTTATTTTTACCCGTACTGAAAATTGGTGTTAAAATGATAACACAAAGGTTCATGCTTGGTCAGTGTATAATGAAGAAAGACTTGTACTGCTGGAGTGGTACATTCAAGCATGGTAAAGTAAAAGGAGAAAACAGTTAAAAGTATCTAGCCGCAGAACAGAACCTACTACAGGTTTCAAGACATCATAGTTAAAGAGATGGAGTTGATGGTTGCAGTTCAAGACCCCTATCCGACTCATATAGAAAGTTCCAGAGAAGCAATTCATATTTCCCATACAATGTTTTACAAGTTAAATATATCTTCTGTGTATTAAGCAAAAGTTCACCTTAGGTTCAAGGTAAGCTGAATACATGTACACGTGACAAGTATGGACCTGGTTTCCATGGTGTAAATCATTGCGGATGTTGAAAGAACTTCGAATCATATGAGCAGTAACTATCAAGTTTCCACGGCTCTAGTTATAGCCTAATTTTAATCCAGCATGGTCTATGCGCCCTCATCTAACCTTGTTTTTGAGTGATAATCTATGGCATCAAGCAAAATACCATTCAATTTGTCATTTCATATATGTTCCCCTTTACATTGCTTGTGCATCAAATATTTCCATATGCAGCTAACAAATAAATATTTGAATCTTCCTTAAACATTCACATCTAGAAATTTACTTTTCACATGGATTCTTACAGAATATAAGGAACAACTATCCCATAATCATAGTCTACAAGCCCTCATACAAGGTTTATTGCTTACAAGGCATCTAGGTGAACAATGATAATGATTTTAAAGACTAATCCATCTTTATTATTGTTGGCAATACGATCAAGCTAACAATGATGATTGCTTTTGGCAGAGAATAAGATGAATGAAGTAAATAACAAAGATGCTTGTTGTAAAGTAAACCATTGAAGTGAAGGGAAAAAAACCTTACTGACATTAATAAGACAACCTGCGCTTATGGAGTATAGACATATGCACCAATCATAGACAAATTATAAGACTATTACTTGGCGATACTGCTTATCATTTTTTTATTGATCTAGGCGCACGGGCCCTCCATTGTTCTCAATATATTGATGGTATGTCCTTGGTAATGCATACACTATTGTTCCCTAAACATTAGCATGGTATTAGAGCCAAGACTTTGATAGGCAAAGAGTTGATAGCGCTTCAAGGAGTATTCAAGTTGCCAGGTTGGAAATAACACGTATAAAAATAATATGTATATGTGAAGCATTTATTGAAATTACAAGGAAGACTGGAAGAGTTCATAAGAATTAGCGAATATTTATAGAAAACCTTCGCTCTCTCTCAGCAAGTGTGTGCTCTATTATCACACCATAGGCCAGGTCAGTAGTTCCATGAGATGCTAAATAGTCCTGTCAAAAAGGAAAGCAAATCAAATCACTTGTAAGAATAGACGTTTAGGATGTTAATGAATTCATTTACATGAAATAGCTAATGCTATGGGCATAAACCTGGTAAATTCCCCTTACCATTTCGGGCAAATAGACGTAACTTAATGAATAGTTCCCAACCACAGGCAACTAACACATATGTAGTGAAACCTCAGACACTGAACTGTGGCAATACAAGCCTGTCTGTAATGCATTATATCACCATGTGACATGATTAAGTTACGACTGCTGAATACAGTCATGTAAGTGCCATGGTGTCACCTACACCAACATTGTGAGTGCACCCAGTGGTGAATCTAAATCAAGAGAAACCTGGGCACCCATTGGTGTTCTCCATTAAGGTTTATGTAACGATGAGTACCCTAAATTATCAATGCAGTTTGGAAAAAGCCTGGGCACACTGATGTGAACACTAGGCAGTCAAAGCAACAAAAATGTGTCTGTGTGTACTTGTGCCTGGATATGTGTATGAGCAATCCCGATCCCAGAGAGAAGACAAGACAACGGTCAAACCTTTTTTTTTTACTTTCTTCCAAAGTAGTGGGATTGCAATAGTGAGAAAAAAGAACACTAATGACCAAATCCTCATACCAGAACTGAACAACTATTAAAACAAAAATAATGATAAGAAATATCTTGGTAGCAAATATACATCATCGGCCAAGGAAGTACAACCCGGAGTCCATATGACTTGCTGACCATTTAATCATTATATTTGTAAGCTCCCTCTTGAAACTATCGAGTGATCAAGGTCGGTACACCTGATATCAAGCCACTCGACATTACATGACCTAAACGACTTAATAGCAGTATTTACAATTAAACCTGCAAGTAAATTTCTTTCACTTTTAAACCCATGACATTCCTTCCATTAAGCAAAAGCATGCAAATTGGGTAAAATAACCAGCTGATTTCCACATTTAACCGTTGTATGTGTACTATGACAGCTACAATTTGCCCTACCTACTCCAGCAATATAATTCCCCAATCCGTACCCAAGAAAAAACTAACATGTACATATAAGGGAAAGTGCAATTCCATGTTTATGCACAATAATCGTACCGAGATGTGTGTATAACAATTCTATAATCCAAATTAATACTAAATCACAGGCAGCCACTATTAAACCCTAGATTCGAAAGCTAAAAAACTACGGGATCTGAACAAGCAAAGTGAAAATTAACGTCCGTTCGTACCCGAAGAGTCCTGGAAGCTTCGGATACAACGGCTGAAGAGCTTCCCTGGACGGATAGAAGAGAAGAAGACAAACAATCGGCGATTGCGCGGCGAAGAGGCTCAGGCGGTTTCTTGGACGAAGAAGATCTCATAGCCCTGGAGATACCACCAACGCCGCCCAACTGCAACCTGGAGCTCGTAGCAGGGCTCCGAGGGCCGCTGTTGAAGCTCGTGGACATTGTATGTATATGCAGAGATATAGATATAGCGTTAGTGTATCTATCTATGTGAGGAACCACCACTTCTCTCACTACATTTCAACAATTGAACACCCTTTCTTCCTTCTTTATGTTGTCTATGCAAGAGAAGAGGCGTGTTTTATGATTAAGAGAGAGAATTAATAACTACAATTTTATGTTCATTATTTTTTCTTTATCTTCATTATTACAAGTTTTATTTTTTGATAAAATAAATAGAAAATATAAATATTTTCTTTTTTTATTAATCTGAATATCCAACCCGCTATGCCAGCTGACTAATCTCAGAACGACCACCTGCTTTGCAAATAGTCTGGAGTCACCGCTTTTTTATTTCTTCTTGGATTTGAACCTGGGACCTTCAAATATTTTTGACTTTTGAAATCAAATTCAAACCAATCAAACACCATCTTTGTGGTTTATATTTCCCTTTTATTCTTCATCAATATGATAAGCTTTCAATCTTCTACATGTTGTAGTCATTTTATTTATTAAACTCGTTTTCCTTTCAATTTTTATATATAATCATAGATGTTAAAAAATGCAAACAACAATGAAAGAGAACGAGTTCAAAATTAATTAATAATACTATACATCAGTCGTTAGTATTTATTACCGTATAATTTATTGGTTTGTTGCTACAGACCACAAATTCGATTTTAAAAATGGCCATATGACTAGGGGATGTCCAGTTCAACTATATTGCCTCAAGTTTCAGATTTAATTTGTTGGCTACTTTATGCACGTATTTACCAAAAACCTGTCTTATTTGCCATATTTAATTACATTTAATTATAGTCAGTAAGCATCTCAAACTCGTTTTTAAAATTCGCATGAAAACACTTCATGACATAAATATAACGATTAGTTTGATGCATAATATCATATAAAATTGATAATTAACGATTAATAAAAAAAAGATACAAGCTTTCATATCCCTGACCTAAATTTAACAACTATTTTGACTGCTAATCTTATATTTAGGGTGTAAGATCCCACATTGATTGGGGAAATGAACAAATGTCACGTTATATGATCTCATACCTCATCTATCAAACGCATTTTAAAACCGTGGATCCAGATGTGTTGACAAATCGGATAATATCTGGTACAGTTGGCCATCATATGTTATTATGTTATAGACGGTGTCAGAGCCGTGAACCGGACTAGTGTGCCAACGAGGATGTTGGGCTCCAAGGGGGGTAGATCTTAAGATCTCACATCAGTTGAGAAAGGGAACAAATATCGTCTGATACCTTTTATATCAGACACATTTTAAAACCGTAAGTCCATACATATGGATAAAGCATACAATATCTGATACGATTGATTTGAGATATTGCATAGGGACCTCTAAAACGAAACCACTAAGTCGTCGTCAATGGTAGGGTAGATCCATGTGTTTGAGAGAAGGGGGTGTCTTTTATGCCTTGACTATGAGAAAATTGAAAACAAATCATCCTTTTATTGAGTTTGTCTATAATCTTGGTCCAAACGTCTAATGTGTATATGGGTCATCAAAACTTATACGTCTGCCACTATTCACTACTTTGAATTATTGATGTCAAACATTCCTGTTAAACAATAATGAGACGATTTGATGTCATAAGATGATTTAGATTAGAAAAAACAGTTACTATATTTGATTAAATATTTCATTTACGTTGAAGGTATTAAGATTCGTTTTGTTTGCAAAATTGAATTGAATTTTATTCTAATCTTATGTTTCGTTTGAATGATTTTATAAAAAAAATTGAGACTAGACCGGAAGGGAGTGGCGGTGGGGTAGCTTATGTTTTATTTTATTTTTTTATAAAATTTTAATTTTATATATATATATATAGAGGGATGTTATTCTACACCCTTTGCCATTCCTACACCCTATACAACCCTCATCTCAACCATTCAATTTTTAATCAATTAATTGTTTCCTAATATAAAGTATTAATCATAATTAATAAACTCTATTCATATTCCATAAATATTCAAATCATAATAAATGAACTTCAATCATTTCTATAAATATCTCAATTAATTGGGTTGCAAAGGTTGTACAAATGCACAAGGTTGTAAAAGAAATATACCCTATATATATATATATATATATATATATATATATATATATATAACATAAATGAAAGGAAAAAAAAACTAAAAAGACCATATTACCTTTTAATTTAACGGGCTCTTTAACTTTGTTAGTCTTATGGACGATGAAAAACGAAATGAAATGAAAACCACAATGATCAAAAAACAACTTTTAAAAACCATGAACAAAAATAGTTATAAAACGCCAAATCACATGAATAAAAATCATAGTTTACTCTTCATTATGTGTATGATTATTTTTTAATTTTAAAGAAACTATAACTTTAGCTTGAGTTTTGCTCGTAGAAACACAATTCTTGATGATTTCACAAGACGAACCATGTCTTAGTTAAGAGCATATGTAACAAATTATTCAAAATAAAATAAAAAGTAAAAATCTACAAAATAATTACTTCATATCTAACAGATTATTTATTTTGGAGATTACACAATTAATTATATTTTAAAATATTAACTATAACATATAAATTATATCTTCTAAACATTTAAGTTCAAGTAATCTTATTGATACAATGAATAAAAAATCATTTATCTCACGTAAGTAATCATTTTCCGGAAGATTATCTAAATTTGGAGAATTTCATTCTCTTTCTTATACTTTTTGTAATTCATTGAGGAGTTCATTGATGATGTTTAAAAAAAAAAATATAAGGAGGAATAAAAATTCATTTGTGGCCGCGGAGGTTTAAATGTGGTGACTTCGGACTATTTGCAAAGCAGATGGTTGTTCTGGGATTAGTCGGCTTGCATAGCGTAGCTGGATATCCAGGTTAATAAAAAAAATCGGTATGGATTAAAATAATATTAATTAATAAAATTATAAAAAATGCGGTGGTACGATGATTGGTTAGTGGATACCAGTTGTATTTTGCCTGGGTGTCATTACTCATGCCGTTAACCTTTTCTATTTCTTATGCTAACCACCTTTTACTTCCTTTTGTCTTTGGTTCTATTTTAATTAAGTTGATATATACTTTCTATTATTTAATTTTTTTATTAAACATATATTTTTACTAAGGTTCGTTCGGTTTACATAAATAAATTGGATTTTGAAGGATTTAAATTTCAAATTCATTCCAATCTTATATTTGGTTTGCAGAATTATACGGATTTAAAATCCTATGATTTATTTGAGATCATATGATTTATTTAAAATCCCTTAAACATAGTATTTTGAAATTCCATAGAGATGATTGAGATTTTACGAAATTTCGTAAAATTTATATCTAATATTGTTTAAAAATATATTTAAGACATTTGTTAATAAATAATTATTAAATAAAAATATAATTTAATTATTTTTGTAATATTTTTTAAATAATGGAATTGCATTCCATTACAAATCCTATAAACCAAAACACACAAAAGATTCCAAATACTTACAAATCCAAATCATTTTATGAAATCCAAATCCCTCAAAACCATTCTATCAAACAAAACACCCTGATAGTTGGGATAAAAATAGTTAAAGTTGATATTCAAATTGTTTATTTAGTATAACAACCAAATAATTATGTATTTTAAATTACTTAAACAATTTTATCTATATAGAACTTAATAAAAAATAAACTTAGCAACTCCTTATTTTCATAGGCAATGACGAAGTCCCGGTGGAGCTAGAAGAGGCACTAGCAACTAGGGGTGCTCATGGGTTGAGTTGATCGGGTTGAAGATATTTGAACAATCCAACTCAATGCTTACGGTTTAAAAAATCTTAACTCAATTCAACCAAACCAAAGTGCAAACCAACCCAACCCGTACGGATTGGTCGGGTTGGTCGAGTTGATACTTTTGTACATTAAAATATTCTTTTAACCTTGAATATGTTATTTTATACTCATAATTTATTTTCATCATCAACCGTTTGATAGAACTTATACATACTTTTTACACATACCACATTCAGTTGATTTTCTCAATTTACATATATATGTTCACAGTTACTGAACATATATACGAATGAATTATATGGAGATGTGAATACTGAATATATTGAAAATATGTGTATATGAATAGCGTACATGATAGTGTAACTATCTAATGTATATATTAATAAAAATTTAACGATCATATTAAATCCAAAAAATAAAAGGATATTGGGTTCATTGGGTTGGGTTGAGTTAAAATAATAGCAATCCAATATAAACGGTTTGAAATTTTTACAACTCGATAGACATCGGGTTGAGCTATTTCGTGTTGGGTTGGTTGATCGGGTTTTTGAGCACCCCTCAAACTTCAAAAATAAGTTTCCAAAATTGTCCCAAACCCTAATCACCCTGTTGTCGCTTTATTTGTTCATATTAAATTCTTATTTTTATTATTTTATAGAAGCAGTTTTTTAAAGACTCTAAAGTTAACAGTCTTTGAATACACAGTTATTTTACTATAAAATTTCATGTATTTTCAAATGACATTTTTTATTTATATGGTTATTACATATGTTTTTATATTTGTTTGTATAAATATAGACACAATTAATTTGTTTACCTCATTCATGTTTTTCAACTCTTCTTAACAACTATTTTTAAGATAAATATTTATTATATTAAAAATATTTTTTTTCCCGACCGTTTAATCATAATTTCTTTTACATTATTTCTAAACACTATCTAAATATTTTTTTTGCGTCCACCCCAATTCATAGACATTGTTATTCTGCAAGTAACAGGCTAAATTAAAAGAAAGAAAGAAAGAATGCAAAATTAATCCTCTTCTTAAAAAATGCAAATGGGAAATGAATATAAATAATCGTTTTTAAGGTCTAACTTCATCATATCTCTCTATAAAATTCAAAAACACCACTATCGTCATAAGAGGCACCCCTGAAAAGTACAATCCATAAATAACAAAAGTATTTGGATTGATTTACAGTTTTGGCCTTTTATTTGTCGACTACGTTAAGAACTTTTCTTTTGAACATTTTGATCTCTCATAAGTTGAGGAGTCGTCACTTTCATAGATAGTGACTTTTAAAATTTTGACGAGATAAATTACTAAGGTGACGTTTGTTTTTTAAGAGTTGTTGAAGTCTGAAGTTTATTTCACTTTTGATTAGTAAGAGGTGCTGCTGAAGTCTGAAATTTGGATCAATAAGACTGTTTGTTTTTGTAAACGACAAATGTCTGAAGTCTGAATCAAAATAGTTTGTTTTTGTAAAATCAGGTGTAAACATTTTGTAAAATCCTATTGATTTTCATAAAATTTTCATTGCCGAAATTCATCTTAACAATTGTTTAATAGATGAAACACAGTGAGAATGCAAACTTCCGATGCTATGAGGAATGCCGCCGATGAGTTTGTTTGTAAAAAGATTGATATTTTTGATACATGATAGATCGCCGATAGAAGTTCTTGTTCCACAAAATCTTTTAAGCTAACATATACGTACATAAATTATATATACACATATATGTAGGGAAAGATAAATCTAGAAAGAGAAGGTGAGAGTGCATTTTACATAGGTGATCAAAGGACGGTGTTGTCTCTAACGACGGAGAAAGAAGCAATAGCCAAAAATAATAATAAAAAATGAGAAATAAGATGAATTAAGATATTAATTTATCTTTTTTTTATTAATACTTTATTAAGTGATAAAAAACTTTGAAAATAATAAAAAAACAAATAATAAAACGTCCGAACAAATCAAACATAAATAATAATCAAGAGTCGAAAATGAAAAAAAAAACAAAATCCAAGATGAATTTGGTCCAAAAAAATTGTTATTTCTATTAATTTTACGATGCATATGAAGTTGGTATTTGATATAGGCATTCAATAATCAATAAGCCTTGCTAAAGACGGGACGATACAATATTGGCGGTGGCCACGTCCTCGACGGTCTCGTCAAACTCCAACGCTGGCAACACGTCTGCAAGCAACACCTTCCGGTTACGACCGTACACGTGTCCATCCCACTTCCTCATCACCAACTCCTCCCCTAGTCTCACTGCCGCCTTCACAGTCTCCTCCGCGCTATCGTGTGCCGAATAGATAATCCCCTTCGCCACTGCAGCCTCTGCCGTGACCTTGTCGGCTCTCAGCACAACATCACGCAACGCCGCCGGAGATCCGATCTTGTTCTTCAACAGCTTCACGAACCAATCAGGCACGACGAGCTTGATATCCATCTCGCTCATGTACAAAAATCCTCTATCCTTCCGCATCAGAACGTAATCATGAGCCTGCGCGAGAATAAATCCGCCGGCCGACGCGTGGCCTGAGACGGCGGCGATCGTAGGCATCGGTAAAGAGATGATATCTCGGACGAGTAACCGGAGCTTAGAGGACATAAGGATATGGCGCTCCGGATCGGACTGAGACCAAGCGAGGTCGTAGCCATTGGAGAAGAATTTTCCTTGTGCGGTGGTGATGAAGACGGATGGAGTTGTGGTTTCGGATCGGACACGGTTAACCGCCGCCCTAATTGAGTCGAGTAGCTTGGGGTTTAAGCGGTGGTCATCGTCGCCGGTGAGGGTAAGGATGTAAATGTTATCGCGTTTCTCTAGCGTGCACATCCTCTCTCTATCTGAATAACTTAGATCAGCTCTCTAATCTCTATGCCGTCTTAATTAATTACTTGCCCCATCGTTTTCACTAGCTTTGTTAACTCCAATTTGAATTTTGCATCCACATTTATTGAATTAGTCATATCTAATTACAATTTAAAATTTGGATCATGAGTTCATGTTTCAAGCTAGACGGCTGAACAACTAGCTTATAATAACTTGGGAAAATTGCACTGAAATGAAACTAACTTTTCCTTGATTCCTATTTTAGAAAATCAATTTTCGAAATTGTTATTTAGGGGTCTTTATTAAACTTTTTGTTTATTTAAGGGTCTGATGGATCTGTTGAACAGGTAACATATAATTTAAAGGTCTCTGTTAAACCTTTGGTTTGATTTGCCAAATTTGATTTATAATTTAATATTAATACAGATTGGTTAGATATAAAAATCTTGAATTTGATATTTAATATTTACTTTTTATTGCATCAATTAATTTTTCCCTATTAAATTGATTTTTTTATTGTATTAGTAAAAAACAATTTTTATTGTGGTAATTTGAATTTTTTCTGAAAAAATCTTCAATTTGATATTTGAATTTAAAAGAATTAGATTTAAAATGAAAAATAGATTTTATTGCATTAATTTTTGAAAAAAAATAAAAACGAATTTTAGTTATTTTTTTATAATTATTTTGCAAGTTGGTTCCTCAAAATGACGATTTTAAAAGTTCGTCCCCAAAATAGGAATCAGATGAAAGTTGGTTTCATTTTACAACTAACTTATAAACATGTAAAATGATCAAAAAATATCTTTAAAAGAAATAATCAATTAGAATTTACAAATATTTCACAATAGTAAAGAAAATAATATAATATTTAGTTGAAAGTATTTAAAATTGATATATATATATATATATATATATATATATATATATTAGTTGTGTACCTGTGTACTACGACGATATGCAAAACTCAAGATAAAGTTTCATCTCAACAATGGGATTCTTCTGTTGTTTCATATATACTATAGACAAATATGTTTCATTTTAAAAATATGTTTTTCCATTTCATCTTAATGCTCCATATTAAAAATCAAAAGCAATTTATGAATAAGAAATCGAAAAAGGCATAATGACCTTTTGATCTTTAACGAAATGAGATTGCAAAGAACAAGTGGTATTATGTACACCCCAATAGTACATATTATCATTTAATCAAATGAATGATCAACTTGTAGGATGGGATCCTTTTGACAACTACGGCTGTGGGAAACATATTAAATCTGGTAAGTAAAATGAAACAAAAATAAAATGAAAACTTAGTAAAACAAGTAAGTTTTAAATAACATTGTTTTAGATCAAACAAACAACAAAATAAGAAGCTGTCCAAACTAACAAGTAAAAGTGGTAAGTTTTAAATAAGTAAAACAAAAACTTAGTAAAATTAAAGAAAAAAAAAAATGAGTAAAAGCAAAAGGGCATGTAAAAAACATCAAAAAAACTTGTAGAAACCGTGGTTATTTTGTTTCAACTTTCCATCTTGTGATAATGTTGAAATCAATTGAATGGTCCGCTTGTAGGTTGTAATCCTTACATATATATATATATATATATATATATATAGTTGCTATGTATATATGGATAATAGATTTAGCCATAACACACCGACATATCAATCAATGAGCAAAATCTAGCATTACTGGTATTAGTTGATCCAATTTAGAAAGAAAAAAAGGCAGACCAAAAGCAAAGTGCATGCCTGAAATTTGAGCAGAATCTCGTATCCATTTTTTAAATAACATTGTTTTAGATAAAACAAAGCTCACTTGAACTCATAACTCAAAACATAAACAATGAGTAAAACAAAACAAAATGAAGAAAAAAAAAGATCTTATATTGATCAATGATGCAAGAAGAGAGGAAACGATGTTACATGGAGAGAGATGGACTGAGGAATCGATGATGAATTGGTACACAATAATGAACTCATATGAGATGCATAGTAATAAGTTGGGCCAAGCTAGAACAGTAAACAGACAAAAGGTTGATAAGTGTTATTGGTTTAGATAAAACAATCGACAAAGAGAAAAAATATCTATAAACTATAATCCACACAATTATAAACTACAGAAACTGTACTCGTTGTTCACATTATAAAGATTAGATTACAAAGAATGTCATGGAGATAGATATAGCAACAAATGCAAGCCAAATAATAGAAAAAGATATAGCAAGTTGAATGATGCATATCCAACAGAACATAACTATTAGTACCTTTTGTTTTACATGTTGTATTTAAGACATTAAAAGACATTTATCAAATTTGGTTTATAAGGTAATATAAATATGCATATACTATTTTGAAAATAAAATAAAATATTAAAATAAAGATATATATATTTCACTGCATTTTACGAATACCTTATAATTTGAAGTGTAACGAGAATATTTATTAATGCTAAAGCGTGCTATGATTATTTAAAAACAAACCGTAAAAGTCATTACGTGTTAGAAATTTGGATTGTGCTGTAAATGGTTAGAAACCGTAAATTCGTGGTCTATTTTGTAATTATTGGAAGCTTGTGATTGGAGATTTGGTATCGATCCACCCTCTCGCCATCTCGGCTTTCTGAAGGTAGATCTCGACCACTCCGTCCCCGTCTTCTCTATCAATCGCGTATCTCTCTTCGATCATTAAGGTACGTCGCTCTCTCTCGATCGCTCATAACCTTGCTTTGTAATACCACTCATGATTTTGAACTAATTTAAGTTTATATTGCTCTTGATCGTCAGTTGAAATCAGTGTATTCTTGCCTTGTTCCAATTTCTCATGCTTCTCTTACAAATTATCGATCTTACAAATGGTAGAGGACCTTAGCCGTTTTTAGATCTAAGACGCATACGGGACGTGTTTTATGAATTGAAATGACTCGAGGGTGTATCGAGAATTCGGGATTTATGTGTGATTTAGAGGTTTCGGACTTTGAAGTAGTTTTGGGAAGTATTTGATTATGAATTTATGATATAATGTTCGGAATTGGAAGCGGAATATAACTAGTTCAGTTGCTTTGAAGTTTTAAGCTGTTTTGCTCGAACTCAATTTCGATTGAAACGTATGGCCTTTTAGTGTATTTACGGTTTAAAACTTCAGTTCCATGGCGTAGAAAAGGAAATAGAACAAAACCGGTTCAAAGCTTTAAGTAAATAGTTTAACTGGGCTCGAAATTCTTTTGCTCTCCTCAAATTACATACTGCCATACTCTTTACAGTTCTTGACCGTTAAGACTACTCCACCAGGTAGTCTTGAAGGTTCCGAATCTTGTTTACCAAGTTAATTAGGTTCTCTGCACCATGGGAGACTAGAGATAAAGCTGCCAAGGGAGAGCTGGTCTCTTCCATGGCTTATTACTTGGCTACAATCACAGGCATGTGCACCAATAAGAAGCATGATTCTGGTGTTGGCTGATTGACTATATTGGTGCTAGGTTTGGTTTAATTTAATCTGCTGCCTAAAATGCAACTTTTTAGTTTTATCCACTTGTTAAACTACCATCTCATGAACCGAGAATCAGGACCCCATTGTTCATCTTCTTTAATGCAATCATTCTAAGCGTTTTTTCACACACACACACACACACACACATATATATATATATTTATATATATAGATGTATGCATGTATATACATAAAGGATCATGCTAGAAGTTAAACATTTTACGAGAAGGCGAGAGGTCTCAATATCATATATGATTATATTCATTTGGGTGTGTTTACTCATATATGATTAAACGTCTATGTGTTGTCAATGCAACATGTGTTTAATCATATGATTAAGCTTGTGTATCATGCGTGTAATCATATATGATATTGAAACTTCTCGCTTTCTCGTAAAATGTTTAGCTTCTCGTTTGAACCTGCCCTAAATAGATATGTATATATAGATATATATACATAAGAATGCACTAAATTACCCACTCAGCAATTTCATTTCATCTATACGCAGATGGAAAAGGGGAAAGGAGTGATGGGAAGTAGAAAATGGGCCGTTGATTTCACAGATAATTCATCCACGCCTTCCTCCCGTGACATTCCAGACCCACCTGGCTTCACTCGTGCATCTCATGATCAGGATGATTCTACCATGAGTCGCCAAAAGAAGGATGCCGAAGCAAATTGGAAGTCCCAGAAAGCATGGGAAGTTGCCCAGGCCCCTTTCAAGAATCTGCTTATGATGGGGTTTATGATGTGGATGGCTGGAAACACTGTCCATTTGTTTAGTATAGGTATAACATTTTCAGCTCTTTGGCAGCCCTTAAGTGCTCTTCAAGGGGTTGGTAAGGTTTTCAACCCATACAGGGATAACAAAGTGGACCTCGTTGGACCCAAATTATTATTCGTCGCACTAAATTTAGGGGGTATGTTGTTGGGTGTCTGGAAGCTAAACACCCTCGGCCTTCTTCCGACTCATGCATCTGATTGGGTTTCATCATTGTCCCCTGCCCACGAGATCGAATTTTCAGGTGGAGGTATTGCTCTGCATTAATATTGGTAACTTTTTTGGTTCATGCTAAAGTTTTTAAGATCTAGCAGCTGCTTTGGATGCATTGAACCCGTAAAATTCATGTCTCAGGTCTGAACGTTTATTAATAGTCTGAACTATGCAAGTTAGAGGAACTCATTTATATACTTCATTTTTGCATTATTTTGCTGTTGAAAAGCCTAAATTTTGAGACAGACATAGTTTCTGAACCTTATGGTATCAAACAATTACGACAGTTTCGAGTTTTTCAAGCCCAGTAGATTGTATTCCTCGGTTTTATGGGTACCGATAACTGCTTTCGTGTAGTTGTGTGTGTGATTCATCCGCATGTCATAAATCTGCCATTGGACAAGTCCGGATTCATGTCGGCACCTTGATCTTCATTCGCAGCTGGTTGTTTGATACGGGGTAGGCAAAGGGGCCGTTTACTAACACTTACCGGGTAAGCGCTTACCGGCATCACTTGCCTTTCTGATTATGAATGACAAGAACCAAGAATCTTACCTGGTAAAAGGCGTAAAAGGGACCAAGAGTCTTACCCGGTAAGTGTTTTATCAGAATTAAGGCGTTTACTAACAATTCATTTTGAAGGCAGAGAATGTTACACGATAAGATAAGTTAGAGCAATGTCTCGTGCATTGGTAGCTTTTACTCGGTAAACGTTTGGTAAACACACCTATACATTGTTAAATGCCCACCTTACTACTAATTTCTCCATTACGCTCATCAATAACAAAACTTTGTTTTTTACATTTCCAATATTTGACTTAACCTGATTTTGATATAAATAGACGTCCACCTAATATTATTTAAGTTGATATCAGAGTACAAAAAGAAGCAGCTTTTTTTAAACGAACCTCTCTTATGAAAAGAACAAAGAAATCTATATATATGAGGTTCAAACAAGAAATACAGAAGTTGAAAATAAAAAAGTCAAAAACTTCCAAAACCAAATATTCAAAAAAATTGTTAGCACGGAACCGAGCAACTGAAGGCTGAAGTTCCAAAAACAGCGTACATGCTAGCTCTGACACCTCCGGCTAGAGATGTTCAAAATAGACTGGTCCCATTTTTCAAAACAAACAAATTTTATATAAAGTTTTTTAAGATCTATAAACCTTCAAGTTAAGTTTTTCAATTTCTTTTTGAAATACTAAATTTTAACTACATAAACATTTATAACATTTTATGTGAAGAAGGTTTTAAAAAAGATTTAATATGTATTTCAATAAAATATTGTACAATTTTTTTATATGCTTCAAAATCGATTTTCGAAAGGAAAAGGAAGTTGGGATGGATTGGGCCCTTGTTTTTGGTCGAGACCGGTTACAAAAGAAATATCTTGAACTGGGACCAATTTGGGATTGGTCCGGCCCAATACTGGTTTTTGGCCCTCTACCAACGGGCAACAATGAAGATCCAAAAACAACGTAAACTATGAACAACTTTGGTACTTATTAGCAAAATAAACATGCATCAAGACTCCTAAACAAACTGGATGAATCCCATAGACCAGGGATTTATTCAACAACCTTTTTACCAAACTCTAAACACTAGAATCAACTCTACAAACTACCTACCGGACCATCAACCATAACCAAAAAAGAAAGCAAATATACGTGTTTTCTCATCGGAATTGCAGTAGCAGCGCCAGATTCAAGAACACCCCCTCCGCGTGCAGATCAATTTGGTAGCATTGTGCTCGCTCTTTTGTCTTACACTGGCCACAGTCAAAGAGCTCTTCAAAAATTGCATCATACGGGACCGTCAAGGAGTAGAAAAAGAGGTTCGTTCTTGATGATTCCTTTAGGTGATTGATGTATAGAATCTTCATTCACCAGCCCATAAGTGTTCTTCTCACTTTGTCAACAATATCCCGTTTGGCTCGATTGCTGGTTAATGGAAATCCCCTACTTTCATCCAGAAGGAACCTGTATACTTCCCACTGCCGAAGTGGTGTCGAATGTCTTCCTATCTCTGCCTATACAAATGCCAAACAAAAGAAAATTTAGTCTAGAGATCAAAAAAACAAAGACCCACGGCATAGTGTAGTTTGGGCCATTCTTCCACTGGCATTGTCTATTAGCTTACAGGGATGTGCTTGTGTGTTTAGGAGGAGGTTCAAACTACTCACCGAAAAGACGCATATCCCAAGTGTCTTTAATGCTAGTGTCACATCATAGAAAACACGAGGCCTTCCCTTCCCAGATAGCTCGACAGGATTAGCAACCAGAAGTTCTGTATCAGGGCCACGGTTGGTAATGATGACTCTCAATGGATGTAGCATCTCCTCCTTTAGTCGGGAACATAAAGCAACCTGGTTATCATTATCTACAATCTTCTTCCCATCTTTTTTTTGAATAAATAGGTCCAAACTCCGGTATCCTTTTACGCTAGATGAGATTCTTCCATGCACAATCTGGAATTAAGCAAGCAATTCAATCAGAACGCTTATCTACCTTTTGGTGTACTTAACAAGTCAAATAAAAATCCCTGAATTTTGTTGAAATTAATGAAAAGCAAGATTGGCATACCCGGATATCGCAGTCCTTGGAAATCTTTAATATGTCGTAGACGAGGCCCTTTTGATCAAGACATTGTATTTGAAGCAAGGTATGTGTAGGACTCAGTAAATTATCAACTGTTATACTGGCCTTCTTAACTTTTGACACATCGGCACTGAGAGTTTGTGCACGATCTTCCTTGGCAGAAAGCTCACAGCTGAACAACTCTTCAGCAACTGCTTCTGAAATACACGAAAGCCCTTGCTGAATGTCGTACTCAGGACCTGCTAGCTGAAGTTCACAGCTGATACAACACTCTCCTAAAACGACCCTCAGGTGTTCACATGTTTTCTCACGTCTAATGTTTGTGTGAAGCAGGTCCCTGAAATTAATTGAGCAACATTTCACATTACTTAATAGCTCGCATCATGTAGCCAGAAAACAGAAATGAACTCCACAAATATTTGAGCAGGTCTGCAAGAACTGAAGCTCTATGCTTCAACTAGAACACATGGTTCACCATTCTATAGGTCATAGTTGCATCTCAAAGGACACTAACAATGCACTCGGTTCAACTATTCACCGCAAACCATGACCACATCAAGCATGAATCGCCCCTTATATTAGCTTATATTTCAACTAAACATACACTCGTTAGGACAAGAAGAACAAGACTTACATGCCATCTGTAATAAAGAAAAGGTCCAAGACCTTTCCATCTGGGGTTGTCATCACTTTAACTCTTTGAATTGCTAGCTCAAGCTCGCAAAGAACTTTCGTTACATCTATAAAAGTTGCAGATCCAAATCAGAACATGCATAGTAAATCTGAAATAAATCAAAGGGAACACTTCTAACATCGTATGAGTGCTTACCATGTATTAATCCTTTGCGATCCAGGGAGAAAACCTTCAACAGGTACAGCTGAGGTGGTTTAGAACAATCGGAGAGTTGATTGAGATAAAATGTAGGCAAACATGAAGGGCAACAAGATAAAAGCCGCTTGTTTAAGCTCTCCCAATCAACCCTCAGCGAGCTTGGACGTGGGACTACCCATAACACTATGTAACACCATTTTCCATCGGTCGAGAAATCTAACAACATGGTATACGAACCATTCAATATTATGTAAACTTGTACTATTTAAAGTTAGCTCAAAACCCAGTAAATGTAAGAGCATACCTTTACGTAATTGAAATACAATATACATAAACATACACTTTTGACTTTTGGGGATAAAGATAAACTATTCTGCAGGATTGAAAAAGTACTATTATACTAAATAAAATTCTTCACTGTTGGCACAAAATTGACAACAGAAGCAAATTACAATCAAATCACTGCCAACTTTGAGTTTTTCAACATGCTTTAAACTTAAATAATGCATGATTATTTTCAATTAAAATATATGTAGGTTGACCCACAAAATTGAAACCGGAAGGAGGCACATCTTTATGATATAATGCATGTTATTGCTTGCATCCCAAATATTAATACTACAGAATTTCCATTTGATACACAAGTATGCAACCAATTACACAAGGCATATATATTATAATTAATTATCCTTCGTTCCAGTATGAATAACTCAAAGAACCTAGTGCATTAGCAGATGTTATCAGACATGAACATTGAAACATATAAATCAACTTAGCATTAATCCAAATATATAGGTATAACCTTTTTACTCTACTGAACCAGATCTACAACCTCAGCGTTGTTTATATCTACATCAGTTTCATGTTCGTATCAACGTCCAATGATATTCTCATAATTACAGATTCCATTTCTTGTACCTAATTTCGGATGGCAACACAATCAAACGTCCATTATAGCTCCATACATAATGAAAATTAAGTTTATCAGATCCACTTTAACTAACGGTGACGGGAAAAATGAACATAAAAAAACCTAAATCTTAACAGCGAGTGTCTGAAGGAAAAAAATTGTTACCTCCACGGGTGACATAGAGTCCGAATTCGAGTACAATCCGTAACAGGTCACATCCAAGGCCGGCCTTGTCGGGACAGTTCACCGTAACCACCGTAGGGTCGGTGGAAGTCTTACCTCCCTCAATCAACACCACGTCTTCCCACGACATCCCCATCCTCTTCATCCGATTTGAGCTCCTCCGGCGACTAATTGGCCATAGCCGGAGACAGGGTAGATTTGGTTGGTGGTTTGGTAGATGCAAATTCACTTCATTCCCCAACCTTGTTTATCTCTCTATCGGCAGAAAACCAATGGGGGAGTATTTGTATTGTGGTGGAGGTATTTTGGACCCAGGTTGTATGATTTCCACGTCAGCGTCCTGACAGATGACACGTGGCAGTAGTCCGTAAGAGATAGGTGGTACGAATAAAATGTGATGCTAAGCTGTGTCGCGGGAGAAGCCTGATGTTGGTGTTCTTGAACGTGATCAGTCTTTAAAAATTATTATTATATTATACAGGTTGTGTACCATGCAATGCGGCAGTAACCGTATATTTTAACGATTTTGAAGTTTCATAATTTTTATTAGAGAATATTTAACGACGATATAAGTTATATTTGGTTTTTATATATTAATACAATTTGAATAAATAAGAGTTATGGTTCCAATTACAGTTTATCKATGAAAAAAATTGTATGACAGTTTAAAATCCAATATATTTAAACGACTCCACAAATGTGTTTGATTTACACCAAGAACAAATAATCAAGAGATCGAGACCGAGATCGAGAGCGAGACCGAGATCGAGACCGAGAGTTCTAGAACAATTGAATGAGAGATGAATAAGAGAACTTTTAATAAGTAATTATCAATATCAGTTTGAATATCACCTTGGTGATGGAGACAAGACATAGATGTATGAAAGGATGAAAACATGAGGAAAATGTGTCAAAAGTATTTTGAGAACATGAAAAGAAAAAGTAATAATGTGCATTGATAACTTGTACTATGTGTTATTTTAATTGTAGATTAAGAGATTTTAAGACCGAATGCATAAAGTAATAATACTTAATGCATTATGAGTTACTAGTTGTGTACCCGCGCAATGCGGCGGGAGCCATGAATTTTAACGATTTTGAAGTTCCACTGGTTTTATAAGATAAGATTTAACGATGATATAAGTTACATTTGGTCTTTACATATTAATACAATTTGAATAAATAAGAGTTATGGTTCCAATTACAGATTATCGATGAAAAAAATTGTATGATAGTTTAAAATCTAATATATTTAAAATCCAACATATTTAAACAACTCCACAAATGTGTTCGATTTACACCAAGAGCAAAGAACCAAGAAACTTGAGTTTTAAGATAAACACTCAAAACAATAAAGAAAACTACAAATTTGACAGATCATAAGCCATGAAAAGGCAAAAAAAGATGAGTTTTAGAATGAAATTTCAACTGCTTACAGTCTTTTTTGTCCATAAACTCAGATTAAGGTTGAATTAATACATGTATATATATATACATATATATATATATATATATATATATATTATTTTAAAAAAACCCAAGAACATATTAATTCAAAACATATTATACAGTGCAATTTGGACAGCCTAGCCCCAAAATATATAGCATATATATAAATAAATAACTATAAAAGTATAAATCGTAAATATTAAAAATATTTTTTCACAGTATATATAATAATATAATTTAGTCAAAAACTATTCAATATTTGACTCATTTCGAATGATTAACGAGACGATTATAATAGTGTAATTTGTTAAAATAAAAATTTATTTTTTAAACATGTTTTAATTGATATACGATTATGTATGTTAATTTGATAAAGGTTTAAAATGAAACATTTAAAAGTAAAAGACGTAAAGTAAATTAATTAATTAATTATGGGGGTATAAAGTGTAAATTTAAAATTATAATTTAAAAAAAATCGGTTGTGAGAGGGTAAGTGTATGTGAGGAGGTGAAAAAGTGACCTAATGATAGTATAAAAGGTATTTTGGTCATTTAGTATTTTAAGACTTTAAAACTTTTGTTAAATTTACTTAATAAGATAGTATAGATTATTGAGACTTTTAAGACTATGTGCATAAATGTATAGTATTTTGTGCATTAAAAATTGTTTTTAAAACTTTTGATAAATCTGGTTTATAATGTAGCATAGATTATGCGAAAGACAAAGAATGTCGTGAAAATACGAGTTAAAATGGGAAAGTGGATATTTGAATCTTCAATCACTTTTAAGGGGTGTTTTGGATTGCTTATAAAAAATAATTTATTTGGTATGTTCTGGTATGGGACCGGTTATAAACACTTTTGAATGTTCGGATAAACAACTTATACCGGTGCCAAACCGGTAATAAGAAACTTTTGAAAAAATTAAACCATGCTAACTTGTAATAAATTTATAAACATTTTTGTAAAAAAACATAAGTTGTTTCAAATAAACAATCACAAACACCCCCTTAGTTGGTGTTAAAAAAAACTCGTTGTAATAGTCGTCGTATTATGTTGTGGTCTAAAGTTTGTATTTTACATCATGTTAAATCTATAGTATGTTATGATCTAATGTATGGTTTTTGCAACGTAGTTTTTGATTTTTCTTATTATTTTTAATGTCTTATTTATTAGTTTCTAATGTATAACCGAATTTAAATTATTCAATATCATTGACCCTTTGAATAATTGTAGAAAATATATGCTTATATGTATAATAATTTGTATGATATAAAAATTTGCCGGTACGTCATTTCTAGAAAAATGTACTAGAATGGTACTCGTGCAATGCATCGAGACATATTTTGATTTCAATGTTTTATTATGTCAATATAATACAGTTTTATGTGGTTTTGAAAAAAACGATAATGTTTTATTTTTGAATAAAATATAAATTTGAAAATATAATAAAATTTTGAAAAAAATTTATATCGATATCAGTATCAAATTAATATTTTTAAAAGTTCTTGTATTTTGGTGTAATTTCCTTAATTCAATTTTTTTAAGGGCAAATTGCATGAAAAGTAACGTACTTTAACTTCATTCATATTTTGGGAAACGTACTTTCAAAACTTCTATTTTGGTACCTAAGATGTAAAGTTTTAAACATTTAAGTACCCGGGTAACTGGTTGAAGTATTAACCGGTTATCATACTGATGTGGCGAGTGATGTGGTATCCAACTTGGTATTATTTGTTGACCTAGTCAGTAACGTGAATTTTTTTTAATCTAAAATTAGTCTTTCTTTTAGTCTAAAATTAGTCTTCATTGGGTTACCCGGGTACTTAAATGTTTAAAACTTTACATCTTAGGTATCAAAATGGAAGTTTTGAAAGTACGTTACCCAAAATAGGAATGAAGTTAAAGTATGTTACTTTTTCATGCAATTTGCCCTTTTTTAATTATAATTTAATTTAGATTTACTAACAAAGAAATTTAATTTAGGTTTAATAATATAATTTTTATATWGATAATAATTAAGTATTCTGTTAGAACTTAATGATTATYCTAATTATATTTTAGATTTTCTATATTTAAAATGAGATGTTTATCATGTATTTGATTATGTTTATCTGCAGTTAGTTACATTAATTCAAATATGGAACTTTAATAACTTGTACTTACGTACAATCTACTTGTAATCTTGAGTTTTAAGTAATATGCATTAATAAACAATACTTTACNTGCAATTAGTTACACGAATTCAGATATGGAGTTTTAATAAGTTGTACTTACGCACAATCTACTTGTAATCTTGAGTTTTAAGTAATATTCATTAATAAACAGTAATTTACGCATAAAAAGTAGTTTTTAAGAGTTTTTGTCAAATAATTTAATTTAAGTTTAATAATGAAATAATTTATTTTTGGTTTAATAATATAACATTTTATAAAGATAATAATTAAGTATTCTGTTAAACTCAATGATTATCCTTATTATATTTTAGATTTTTTATATTTAAAATGAGATGTTTATCCTGTATTTGATTGTGTTTATCTGCAGTTTGTTACATGAATTCAGATATGGAGCTTTAATAAGTTGTACTTACGCACAATTTTACTTGTAATCTTGAGTTTTAAATAATATGCATTAATAAACAGTACTTTACGCATAAAAAAATGGATTATTGAGACTTTTAAGACTATGTGCATAAATGTATAGATTATGCACTAAAAATTGTTTTTAAAACTTTTGATAAATCTGGTTTATAATGTAGCATAGATTATGCGAAAGACAAACGAATGTCGTGAAAATACGAGTTAAAATGGGAAATAGAAGTGGATATTTGAATCTTCAATCACTTTTAAGGGGTGTTTTGGATTGCTTATAAAAAATAATTTATTTGGTATGTTCTGGTATGGGACCGGTTATAAACACTTTTGAATGTTCGGATAAACAACTTATACCGGTGCCAAACCGGTAATAAGAAGTTTTTGAAAAAATTAAACCATTATAACTTGTAATAAATTGATAAACATTTTTGTAAAAAAACATAAGTTGTTTCAAATAAGCAATCCCAAACACCCCCTTAGTTGGTGTTAAAAAAAACTCGTTGTAATAGTCGTCGTATTATGTTGTGGTCTAAAGTTTGTATTTTATATCATGATAAATCAATGGTATGTTATGATCTAATGTGTGGTTTTTGCAACGTAGTATTTGATTTTTCTTATTATTTTTAATGTCTTATTTATTAGTTTATAATGTATAATCGAATTTAAATTATTCAATATCGAATTTAAATTATTCAATATCATTGACCCTTTGAATAATTGTAGAAAATATATGCTTATATGTATGATATAAAAATTTGCCGGTACGTCATTTCTAGAAAAATGTACTAGAAGGGTACTCGTGCAATGCATCGAGACACCTTTTGATTTCAATGTTTTATTATGTCAATATAATACAGTTTTATGTGGTTTTGAAAAACGATAATGTTTTATTTTTAATAAAATATAAATTTGAAAATATAATAAAATTTTGAAAAAAATTTATATCGATATTAGTATCAAATTAATATTTTTAAAAGTTCTTGTATTTTGGTGTAATTTCCTTAATTCAATTTTTTTAAGGGCAAATTGCATGAAAAGTAACATACTTTAACTTCATTCATATTTTGGGAAATGTACTTTCAAAACTTCTATTTTGGTACCTAAGATGTAAAGTTTTAAACATTTAAGTACCCGGGTAACTGGTTGAAGTATTAACCGGTTATCATACTGATG
>NC_037528.1:4540361-4541976 GCF_001531365.2 Cynara cardunculus var. scolymus
ATATACCGTTGTACTCGTATGATTACATATACTTTTTAATTGCCATCCATGATTACAATATTGATTTTTGTTTTAATTATTTTGCAATTTTTTTCTTAAGTGAATTGTGGATTTGGTGTATGTGGTTTGATGTTTTTTTTATTAGGATTTTTATGGTATGTTTATTGTGTATTTGATCTTTATRGTATTTAATTTGTTTTGGTTATGGTCCCTCTAACTAATGACTCTGTGAAATCAAGGGGCACTTTAGTCTTTTACCTACTGTTTTTGGTTTTTTTTTTTCTATAAAAAAGTAAAAATAATATTTTTATACACACACACATATATATATATATATGTTGGTTATTATACAACCCTTGACATTTGTGCAACCAATACAACTCAATTTCAACCGTCCATTTCATTTGATTAATATGTGTTTTCATATAAGTTTTGATTGTTTCCCAATATAAAGTATTGATCATAATTAATGAATCATATTCATCTTCCATAAATATTCAAATTATAATAAATGAACTTTCATCATTTCCATAAATATCTCAATTTATTGGGTTGCTTTGATTGTACAAATACAACAGATTGTATTTGAAACAAACTCTCTCCCTCTCTCTCTCTATATATATATATATATGTGTAAAATGATACCAAAATAAATGAAACAAGATATTATTTTATAATCTGATTTGTTTAAATTAAGAAATTAATTATATTAATACAATTTAGGTTTATTGTTTTAGTAGTTTTGCCTTCATCTTTCGGAAGTGTGCCACGTGTCTTTTTGTCAATGAGTCATGTGATTCAAACTCAATATTATATTAGGSTTTTTTGAAAAATGACATTTTTGCAAGTTGAGGAATTAGTACTTGTGAATATGTGATTTTATTAAAAAAAAAAAATAGTAGAGAATGGCCATGAGATAAATTTGTTTGGTCAAAATGACTATTTTTATAAATTTCCCTATCTAAAGTTTACGCAAATTCTATTTTCTTATTTAAAAAAACCTTTACACGAATTTAGSCAATTTGCATAATGATCCCATTTGCATAAAAAAAATGTTCTTTTTTTAAATCTACAAAACAAGTTTTACACAAATGTATAAGATATTTGCATAAACTTTAGCCAAAATGGAAACTAGATGCAAAAAATGCATGAAAGTGAATTTGGTCGAGTTTTTTTAGAGCATTTCCAACTCCAACCAACATTAAGAACACAAAATAAAAATAAAAATGAGGTGTTTTGATTTCCAACCCACCACTATGTAGGTGCTTACCGGACAATTTTCCTTACTGGACGCCCAAGAATCTTACGTGGTAAGAGCGATGATAATGATAGAGAGTCTTACCCGGCAAGTGAGGGTGACGAATCTTACCCAGGTAAACGTTTACCATATATATTGTTGCACACGATACCATTTTAATATACTACAATCTTACCTAGATAATAATTTATAGTGTTGACTTCTAACGGTAAACGCTTACCGGGTAAACATTTAGGTAAACAACCCCTGAAATACTAAAAAAAAAAATAGAGATCTCCAACATGACCTCTATATTTGGAGGTTAAAAAGATTGACCTCTATAAATCAAATATTAATATAATATTAGGTTCAAATATA
>NC_037528.1:4542143-4550298 GCF_001531365.2 Cynara cardunculus var. scolymus
TTTTTATTTTATGATTGTAGTTGATATTTTCCATAAATCTATCGATTTTAGTATTTTTTTTAAAATATTTATTAGTGTTTTATTATTAATTATCGAATTGAAGATGGTCTAAATAAACAATCATACCATGGAGGTGGTCCCAATGTCATATTTCAGCATGGCATAACCCCGAACATATTTTGAATGTCTGTATTTTTTTAGTCACTCGCATTATGAGATAAGATTTGTGAACCAAATAAAAAAGAACACAGGCTTATTCAAAATCTTCTATACAACAAACAAAAGAGAAAGATAAAATTCATTGGAACCTGCGTGACCACAAGAAGATTTTTATTCCTCCTTGGATTTGAACATGAGACCTCCTGGTACTTTTGACCTTTAGAGTCAAACTCAAACCAATCATGCACCACCCTTGAGGTTATTCATTGGAAGTTGTTTTATACGTTTAAGTGGCTTTAAAACGCTTAATTGAAAGTGTTCTAAAAAATCATCGAAAGTTCTCTAAAATGCTTAACTGAAAATGTTCTAAAAATTGAAATTGAATATCTAGAAAAATGTATCAACTTTTAGATATATTGAAATGGATCTTTAGTATCATATTTATCAAATGAATTTAAAAAAAAAATCAAATTTTATTTTATGCGTATGATTTTATAGTCAAACAGTTAAATAGATTTTACCAGAAATAATTTAACTTATTAATTCATTTTAAGGTTTTAAAAATAGGTTTATGATTTTATAGTCAAATAGTTAAAATTTTGTTCTATGAGTTGTTCTTTTTTTTTTCCTTTTCAAAAAAACAAATAAATTAAACCACAAGAGTGGTGTCTGATTGGGTTGAGCTTAGCTCCAGCTCCAAAGGTCAAAAGTACCAGGAGGTCACTGGTTCAAATCCAATGAGAAATAAAAATCCCCTTGTGGCCATAGAGGTTTAAATACGGTGACTCCGGGCTATCTGCAAAGCAATTGGTCACCTTGAGATTAGTCGGTTTGCATATTGGGTTGGATATTCAGGTTAATTAAAAAAAACTAGGCAATTCATAAAACAAAATTAGATGATCAATAATCTTGTTATTAACCAGTAATCAACAAAAAAAAACTCTGTTATTTTTAATTAAAAAAAAAAGACAAACATGAGTTGATTAGTATATGTATATATTTATTACAATTCTCACATTTTGTTAGTAGATTTTTTAACTCTTATTCTTTTGAACTTTTACGGTTCAATGAATTTGCATAATTGGAATACATACATTCATTTACTAAAAAGATGTTAATCGTCAATCAAATAAGCAGACTAAAACTAAAACCGACTATCAAAATATTCTCAGGGGATGTTTGGGAATTGTTTATTTGAAACAACTTATGTTTTTTTTTTTTTACAAAATCACTTATCAACTTATTATAAGTCAGAAGAATTTAACTTTTTTAAAAACTTCTTATTACCGGTTTGGCACCGGTATAAGTTGTTTATTCAAACACTAAAAAATACTTATTATCGGTACCACATCGGAATAAGTCAATAAATTGTTTTTTAAGTTATGATCGGAAAAATCTGAAACTGATATTTCTATCATGTATGCTTAGATGCAACCCCCGTAGTGTGGTTCTAAATGTCAGAGTAGTAAATGCTTTTATATCATATTTTGTTACATAGAAATACTGTAAATTAAATGATAAAAATGTTTAAAACACCTTAAAATAGTGTGGGTCTAAATGTCATTATGTAACAGATAAATATTGAGAGAAGTAATAAACTATGCATGTCCACTTTAGAGAAAATAATTAGTAGTGGACAAAAATAAGCTCTTATAATTTTGAATTTTTTTAGCAGGGTCTTTATAGTATGTTGATGGTGGATTTATACTAGTATGTGGTATTTAATTTGTTTTGGTCATGTTCCTTCTGATTAACGTCTTCATAAACTCCGTTAAATCAAGGGTCATTTTATCCTTTTGACTTTTTTTCAATAAAAAGGTAAAAACAATATTTTTATACACACACACACACACACACACACACATATATATATATATATATATGTGGGGAAAGATTCAAACGAGAATACATTCATTTTATGAGAACGCGAGATTACCCTTTTACTATACACAATCACATGTGATACTAAATTAGAGACGTGGACAATTTTTGATGCGATAAGGGTGTTATTGATATGATACTATAATCCATCAAGACCATCACATGTGATGCTAAATCATAGACGCATACAACTTTTGGCGCGGCCTAAGTCGTAGAACACATCGTCTGCACATCACAGGGTCCCCTTAATGGAGTTCTCACGTTCTCATAAAACGGAGGTGTTCTCGTTTGAATCTCCACACACACACACACACACACACACACATATATATATATATATATATATGTATATATATAGAGGGTTGGGTTCACGTGAGACCAAAGGTTTTTCGTGAGACCTATAAGACCAAAGGTTTTTCGTGAGACCCGTAAGACCAATTCTCAACCCTTGGATTAGATCTACAATCTGAACATTCATAATCACAAAATTGTCACAAGACTTCTCAATAATTACAAAATTGTCACCGTACAACTTTAGACCATTAGCTTATAAAGTTGAACAATAAACATAAATTGGTCTTACGGGTCTCACGAAAAACCTTTGTTCTCACGTGAACCCAACCCTATATATGTATGTATATATTAAAACTAGATTATTTATTTGATCTAATCACACAGACTACTGAGTCGTGAGTATATATTTGATTTAATCACCATAAGGTATAAATTCACCATTTTATGCATTTAAATTGAAAAAAACGTTTACGAAAATTGAAACATTATCCAATAAAATATATTTTACCAATAAGGCTCGAAATCTCATGTGTTATTATTAGCATGCTAAGAAAGTCAACTCGTACCAAAATGGCCATCTTTGGTTGAGTGTACGATATGCCTCACTAAAATATGAATGAAGCACAATTCACAAGTCCGACTAAGACTTTATGCAACTAAACATMACAATTATCACAAAAAAGGTGCATGTAACAAACTCTTCGCGCAATCATAATTGATCCCATTTTGTCACAATGATAACATCGAGTGTTGACATGAAACATCAAATAAACGTGGTAGAGTTTTCTTATTCCTAACATTGAAGATGCTCCTATNATATGCATAATTTACTTGTAATCTTAAATTTTAAGTAATATGCATCAATAAACAATACTTCGTGCATAAAAAATTGTTTTTAAGAGTTTTTGTCAAGTGTTTTATAATATAGTATATATATATATATATATATTGTTTTATTATTATAATAATATTAAGGATGTTTTTATTTTATGATTGTAGTTGATATTTTCCATAAATCTATCGATTTTAGTATTTTTTTTTTTAATATTTATTAGTGTTTTATTATTAATGATGGAATTGAAGATGGTCTAAATAAACAATCATACCATGGAGGTGGTCCCAATGTCATATTTCAGTATGGCATAACCCCGAACATATATTTGAATGTCTGTAATGTTTTAATCACTCGCATTATGAGATAAGATTTGTGAACCAAATAAAAAAGAAACAAGCTTATTCAAAAGCTTCTATACAACAAATAAAAGAGAAAGATAAATTCATTGGAAGTTTTTTTTTTTTTATGATTAACCTGGATATCCAATCCATTATGCGAGCCGACTAATTAATATCAGGGTGACCACCTGCTTTACAGATATTATGGAGTCACCGCATTTGAACCTGTGTGGCCACAAGAGGATTTTTATTCCTCCTTTGATTTGAACATGAGACCTCCTGGTACTTTTGAACTTTAGAGTCAAGCTCAAACCAATCAGACACCACCATTGTGGTTATTCATTGGAAGTTGTTTTATACGTTTAAGTGGCTTTAAAACGCTTAATTGAAAGTATTTCAAAATGCTTAATTGAAAGTGTTCTAAAAATTCATCGAAAGTTCTCTAAAAATGCTTTACTGAAAATGTTCTAAAAATTGAAATTGAATATCTAGAAAAATGTATCAACTTTTAGATATATTGAAATGGATCTTTAGTATCATATTTATCAAATGAATTTAAAAAAAATCAAATTTTATTTTATGCGTATGATTTTATAGTCAAATAGTTAAATAGATTTTACCAAAAATAATTTAACTTATTAATTCATTTTAAGGTTTTAAAAATAGGTTTATGATTTTATAGTCAAATAGTTAAAATTTTGTTCTATGAGTTGTTCTTTTTTTTTTTTCCTTTCAAAAAAACAAACAAATTAAACCACAAGGGTGGTGTCTGATTGGGTTGAGCTTAGCTCCAGCTCCAAAGGTCAAAAGTACCAGGAGGTCACTGGTTCAAATCCAATGAAAAATAAAAATCCCCTTGTAGCCATAGAAGTTTAAATGCGGTGACTCCGGGCTATCTGCAAAGCAATTGGTCACCCTGAGATTAGTCGGTTTGCATATTGGGTTGGATATTCAGGTTAATTAAAAAAAACTAGGCAATTCATAAAACAAAATTAGATGATAAATAATCTTGTTATTAACCAGTAATCAACAAAAAAAACTCTGTTATTTTTAATTTAAAAAAAAAAGACAAACATGAGTTGATTAGTATATGTATATATTTATTACAATTCTCACATTTTGTTAGTAGATTTTTTAACTCTTATTCTTTTGAACTTTTACGGTTCAATGAATTTGCATAATTGGAATACATACATTCATTTACTAAAAAGATGTTAATCGTCAATCAAATAAGCAGACTAAAACTAAAACCGACTATCAAAATATTCTCAGGGGATGTTTGGGAATTGTTTATTTGAAACAACTTATGTTTTTTTTTTTACAAAATCACTTATCAACTTATTATAAGTCAGAAGAGTTTAACTTCTTTAAAAACTCCTTATTACCGGTTCGACACCGATATAAGTTGTTTATTCAAACACTCAAAAGTACTTATTATCGATACCACATCGGAATAAGTCAATAAATTGTTTTTTAAGTTATAATCGGAAAAATCTAAAACTGATATTTCTATCATGTATGCTTAGATGCAACCCCTGTAGTGTGGTTCTAAATGTCAGAGTAGTAAATGTTTGTATATCATATTTTGTTACATAGAAATACTGTAAATTAAATGATAAAAATGTTTAAAACACCTAAAAATAGTGTGGGTCTAAATGTCAATATGATAACAGATAAATATTGAGAGAAGTAATAAACTATGCATGTCCACTTTAGAGAAAATAATTAGTAGTGGATAAAAATAAGCTGTTATAATTTTGAATTTTTTTAGCAGGGTCTTTATAGCATGTTGATGGTGGATTTATACTTTGTAGTATGTGGTATTTAATTTGTTTTGGTCATGTTCTTTCTTATTAACGTTTTCATAAACTTCGTTAAATCAAGGGTCATTTTATCTTTTTGACTTTTTTTCAATATAAAGGTAAAAACAATATTTTTATGCACACACACATATATATGGGGAAATGTTCAAATAAGAATACATTCATTTTACGAGAACGCGAGATTACCCTTTTATCATACACAATCACATGTGATACTATTATTTCATCACATATGATACACATGTGATACTAAATTAGAGACGTGGACAATTTTTGATGCGATATTGGTTGCGGGCCAAGTCGCCCTTACACCACTAAGCCCTATCACAAGAATTATCACATGTGATAAGAGTGTTATTGATAAGATACTATAATCCATCAAGACCATCACATGTGATGCTAAATCATAGACGCAGACAACTTTTGGCGCAGCATAAGTTGTAGAACACATCGTCCGCACATCACAGGGTCCCCTTAAGGGCGTTCTCGTAAAACGGAGGTGTTCTCGTTTGAATCTCCACACACACACACACACACACACACATATATATATATAGAGAGAGAGAGAGAGAGAGAGAGAGAAAGAGAGAGAGTTGGGTTCATGTGACACCAAAGGTTTTTCGTGAGACCCGTAAGACCAATTCTCAACCCTTGGATTAGATCTACAATCTGAACATTCATAATCACAAAATTGTTACAAGACTTCTCAATAATTACAAAATTGTCACCGTGCAACTTTAGACCATTAGATCATTAGCTTAYAAAGTTGAACAATGAACATAAATTGGTCTTACGGGTCTCACGAAAAACCTTTGGTCTCACGTGAACCCAACCCTATATATGTATGTATGTATATATTAAAACTAGATTATTTATTTGATCTAATCACACAGACTATTGAGTCGTGAGTATATATTTGATTTAATCAYCATAATATATAAATTCACCATTTTATGCATTTAAATCGAACAAAACGTTTATGAAAATTAAAACATTATCCAATAAAATATATTTTACCAATAAGGCTCGAAATCTCATGTGTTATTATTAGCATGCTAAGAAAGTCAACTCGTACCAAAATGGCCATCTTTGGTTGAGTGTACGATATGCCTCACTAAAATATGAATGAAGCACAATTCACAAGTCCGACTAAGACTTTATGCAACTAAACATMACAATTATCACAAAAAAGGTGCATGTAACAAACTCTTCGYGCAATCATAATTGATCCCATTTTGTCACAATGATAACATCGAGTGTTGACATGAAACATCAAATAAACGTGGTAGAGTTTTCTTATTCCTAACATTGAAGATGCTCCTATGAACCTAATTCATCTTAGTAAATTTAAGTATACATATTGTCTAACATTATATCTGTTCTACTCAAACATGATACNCCCATTTTGTCACAATGATAACATCGAGTGTTGACATGAAACATCAAATAAACGTGGTAGAGTTTTCTTATTCCTAACATTGAAGATGCTCCTATAAACCTAAAACTTCTTAGTAAATTTAAGTATACATATTGTCTAACATTATATCTGTTCTACTAAAACACGATACATAAAATTGATTAAATAATTTTTTTTATAAAATTCTATGAAATGAAAATTGATTAAATACGAAAAACCTCTAAAAAATAAGTTGTACAATTATATCCTCCAAGAAAAAAACCTCAAATAAAAAAGTATAATTTTATTAAAAACCCTCGATAAAAACGAAAAACCTACTAAAAACCTTCCAAAAGAGTATACATTAACTGCGCTCTTTTAACTTACATCCAAGGGACCACAAAGTTGGCACCTTTTATGGGGCCAATTAAAAAAAAAATTATCACTTTAAATGACCTTCAATGTATTAGTAAGGGTGATATATTCTATTTCCAAATAAAGAATATATATATATATATATATATATATATATATATGAGTTATTATGTAATCATTTACATTTGTAAAACCAATACAATTTAATCTCAACCGTCCATTTGATTTGATAAATATGTGATTTTATAAAAGTTTTGATTGTTTATTAATATAAAGTATTGATCATAATTAATGAACTCTATTCATCTTCCATAAATATTCAAATCATAATAAACGAACTTTCATCATTTTTATAAATATCTCAATTAATTGAATTGCATTGTTTGTACAAATAGACATGATTGTATTTGAAATATACCCTACATATATATATATATATATATATATATATATATATAGGGTTGGGTTCACGTGAGACCAAAGGTTTTTCGTGAGACCCGTAAGGCCAATTCATTTTCATTGATCAACTTTATATGCTAACGATCTAATGGTTAAAACTTTACAAGGTGGCAATTTTGTAATTATTGAGAAGTCTCGTGGCGTTTATGAATGTTCGGATCTGACGGCTGTAAATCTAATCAAAAGGTTGATAATTGGTCTTACGGGTCTCACGAAAAACCATTGGTCTCACATGATCCCAAGTCTATATATATATACTAGAAGCGTACTCGCACAATGCAGCGAGATACATTGTGTTTTTAATATTTTATTTTATTCTATATCTCAGTCGATGTTATATATATATATATATATATATATATATATATATATATATATACTAGAAGCGTACTCGCGCAATGCAGCGAGATACATTGTGTTTTTAATATTTTATTTTATTCTATATCTCAGTCGATGTTATAATATGACTTTATGTGATTTTGAGAAAGCGATGATGTTTTTATTTTTAAATAAAATATATGTTTGACGATATCATAAAAATTTGACAAAAATATATCGATATTAGTATCAAATTAACTATTTGAAATTCCTCATT
>NC_037528.1:4551523-4553326 GCF_001531365.2 Cynara cardunculus var. scolymus
ATTATCTTAATTATATTTTAGATTTTTTATATTTAAAATAAGATGTTTATCTTGTATTTGATTATGTTTATCTGCAATTAGTTACACGAATTGAGATATGAAGCTTTAATAAGTTATACTTACGCACAATCTATTTGTAATATTTAGTTTTAAGTAATATGCATTAATAAACAGTAGTTTACGTATAAAAAGTAGTTTTTAAGAGTTTTTGTCAAATGCTTTATAATATAGTATAGATTATTTTTTTAAGTTAATTTAAGTTAATTTAAGTTTAATAATGAAATAATTTATTTTTGGTTTAGTAATATATCATTTTATAAAGATAATAATTAAGTATTTTGTTAGAACTCAATAATTATCCTAATTATATTTTAGATTTTTTATATTTCAAAAGAGATGTTTATTCTGTATTTGATTGTGTTTATCTGCAGTTAGTTACACGAATTCAGTTATGAGATGAAATCGGATAGGGATGAAATTGTTTAGAGATGAACGGGTTTAAGAGAATAAGAGTTTTAAGAGTTTTTAAGAGTTTTAGCCAAATGCTTTATAATATAGTATAGATATATAGGGTCAAGTTCAAATGTTAACCAAAATTTTTGTGTTAACTTTGTTAACCGATCTTGGTCATTCAATCTTTTAATAAACGGTTGTGATTAATAATGATAAAAACTTATTTTTTTAATTTTAAAATTTCATAAAGATAAGTGAACAAAGTTTAAAAGGGTATTTAGGTAATTTTTTATGTAACTCCTATATCATTAATTGGGAGTTACAAAATTAAAAAATTCTATGATTTTTGTTAATGTAAAACCAGATGAACACAACTATATACATATGAACMATTGTGTCAAATACGAACAAAAAATCGACATATATATGAACTTTGGCTGCATATCATTTATGAACACAATATGAACATAATAAAATAACTGTTATACGAAAGGAAAAAAAAAAAAAAAAAAACATGTATGAACACAATATGAACAGCTTGTGAACAATAGTTCCTTTATTATAAACATATTCAGGAACGATCATTTGTCAATTGGAGTTTTATATATGCATTGCATCCACGCCGTTTAAGGTTCACCCCTTGTTCATATATGTTTCTGGTCTTATGTGGTTGTTCACCCCTTGTTCATATCGTGTTCACCCTTGTTCATATCGTATAAAATATACGAACACAAAACCCCGACATTATGAACATCGGGTGCAAACACTTACACAAATATAAAGATTTGGTATCAAGCTTAAAGAATAACATTTGTGTTCATATGATAGAAGTAACATGAAAACGATGGTTTATGATTCATACAAGTCGGTAATATGACAATATGAAAATAAGTCGTGCATATACTTCCACTTGAACATGTGAATTAGATACGTATTAATAATTAAAGAAAAAAGTTATCAACACAATATGAACTACAAGAAACACAACACATCATAATAAACATAAATATCGATTAAAACGAGTTTAATAAAATATTAATCCATTACCAAGACATTCGCTTGGGTTAATTTCTTCACTTCCCGAAGTCGAACTCCGATTGTCACCATAAACCATTTTAATCTTTCCAATGTTGTCAGTTTTTTTTTCAATGTGTTTATTCATAATAGTTTGAACGATACCGAATATTTTACTACCGTGTTTCCTCCACGAATCAAAAACTCATAAAACAATAAAAATGGAAGATCAAGAATAAAAAAATAAATAAAWATATCAATATTATAAATGTATATTTTTAGGAATTTTATGATTTTGTAACTCCCCTTTAATGGTATGAGAGTTACATAGCAAAT
>NC_037528.1:4555476-4605661 GCF_001531365.2 Cynara cardunculus var. scolymus
TGCATAAGTATAACTTATTAAAGTTTTATGTTTGAATTCGTATAACTAACTGCGGATAAACATAATCAAATAGAGGATAAACATCTTATTTTAAAATCTAAAAAATCTAAAATATAATTAGGATAATTATCGAGTTCTAACAAAATAATTAATTATTATCTTTATAAGAAAAAAATTATGCATACGTACAATTTATTAAAACTCAATGTTTGAATTCGTGTAATTAGCTGTGGATAAACATAATCAAATAGAGAATAAACATCTCATTTTAAAATCTAAAAAAATAATTAGAATAATTATCAAGTTGTAACAAAATAATTAATTATTATTTTTATAAGAAAATTATATTATTAAACCAATTATAAATTACTTCGCTATTGGACTTAATTAAGTTATAATTAAAAAAATTGAATTAAAAAATTACACAAAAAATGAGAAATTTTAAATATTTAATTTGATACTAAGACCATATTATAACATCATCGTTTTTTTTCAAAATCATATAAGACCATGTTATAACATCGACTGAGATAAAAAATAAAATAAAATATTAAAATCAAGATGTATATCGCTGCATTGCGCGAGTACCTTTTTAGTATTATAAAGTATTTGACAAGAACTCTTAAAAACCAGTTTTTATGCCTATTACTTAAAATTCAAGATTACAAGTAAACTGTGCGTAAGTACAACTTATTAAAACTTCATGTTTGAATTCGTGTAACTAAATGCAGATAAAAAGTAATCAAATAGAGGATATATATCTCATTTTAAATATAAAAAATCTAAAATACAATTATGATAGTCATTGACTTTTAACAAAATACTTAATTATTATCTTTATAAAAAAATATATTATTGAACCAAAAATTAAAATTTTATTTTAAAGAAATACAAAAAAAAAAGAGATTTTAAATAATTAGTTTGATACTAATACTAATATTTTTTTTATCAAATTTTTATGATATTTTCATATTTATATTTTATTCAAAAATAAAAACATTACCGTTTTCTAAAACCATATAAAACCATATTATAACATCGACTAAGATAAATAAAGAAATAAAATAAATCATTAAAATATAGATATATCTTGCTGCATTGTGTAAGTACCTTTCCAGTAATTAATAATAGAGAGGTAACCAAATTGTAAATAGAATCAACTATTATTAAATACTTGCATGTTTTTATATTATTTTTAAATTAATAAATTAGTTGTTTTTTTAATTATAACTGTATTTTTATTTGTTTATAATATTTTAATTTAATTATATTTAAATAAAATTATTTGTTTGAATATTTTTCTAAAACTAATGTTTCTACAACATCAAAAATGTTATATAAAATATTTTTTCATTAATTATAATATTTTAAACGAACATCATTAATGCATGTTCATTATTTTATACTTGAAGAGTATCTGTGCAATGCAGCGAGATATATCTTGATTTTAATGTTCTATTTTATTATTTGTCTCTGTCGATGTTATAATACGATTTTATGTGTTTTTAGAAGAACAATAATAATTTTGTTTTTGAATAAAATATAAATTTGAAGATATCATAAAAATTTGAAAAAAAAATATATCAATGTTAATATCAAATAAACTATTTAAAAATTCTCATTTTTTTATGTAATTTATTTACCTTTATTATAATTTAATTTAAGTTTAATAATAAAATAATTTATTTTTGGTTTAATAATATAACATTTTAAATTATATTTTAGATTTTTTTATATTTAAAATGAGATATTTATCATGTATTTGATTATGTTTATCTACAGTTAGTTACATTAATTCAGATATGAAGCTTTAATAAGTTGTACTTACGCACAATCTACTTGTAATATTGAGTTTTAAGTAATATGCATTAATAAACAATACTTTACGCATAAAAAATATTTTTAAGAGTTTTTGTCAAATACTTTATAATATAGTATAGATTGTCATTTTTATTTTTTATTTTCATTCTCATTTCTTAAATAAACCAAAACCCCTTTATAATTATAAATTCAAAAGAATTAGATATAAATTAAAAATAAATTATTTGAATTCATATTCTAGAGGTTAAGGGGCTGTTTGGCAGTTGCTGAATGATTTAGTTCAGAATAGCTAAGAGGTTAGAATGGCTAAGAGGGTCAGAATGGTTAAGTGCTGAATGAAACAAAGTTGTTTGGTAATTGTTTTCTGAATGACAGCAAAATTACCATTTTAACCCTCAAGAAATACAATCAATTCTAAACATTTTTTTAGAAAAAAAAGATGATGTTCTTCATGTTCTTCATATCAAGATCACAAATCCTCAAGAAATTGCAAAATATAGGTAATCCAATCATCATTAACATTGTTACAAACATGAAGTTAGCAATAAACACCATCAATTTTCAAAGAAAAATGCTACCCTAAACCAAACCCTAGACAGAAAAATGCTACCCTAAACCAAACCCTAGACAGAAAAATGCTACCCTAAACCAAATGCGACGGCGACGTGAGGCTGTGGAAGGCGACGTGAGGCTGTGGAAGGCGACGAGGCGACGGCGACGAAGCGGCGACGAGGCGGCGACGAAGCGGCGACGAGGCGGCGACGAAGCGGCGACGAGGCGGCGACGAAGAGGCGACCGGAGACGAGGCGATCGGGGTGCGACAATGGAAGGATGATCGGGAACCGACGATGAAAGGACGATCGGGAACCGACGATGGACGACCGACGCTCCGATTAAAGAGGATATGTGCTTCGATCGGGAATGGAAGGGGAAGAGGAATGGAAGCGAGCAGGTCTGCGTGAGTAGATGAGGGCAAAGATGGAAAAAAACAGCCCCTGAATGGTTGAGTGGAGTATAAGGGTCAAAATGGTTAAGAGGTGTTTGTAACCATTAAGAGGTGGTTTTTTTTTTGCCAAACACTTGCAACCTCTGACCGATTCAGCGATTGGCTCTTAATGTAACCATTAAGAGCTTACCAAACAGCCCCTAAATAAACACATCTTAACCACTCTTACTTTATCATGGTTGAGTTTTGGTGAGAAAATAAACTATGGTAAGAAGCGTAACAAGAAATTTTCATCTTCATAATTGAATATCAACACTAATGAGGTGTACCGATATGCACCATATGAATTCTTTTATAAAATGAATTCATGGGTGGACATGAGATTAAAAATGATCATTTGTTCAGATTTTTCCTTATTTTGCTCACCATAACTTTCTTTCTCAAACGATTCTTCGCCACTTGTTACACCATAAATATATAAACTTTAAAATGTATTACGTGATTTAATGAAAAATGTTTTATATTGATCGATATTATTAAATGTTTGTCCAGATTAACGAACGTTTCTTGACCAAAATCAAAGTTAGGAAGTTTACAACTTTTTTAAAGATTAAAAAATTATAATTGAAAGTTTATTAAATAACCACCGTTCAAAAAATAATAATTGAAATAAAAGTTGATGTAATAATAATATTATAATAATTGGATGACATTATTTATAACAAAATAACAAAAATATTTTATTTTTTTATCCAAATGTTACTATTTTCATAAGTTACCTCTCTCTAACTTGCGGACGTAGTTAAAAAAATAAAAAAAGACAATAATTTCTATACAGGTTTGTAAGTAGCACTTCTGCAATTTTTGCTCAGGACCGCAATTTAGGGAGGTGCCACTTGCGGATCTGAGCAGAAATTGCAGAGGTGCCACTTGCGAACCTTGGTACAAATTGTAATTTCTTTGTCTTTTTAGCTACATCCGCAAGTTAGGAATGTGCCACTTGCGAAGGTAGTAACATTTGGGTAAAACCGGGAGATGAATGGCTATGAGACCAGTTGATGAGAGAACAATGGCCATTGCCATTAATGTTAAGATCAAGTTAAATCATACATTAAAATGTCAAAAAAATATGTTTAGATGTTGATGTGTATGAGAAGGAAATTAATATGTATGAGTGTATAAGGATGCATTTAGCTTAAGAGGTTGTTTGACAGTTGCTGAATGGTTTGGTGGTCAGAATGATCAAGAGATTCTTCAATCTTCAAATATTCCAATGTAATCCTTGTATTTCTTGAAGGTTAACAAGAGCATTAACATCATCAAGGTCAAGTTCATCATCATCATCAAGTGTTGAGTATGTGTTGTCCGTATCGGTAGTTGTCCATCTCTAGTAATGCTGTATATTGTGTCTTTCACTGCTATCCAAACAATCTTTCAAGCGTACACAATAGTACAACACTCCATGAACTCCAAGCTAAATCTTGTCTCCACATTGAATGATCTTACCACTACGAGAAAAAACGGACTCTGAACCTACATATAGTTTGGATTGTTAGTAAATCACGGAGCAAGACAGTCAAAATTGGAAATTGTGGTTGTTTTTGTTTCCACCATTCCAATAGATCAATGTTTTCAAATTCATCAGCATTTGAAAAAGAAATAAAATTAGTATGCTTATACATATTTAGTTCACCTAAATTAGTGTCATTACAACAACTACCGCTCTCCAATCGTGATTATCTTCGTATTATACCATCGTACTTTCCGATCAATGATTGTCCCGGTTCCCGTCCCAAGCGCAGGCCAGGCCGTGTTTGGTTATCTCTAATTCTCTATGACTCCATGTCTCCATGTATGAGATTCTATTGGGCTTAAATTTGGGGCCGAGTTTCAAATCAACAAGATCATAAGAAAACAGGTCTGTTTCTTTTAAATGGATCACTAGGCCGATCCATATAGATTGAGTTGATTCAAACGCTCAGGCTCACTTGCTAAGTGAAGCAGTGACGGTGGTCGCCGGAGGACGATGAGCGCCGAAGATTTACCGAAGAAGGAGGCGAACGTCTTGAAGGGGCATGAAGGTGCAGTTTTAGTGGCCAGATTCAATGGAGATGGCAATTATTGCCTTACCGGAGGCAAAGATCGGACTATTCGCCTCTGGAATCCTCACCGGGGTATTCATATCAAGACCTACAAGTCCCACGGTCGTGAAGTTCGTGACGTCCACGTTACAACGTAAGTCATGGCTATCGTCTCTGTTTATAAATGCACGTGCAGTTTCTTCTTTGTAAACCGATGATTTTGTCCTTCGAGAACTTGTTTGTTTATTTGTAATTCTTGTTAACCCTAGCTGTAATCTAGAATAGGATATTGATTATGATTACTACAATTGTTTCCTTGAGTAGACTCAAATATGCTGCTGATATATAATTGGTGTTAACTTGGATGCTACTTAACACCCTACTTTCCACAATTAGTTCACAAAAACGGTTCAAATGTTCTTGAGTTGTAGACTCTACTTGCAAAGTTCAGGGAGTAATGGAGCATAAATTTTGTAACATGGTCATATAGGGTTTTTGGTTTAGGATTATCCAGTTCTCAATCTAGTTTTTAGATGTTGTGTTCGATTAATTCAACTGGTAAATCATCGGAAGGTGGTCTTTAAAAGAAGCTAAAGTGTTTTAAAAGAAAATTAGAAACATTGATATTGAAAATATCATCTTACAGATTTTTTGGGAGATGTAAGTTGTAAACTAGCTCCACTCTTACGAAGTTCAATAAGGGTGCTAAATAACATTTCCTGCTGTCATGAATAGGTAGATGCGGTCGGTATGTTAATCATATTATGATTCACAACTTTAGAGTAGAATCATAGTTCAATAACCTTACTAAGGCTTTCTGGAAACTGTTTGATGTGTTAAAGGGACATCTCATGAGTTTCGTAGCATGCAAATACATAACGCATCAGAGTTCAGATGAAGTTTACAAGGAGTATGAACATCAATCATTTTCTTTATACCAAAACTAGGTTTTAATTGCAAGTTCTGGGTCCTTCAATTACCATCTTTTACAATAGTCAAAACGTATCTTTTATTACCTTATTACTGGGCCCTTTGTTTATGTGGTCAGTTCTTGCTACGAGTTATTGGGCTCTTTGTTTACTGTTTTCATGCCAGTCAACTTACCTGCTGCATTGCAGAGATAATTCAAAAATCTGTTCATGTGGTGGCGATCGGCAAGTCTTCTATTGGGATGTATCAACTGGTCGTGTGATCCGAAAGTTTCGAGGCCATGACAGTGAGGTATGTAAATATGTTGGTAGTTTTACTAGCTTCTGTGGAATTAATTATGTTCAAGGGGATCTCAACTCTCAAGTAGCAACCATCGTTATATAATATCAGCATCAAACCAAATAAAACACATGTATGGCTTTAATGTTCGTTTGGCAAAATAGATAAACCAGTCAACCTTCGTTATTCTTTCAATTCAACAAACAGATTTATCAATCATATATTTATAATCTCACAGCATTTACATCATTTTTGTTGATTTATGTTAGTTTGATGATAATCGAATAGAAATGAGGTAATTGATATGATTGAGTTCGAGTATAACGCACACCAACTTTGTTGAGGAATGCAATTGGGAACTATGAGTTATCAACTCGTTGGGATGATTGCATCCAAGGTTCATAATATTAATTGTTCAATGTTATTTGAGTACACTCTTAGTGGATTCAAAGGCTTGAATTGGACTCCAAACAGATTCTCAACTGTTCTTCTGCCTGCCATATTCTGTATTTGTTAACTTTCACGTACAGAGCAACATGCTACACTTGTACATGATATTGGTATGTTGAAACCTTTGGATATATTTCCAATTTCCTGAAACACCTTGCTTCCACCAGGACATAGGTGTATAATATTATAAAGAGATAAACAAATTACATCAGATGTCTTTGATTTTGTGGTTCAAATCATTCTTTACTTCGAATTAATTTATACAAGTTATTCCGAGTTCATATTCCACCAATTGACCAGGTGAATGCTGTAAAGTTCAATGAATATGCCTCTGTAGTTGTATCAGCAGGGTATGACCGTTCCTTGCGTGCCTGGGATTGTAGATCTCACAGTACTGAGCCAATTCAGGTTTCCTTCTCTTTCCTGTAGATGTACTATGTACTAGTAGTAATAGTTAGAAGTTCAGAACAAGATCAGGGCCACTGGGGTTTTGCCTGACTTTTAATTCTAGGGCCTCATGGGACTAGTCGAGGTGCTCGCAAGCCGGCCCGGACACCCACATTTATCAAGAAAAATAGTTCAGAACAGATCTTATGTAACTTTCAGCTTAGGATGAGCTGACTGTTTTAATTGATTCGCAGATCATCGACACCTTTCTAGACAGCGTCATGTCTGTTTGTTTAACCAAAACTGAAATCATTGCTGGAAGTGTTGACGGAAGTGTGCGCACATTTGACATTCGAATGGGTAGGTATGTGCTAGTAGTCAACATGATCATGATACCCCCTTCAATGCTATTCGTTTATCCTTAATTTATTTCTGCTGGTTAAAATTTGTAGTATTTGACAAACTTTTCATTGAATTCTTGGGAAAGAGGTTTGATCCTTGTACTTGGCATCTCTGTTTTAAACCTTTTTGTATTATTTTGTTCCCTCTTCAGAGAATTATCTGATGACTTGGGGCAACCTGTCAACTGTATCTCTCTATCAAATGATGGTAATTGTGTTCTAGCCAGTTGTCTGGATTCTACTCTGCGGCTTTTGGACCGGTAAATTTGTACTTGTATTCTGTCTCTCCACATCTGATTAACTAAAATGTTGACTTGACTATACGCTGCCCGTCCTTTTGTTTGCAGAACTACCGGCGAATTACTACAAGAATATAAAGGCCATACATGCAAGGTATGATGAATGATCAAAATCGAGATGTCAGTAGTCCTTTCAGTAAGGCCAACACAACTTTTATAAAAGAACTGGTAATAGTGACTTGCTTACATATGATCAGACTACCGGTGATTGCCTTTTAGGGTATGCACCAGACTTGCGTACATGTTACTCACATCTGGGTGGGATACACCGTGCTCGTTTGTTTGGTTTGGTTATGCCATCTGCTTTCAGAAAGTTTACGTCTCTAATTTTTGCTTTGCTGATACATCTAACGATTATTGTAGAAACAAATGGCAAAATTGTATATTCCGTTTGTAGCTAATTTGGTTGCCCTGTATAGTTCTTGATGTACCTAACTTTTGGCTTTTGTTTCACCAGTCATTCAAAATGGATTGTTGTCTTACATACACAGATGCCCATATAGTTGGTGGATCGGAAGATGGGCATCTCTTTTTCTGGGATCTGGTGGATGCATCGGTGGTTTCAAGCTTCCGTGCTCACTCCTCAGTGGTAAGGCTCTCCTTTCTGTCGTATAATTCTGTATGTAATACAAGAGAAGGATCTGCAGCACTTGGAGATGCAAAAAAGGGCCCGAATCTGATCCTTAGGGTAACCAATCCTGGCTTTGACATGTAATCAAACCTAAAATGCGCCTTAACAATGCTAACTTGAACAAAAAATGTTGACCAACATGAATCTGTTAACGGGAAAATTGGTAATTTTGGATTAGAGTCTTTTTAAGAAATGCAAACACTCAAAAGCATACCGCATATATTGAAAACATCGATTGTGGCTACATTATCTTAATTCTACTTGTTGGCAGGTAACAAGCGTTAGTTATCACCCAAAAGAGAGCTGCATGATAACTGCATCTGTGGATGGATCAGTACGCGTTTGGAAAGCTTGAACCCCATAAGCGTGCCATCGAAGTGTGTTTTCTGTGCTGCTTCCATGAGAGTCATGTCATTGTTTGCGCTGGTGCTGCTGGATCCATCAGAATCAGGTGAAGAAACTTCAAGCATTTCTTTTACAGAAACAACTTTTTTGTCATCTTTCAAGGTCGAAAAGCCTATCTAACAATGCAGATAAACACCTGAACATTCTTTGATTTTAATTGGTCATGTGAATGTCGCTAGTTATGTAAAAAATATTGTTGAAAACATTTGGGTTTAATTATAAATGTATCGTAACTGTGATTCTGTAGAGTAAACGATGCACAAAAGAACCGGTTAATGTGTGCACTTGGTCTCATACTTCTTTATCTTGGTATGTGTAGGTTGTATAACCCAACTACCCTTTCAGGAAGGACCTTTTACCAATTTTCATAGACTTTTATTATGTTTTTGAAAATTTTCGAGATTAAAAGACTCGAACACAAGACCTTATATCCGCAAAACAAAGGACCAATCAACAGGCTAAAGTGGCGTTTACTAAACACTTACTTGGTAAGTGCTTAACGCATAAATTTCCTCATCGGATGAACATGAAAAGGGTCAAGAATCTTACCGGGTAAGAACGATGAGAAAGATGGAGTCTTACCGGATAAGTGATGATGACGACTTTTACCCAGGTAAGCGCTTACCTAGTAAATTGTTGCATTTTTGATGTATTAAAATCTTACGCATCTAAATAAATTATAGTGTTGACTTCTATTGATAAATGCTTACCGGGTAAGCATTTGGGTAAACGGTCCCTAAGTGATGATTTTGTAAAAGTATTTATAGTTTTCTTTCTTGTAATCAAATTGCGTTATCACTTGAAAAAATTTCTAGATTCGCCTCTACATTGTGGTTAGAGTTAGCAAAAATTAACCTCTAAAAGTATAAATTTTATTTCCACCTGCTTTCAAACGTTTGAAATCCAGCTCTGGACAGCCAGTCCTAACCAAAACACTGGCAGGGCTGTTTTGACCTATCCCACTTTTTTTGTATTCGTGTACGAACATTCTTCAAAACAGAAACAAACAACCCAAACCTAATTTACTGGTTTTACAAACATGAAATGACATCAAACGAACCGTCTGACACCCAATTTGGCGCAAAGAGAGAAACTCATACAGCCTGTCTGGCTTTAATGTCTTGAAGTCGGAGGGTTACAGCTCTCTTGTGAGCATCCAACCCTTCGACCTCAGCCATGGTTGCCACATGAGGACCAAGCTTTGCGAGCCCTTCCTCTGTCAAAGACTGGATGGTTATATACTTGAGGAAAGAGTCAAGAGACACCCCGCTGTACATCCGAGCATACCCATATGTAGGTAGGACATGGTTCGTCCCACTAGCATAGTCTCCCACACTTTCTGGAGTCCACTGTCCTAAAAATACAGACCCTGCAAAAATACAACAAAAAACGAGAACAAATTATGGAAGTTGTATACTATCTTCGGGTTGTTTTGCAGATCAACGACATAACCAATTGATAGGATTGAGGTTTTCTTATGGTATCTTTGGATTTGAAAAGCAAGAGTTATAAACTTAAAGAGTCAAAAGCAAGACATTCACCTGCATTTTCGATAAAGCTTTCCCACTTCTCCGCATCTTGAACATTAATGATCAGATGTTCGGGTGCATACAAGTTGGAAAAAGTAATTGCCTGAAAGTTGCCATTGCAGATTACGCTTGCTTACAGATTACGTTTAGAGATAGAAGTATGTATCATTTTGCATTCATAGAAGTTCCCAAAATCAGGGGCGAGTCTTAGTGCAACGAATATGGTTACTCCTTTGTAACCAGAATTTCACAATTGCAAAACTAGGGCACAAGTGTCCTGTTTTCTGGTACTCTTTTTATGTAAGTTCTAAAAATTGTATCATTATATGATACATACAAAATGCTGAAAAGAAAAACTAACCTCTACCATATCACGAGCAAACACAGTGAAGCTGTGGCTAAGAGCTTTTAAAGCAAACTCTCCTCTTGGGAGACTGTTGCATTGCTTGGTGATTTCTTCATCAATGGCTTTTATGTTTACACCATCACCTGCAATTACCAGAACCACTTGGCTATCTGGCCCATGCTCCGCCTGAAATTGGAAAAACTAGAACTTGAGGATGATGTCACACCATCATGATGTTAAATAAATGGACTAAACCATTAGAGTAAGCATTTTGGAAGGGCTTGAGGAAAAAAATAAAGACCCTTTAGTCTTTTTTTTTTTTTTTGGGGGGGTGGTTCCCAGGGGTAGCAATTATCCACTAACGGGTTTGAATGTGATTGGTGGAAATTCCTCCCATTTCAAATGTTGGAAAAGGGTTATTCATCTCTCGTATTTTCAGAAACGGGACTCTCCACAAGATGCGGTTATTGCTTTAAGTACTCTTTCAGTATTCGACCACCACACTTAACATTCATCTTGTGAGCTTGATATATGATATTGTAGCTAGAGGAAAGAGTCAGAGAAGGAATAAAGAGAAACTGATTCCATTACAGTCAGAGAATTGTTGGAACTGAAATAAACTCAAAGTAACCTGAGAAAGCAGGTCTGCAGCTATGTGAACCGGATTAGCATATTTGTCAGCAATGACAAGCACTTCTGATGGTCCTGCAGGCATGTCAATAGAAACCATAGCCTCACTATTCTGTCAAAAATACAAAAATGTATGTTTTAGATAAACTCTGTCAAAACAAGAACATTTAACAATAGCGTAAATATATCTTTTTTGTTTACGCTATGTGTATTTTCCACAAATGGGATCATGGTTGGGAGACAGACGTACTTGGAGAATCATCTTTGCAGCTGTCACATACTGATTTCCAGGACCGTATATCTTCTCAACCTAAAATTATGAAGTTTTGCAGTTAAACCACATGAAATGCAACATATATCATAAGAAATTGGCACACGTGACATAATATATCTTGTTAGTATATGGCTAGAGACAGGATCAGCACATCATGGCTACATGCATCATCAACATAAAACAGAATGTCCAGCTAGGGCCTAAAAAGGAACCTCCCAGCTAGAGACCCTTTTCCATTACAAATTGCAACTAGACTTGTACTAGCATAACCAAGGGACTTGAGTTCGCACGGGTTTCTATGGTTTTGAGACAGGGATTTGATTCTAAATTCTTGGCGGTCCCAAATGAACACATTTAGCCAATGGTCACACTGAATAGCTTTTACAGCATGGAACCATCCAAACTAACCATAAAATTCCAACCACAACAGTTTCAGATGTGATACATATATGCAACTTGGTCGCTCCAGCCCTTGCCCTCTACATAGGCAGAGATTCAAGTTCACTAGTGGAGATCAAGTCCAAAAGCAGACAACCATCTTTATGAAGGAAAGAGATACACATACATCCCCTCCCTCTCAAATTAAAGAAGCCTATACTTCTCAACTAGTTCCAACAACATTTCCAACCTATCTAAAATGTCACCCTTCAAGATAGACACAAATCAAATGACGCTGACAAAATGGTACAGAGAAAGACACCAATCTTGCAAACATAGAGTTTAGAGTACACAAAATAATGATGGATAATAACGATTAACGACGAGCAAAACAAGTATTATCTTGGCTAGACAAATAACAAATAATGTCATATTTTGATCTTCAAGAGGATGCAAAATAATGATGGAATATAACGAAAAGCAAAAGAAGTATCATCTTGGCTAGGCAAATAACAAATAATGTCATGTTTCTATCTTCAAAGATGGTACATATGAGTTTGAAATGCAAATGTCCGTCCTCCAAAGATGTAGAAGAATATCATCTATCATCTCTAACCAGGTTCTTTTGACCTGATAATCCTATCAAAATTCTAGATGCTTACATAAATGAACACCAAATTTTAGAACCTGAAGTGTTATAAACATAAGATATATCATGGTCCAAATGGCAGGACCTTGAACAAACATAATTCTTTGCGAAATTTTTTACAATATCCAATGATTAAAGTGGTACCTTAGGACATGATGCTGTTCCCCAGGCCATGGCAGAAATGGCCTACAAGAGCTAAAGATCATCAGAAATAACACTCAAAGAAAAACAAGTAACAGCAATTTCATCAAAACAAATTAAAAATGGGCTGCTATTGTTGTATAACCTGAGCTCCTCCAGCTTTAAGTATGTGGGTCACACCAGCCTTCTTTGCGCAATATAGTACCTCCTACATTAAGTCACTCTTACAATTTGTAATTAAGCTATATACCTGACCTGTAAATAATTATCTCATTCAGATGAAAACAAGTACCTTGCAGATGCTGCCATCGCTAGAAGGAGGAGTTGCAAGCACTATAGTTTTACACCCAGCAATCTGTGCTGGCTGGTGTATACAGGAAGCTAAAAGTCAACTTACACACCAACTTATATGGATATAATGATCAAGATAATTATCACTTCTTACAATTGAAAGCATGAGAGCTGTTGAAGGTAAAACCGCAGTGCCTCCTGGAACATAGAGACCAACTGAAGAAATGCTCCTTGCCACTCGTTTGCATCTCACACCCTGAAAAACTCAAACAAACAGCGTTAACTCAGAAGATCATGGACAAAAAAATTGTTCAATGTATACAACTTACTTTCATATTCTCAACAACTTTCTCAACTGGTTTTTGTGCAGCATGAAATGCATAGATGTTGCTGTATGCCACATCAAACGATTCACGAACAGCATCATCAAGCTGAAATAGGATTAAAGAGAAGTTTTCTAGATATTACATATAATTAAAGTAAAAAAAAATGAGGAAGTGTTACTATAGGCACTACTGATCTTTAGAATCTCTCTCTCTATATATATACACAACTGTGGGATAAGAGATTGCTATTAAGAAGGATGCATGCTTTGGTGTATTTGTATAATTACCTCTGGATCTGGAAGTTCATTGACATTTTCAATAATCTTTTCTAGTTCAACTTTGTCGAAGCGTAAAGTATAACTGCAAAACAATACGTAAAACATCACTTGCGTGCAAAACATAATGAACACGGATGGTTCAATCGAGAACAGTTTCAATCCCCATTGGTCAAGATGGATATACAAATACAAGATATAAGAAGCACCGACTCTTTAACAGCAGCATCGCCTCTGCTGCGAACATCATCAACAATGGGCTGGACCTGAGATTAAAAAAATATCAGTTTTCGCCATGTGTTCAAAATACCAATCAAACAATTCAACAAGAAATTATATTCAAGTTTCTAAAAGACACCTTCCCCAAGAAAAGCAGAAATGACTCACCGTACTGAAAATGGAAGAGAAATTTATTCGGGGTCGAGCCTTGAGATTGTCAACCTCAGTCCGTGTAAGGTCAGATAGCTTATACGATTTCATCGCGCATCTAACAGTGTTAGAAAGTGTTACTGCAACAAAACCAAGGTGTAAACATCTAGAAAAAAAGGGTCCACATTGATGTTGAAAAATAACAAACGGACTACATTCATGGACATCCACATTAAAATGCAGCATATATTTAGAGTTGTAAAAATGTATTCTAACTTCTTAGCCCACTCGTTTATGCAGCAAACGTCTTGTTCACGATTGTTCTTTCCATACTTTAAAGTTTAAATAGCTTCCCCTGGTTCTCTATTTTGTCAATTTCAAATAAATATCAACAAATGTTTAGACCTTGCCTTATGGTGACTGGCAAGCTCATAAGTTCTCTCTGCCAAATCTACTTATAGTATGTCAATAGTACCAACCAGCCTTGCATGTGCCAAACTCATGTATGTCATCAACTTCTAAGTCCTATCTAATAATTATATAACTTCGGAACTTTCTTCTCCCTTTTCTTTCACTTCCGCATGGAGAAGGAACACGAATATATTAATTACATCTTAGAAAGTTTTACACCAATTTCAACCAGCAAAGTAGACTTTGCTTTTAGAAATGAACAAATGTGTGAATTTAAATGGGAGTGTGGATGATAAAAACCACGGAAGAGAGTATATAGAGGATTTGAAAACCAGCAGATAAATATCAATTAGTGCAATACCAGGTACTAATAGAATGTACATAATCTTTGTAGTACCATGTGTTAGTTATACCTGGTAAAAAACCTCTGTGACCGTTAAATAATAGTTGCCTGTGAATAAGCAAAAGGAGAGGGGCTAGATTCAGGCTATTTATATAAGAACATATAAATAAGTGCCATCATTGCACAAAATTAGTGCAGCAAGCATCCAGATGATGCCTTTAAGACATGCATTTTACGTGATCTCCACACCATGTCTTACTGCACCATCTGGACAACTGCACATCAATCAAGTTTGTGAAGTTTATATTACCCAAAAGATCATCACTAATTAGAACAACAACGTTTTAGAGGCAAAGAAAACAATTTCTGGATTCATTGGCAGGAAAACATCAGCAAATGCATGAACGATAAGAAATTGACGCAAACATGAGATACCAGAAAGACAGAATGAGAGACCTGGATGATACAGCTCTGAAGGGGCCAATCGATTGGCTTAACGAACAAAAACGAGGGGAAGCAGAGCTCTGACTGAAAACCAGTTGATTGTAGGCTACAAATGACATTACCACAAGCAAATGGAATATGCTGATGGCCGAAGTATATGGTGAGAGCCTGATTATTAACGGACATAAACCCATATCTCGTAAGCATTGGTTCAAGAATACTTCCAAATCCATAAAACCTCAAATCAACAAGAAACAAGCCCATTTTGTAAGACATGGTTTTACAGCATACAATCTCAATGTTATTGATATTCAAGCATATTACAGACAAAAGAATCCAATACAAGAACAAGAAGCAGTTTATCCAAATACCCTAAAAACCCAAATTATAAGTCAATAATCAAACAAAAATTGAGCATTCAAAGAAACAAAATACAGTATGTTCTCAATCAAAATTTATAGTTATAAAAATTAAGAACTTCGGAGATTAATATAGAAAAAAAAACGTTGCAAATTCTTCTCTCTTTCTCTTGGAAGATATCACATTAGTAGACTTTAACTGAACAGCCAAGTAAAATACCGGGATTGTAGCAACAATCACCAAGTCAACTATATAAACCAAATTATCAATTAAGCAACTACTATTTCATAAACCCTAATATGCCATTGCAAAGGGGATTACTTACGATTAGCTACTGAAGTCTTGGAGAGGAAAGAAAAAGAGAGAAGATCCAGACAGAATGGTGGCCAGGTTGAGGGACAACGGCACCACTGGTAGAACTGGGACAACAGAAGACGGCCGACCTGTGGGTGTGTTGAGAATTTCGTTTGTGGCTTGATTTGCTTGTATACCCTTGTTTAAATATATTCGGGTAAATTACGTTTTTTGCCCCTATGGTGTATTACAAGTTGCAACTTTAGTCCCTGTGATTTTGAAGTTATGATTTTTGACTGTTTGGTCAGCAGTTTGTTACAATCTTTGAATGGCTCACTCCTATTTTTAAGAACGAAAACAATAATAAACTATAATTTATAACGATTAAAACAATAGTAAATTATAAATTATAATAATGAAAATTGTAATTTTAAAATACATAAACAAAAAATAATAATTTTCAACAAATGATAGGGACAAAAAATATAATTTACTCAATAGATTCCAAATAATTCAAAAGACCCCCTTATACTTTTGAACAATTGTCATAAGGAAATATTTTACAACATTAAATTTCAATTGATAACATTTCATTTGACGACACTAATGTTTTGTAGCAAGAAATGGACAAAGAACCTATAATGTGGTCAACCTGATCGAAACAAGGGCGTAGATCGATCATCGAAGACATAACAAGATTCAGATGCAATACATGAGAGCGGCACCAAAGAGAAAGAACGATAAAGAGGGTTTGACATATTGAGTATTTCGAGGCAATGAACTGGCTTTATGAAATTAGGTTAAGTAATTTAGATAAAATGATAATAAATAATTATTTATACCATATTATATCACATTTAGGTTTTACCTTTTTGAACTGTAGAAAGACGGAGTTGAGGTAAAGAAGATCATGGGGGAGGGAGAATTGGATATTTTATATATATTTATTTTTGCATGTTACTGAGGCTTCTACAAAAAACATAAAACCTGTACAATATTTTTTTTATTAACGAAATTAATAACATGAAAGAAAATGCGAAATACAAAGTGTGCATAAGTTAACAGACTAAGGGGTCGTTTACCAAATACTTACCCCATAAGTGCTCACCGGTAATATTTAACACTAATATTTACTTACTGGGTAAGATTTTAGTACACCAAAACGATATTGTATGCAATAATGTATCCGGTAAGTGTTTATCGTGGAAAAAGTGGTATATTATCACTTACCGGGTAAGAGTCTTGGTATTTGTCTCGCTCTTATCGAGTAAGTTTTTGGTCTTAGCATATTCATCAGGTAAGGTAATGTGACTTCGTAAGTGTTTACTCGGATAAGTATTTGATAAACGACCCTTAAGAGTTACTTTTGCTAGCAATGTTCAGTGTAATTATTTTAAAATAATGACTTTATTCGGATTTTGAGCAAAACATATGGACCAAAGGTGTAAATTATTACGCTGATAAATTTATTGGACACCAATATGCGATGTTGTACGACCCGACGCAGCCCGTGGGAGTACTAAACGACGTTCTACAAGGGTTGCGTTAGGTCAGACAAACGAAGACGACACAGTCGACGAAATGAGGAAATTCGATCCATGGCCAGTTTTTTTCCGGCGAGAGTTCAGCAGGAACTGGCCGTTCCTCGTTGGCTTCGCTGTCACCGGCACCATAATCACCAAGTTTTCTCTCGGTCTCACTGGTATTTGCTCTTATCTACGAATGATGAATATGTGAACGGTTTCTCTAATAATAAAGAAAGTACATATTGTGGTATAACTTTCGCACGTGTTATCTGGTAATTTTTTGATCATCTGAGTAATGAATTGATTGCAGAGGAGGACGCCAAGAACTCTACCTTTGTTCAGAGGCACAAGAAGTAAGTCAACTTCCCCCTTTGTGATCGTAGATTAAGTTCTAAGTTCCTAGATTTTTTCAGTTGAAATTTGTATCAAAATTTTAGGTTTTCATATACTCGATGTCGTGTTTAGAGTTATTGATGGGTTTGCCTCACCATGATTTGCTGTACCGAGATTTGTTACATGTACTTCATCTTAATGTTGTAATTTTCCATTCATCTATAGAAACAATGTCCACTTTACAATTGGAAAGATTGACCAAAAAATTTGCAACAATTTATAGACAACAGGATTACTCATTGTCCAGCCTTTAGAGAAGGAGAGATAATTAAGAAAATCAAAACTGTCTTACAGTTAAAACTTAAAGTACTACTCTCTTTTGGGACAAAAAGATATCATAAAGAATGGGGTGGGGGAGGAGGTTTGTATAAATAGTTTTTTTAAACCATTCAATTGCCAATGAGCTATATGTATACGGTGCATTGTGGTTATATGGAGGAATGCTCTAGAATCTAGGTATACATTGAAAGATTGTTTCCTGTAACACAAATCATTTTGAGTCATTATAAATGAATTTCCATGCTATGCATTAATGATGTCACCATAACTTGTTGCTCCTGTAATACAATTACTTTTAGGAATTCTTTGATTTTCGACTAGAGAAGATGGGCATACTAAATTTAGTTTCTATTAGAGACATGTATACAGTAAACCATGGTTTATCATCCTGTAGTTGCGTTAAGCCGACTTTCTGGACAAAATATATCCATGCAGCCATTGTTTAGTGTACAACTATTTGCTTGTGAAAAATTACCTGCTTTGACGTATTCTGTAACTTGATTAAGGCAAATGCTTGTGTTGGAAGTAGAACCAGTTTGCACTTGTTAATTTTAACTTTTTAAGTAACCGGAAAATGTTGTCATTTGGTGGCAAACAAATGTTTTTACCTTGTTCCATGAGAATACTAGTAATTATGTACACAATGGATGAACTAGATTATTTATTAGGCTATAGCTAGCACAGTTCACTCTCTATATTGAAGCTGTGATAGCAGGCTTTGCTCATATGCAGCCATAGAGAAAACAAGAGAACGATGTCAGTTTGAGATTTATAAGAAAATGTCATCAGGTGAAAGCCATATGAAATGCAATATTCATGCAAGTTGTAGCGGCAAGGAAACATTAAAAGTTACCATAGAAATGCACGATAAAAGGAGATGGGAGAAGTTGTTGATTGAGGATGCTAGCTGTAGGATCAACCATGACATGGACAAATCGTATTGGCTATTGGCAACATAAATATAAGTAAGCAATATTTGAAAGTCTCGTGAAGAAGCAGTTTCTTGGAGGGTATCAACTATCAAAATAGGATTTTCCACTTCATCTTAAAAAACAATCAAGCCTAGCTTGAAATTGTTTTTGAACATGCATTTGTCTGAGACTGAAACTAAACGGGGGTTATTTTGAGAATGGAGACCTGGGTGAGTTGATAAATGACCAACTAAGTGACCAAAGGGCCTTTGGCCCAACCGTATCCTGTAACCCAACCTTTGGTTAAGGATTCAAACCTCACCAAAGGTGAGGCGTGTGTGAGTTTCAGTTTGCCGTATATCAATATCATATACTTCAAAAAGATGACCAACTAAGTGTGTGTGTGGGCATTTGTCGTAACTGCTAATGTGTGGAATCCTTTAGGTCCCGTTTGGTTTGCTGAATGGAATGGATTTGGGGGGATTTGGATTTCAAATCCATTCCAATCCCATGTTTGGTTTGTTGGATTGTCTGGATTTGAAATCCTAGGATTTAATTGAAATCCTACAAACATAGGATTTTGAAATCCTTAGGGGGTGCTTGGGATTTCACGGCATTTCGTAGGATTGTATGCAAGAAGGTTCTAAAAATGTTAAAAACATTTGTTTTGTAATAATCGATTAATAAAATGTAATTTAATTATTTTTATAATTTTTTATAAATAATGGAATCCAATTCCATTCCAAATCCTACAAACTAAACACACCAATGATTTCAAATACATTACAATCCAAATCCCTTCACGAAATCCAAATCCCTTGAAAACAACCCTGCAAACCAAACGGACCCTTGGAGTCTTTAACTTTTTGTACGTTCAGAACACAAGTTGGTTTATTTAATTCTTCACCATGGTTGAACTATGAGGTCTGACTTGATGTTAGGGGCCGTTTACTAAACACTTAGCTTGGTAAGCACTTACCTGTTCAATTACCTTACTGGGTGAACATAACAAGGACCGAGAATCTTCCTTGGTAGAGGGAAGGCAAAGATCGAGAGTCTTACCCGGTAATTGAGGGTGATGAGTCTTACCAGGTAAGTGAGGTTGATGAGTCTTACCCGGCAAGCGCGTACCAGGTTATAAACGTTTACCATCAAATCTATTTTGATGGCCCGGAATGTAACCCCATAAGGTAAATGAAATTGGTGACACTTGCTGCTAAGCGCTTACCGATAAGTCATAAGTGTTCAGTAAACTGCCCCTAAGCCTTGAAATTTTGTGTTGTTTATCCATTGGCAGACCTTTTTAGCCTGTTGAATTAACCTTATGTTTTTTTTCCACCATGTAATGATGTAAAGGCTACCTACTGGTGTGCTTTAGCTATTTATATTATTCTCATAATCTCGTTTGTCCATCTATATATGTGATTTTGCATATTTCAGCCAACAATCATTCCTAGATTATGTCACTGTGTTATATATCTCATGTTATATACTGGTTTAAGTTGAAGATGGTTTAAGTATCGTACTTTTAATTTACAGTGACTTTGATTATGTCATTTTCAGGTGAATTCTTGGTAGTAGGCGTTCTTTTGAAAGATTTGGCGCCATTTCCTTTGCTTATTGCGCCGGTTGAAATAAGAACGAAGATGACATGGTTTGAATGTTTTTTTTTTTGTGAAATCAAGCTTATGATGCTTGATTCAACTTTCATAAAGGCGGGTTTTTTGCTTATCGAACACCTTTTGTTGCCATGTTTTGAACTTGGTTACGACTTAAGAGATGACATGTAGTACAACAAACTTATGTGCACGTTTCTGCATTTATTAAATATATAAGAATTTTGTAGTCGTTATAACTAGAATAATATATATTTTACTACAAATTTGGAAATTATAAGTAGACAGTGAAATTATACTGGGAGCTAGTCAAATAACACATTGCATGGTCATACATACTATATGAAACACATATTATTTTTAAAATGTATAATTGACTACTTGATGTATGTTATCGTTGTGACTTGCCAAATTATTCAGTAGATTTAGGGGCTGTTTACTAAACAATTGCTTGGTAAGTATTTACCAGATAAATTTCCTCATCGGATGAAGATGACAAGGACCAAGAATCTTATCGGGTAAGAGTGATGAGTAAGATGTAGAGTCTTACCCGGTAAGTGAAAATGACGACTCTTACCCAGGTAAGTGCTTACCCGGTAAATTGTTGTATTCGATACGTTTTGATGTATTAAAATCTTATGCATCAAGGTAAATTATAATGTTGACTCCTATTGGTAAACATTTACCGGATAAACAACCCCTTAATTGAGAATGAGGAGAATGTCCAAAAGAAGACTTGAAGAGGTAAATGAATAGGAAGATGGCCAAAATTGGAGGTACGATGTGATCATGAACTTTTTCAAAACCCACAAAAACGGACGAAGAAAATTAAAGAAAAAGATCGTAAAAAGAACAGAAGAAGAAAAGAGGGACCTCTGTATAAAAAGCCATAAAATTAAATTAAACCTTGGTCATTTGCTTAATTTTCTGGTGATGATTATTTTGTTGTTACACCAACTCTATTTTATATCGGGTTTCGAGATTGAATTGATACGATGTAGATTTTATCGAATGACAACACTGTTAGATTAGAGCGCAGAATCCGGTTCTACTTTTTGTTGGCATGCAAGGAGTTGGTATTTCCAGCCTGCATTTAAGTATAAAGATGAAAGCCTCCAGCACTTTATTCCAAATAGATATAGGCATGGATGTTGCATACCAACTGAAAGATCAAAACATGAAAATATGAAGGAAATTGCACAAGACATCAACTGACCACTTCACTTTGCTCAAAAATTGTCCATTATGGTGTCCTGGTGATTCCAAGCCTCTTTCGGAAATCCTCTTCCATAAGAGGAAGGCCCTCTCGCAACTTGATTGTGGGTTCCCAACCTAGCAACTCCTTTGCCTTGGTGATCACCGGCTTTCTTTGGCGAGGATCGTCTGGTGTGTTGTCCACATGTTGGATTTCCACTTTCGGGTTGATCAGCTGCATCATAAAAACCCATGTTGGTTACTAGTTTCAACAAGGAAACTAACTTCTAATATTTGCTGTTTGGCAACTAACCTCTTTCACAGTTTCCGCGAGTTCAATCATGGTGAATTCACCTGAGCAAATAGAAAGCACCGGCTAATGTTATTAACATAAATCTACAGCTGTTACCATAAAACTTATCATAATTTTTGTTAATTATTTACTTTCCTCGATAATTAATTGTTAGTTTGATAGCAAGTTCAGTAATTCGTGTTTAAATTTGCCAACTTATGGGGAAAAGTAAGATGTTAATCATGTTTATGCAATTTCGTGTTTAAATTTGCTAACTTATGGGGAAAAGTAAGATGTCAATTAGTGTTGTTAACCCAAAAATTGCCCAAGATATACATGTACAAGACGAATCATAGTAACCTGGATTTCCAATGTTGATTGGCCCTGTATTGCTTCCTTCCATAAGTCGGATAAGGCCATCAACCTGGTAAACAAGAAAAGAAGGTAGGTACTCAAAGAGGGGTAAAAGGAGGATGGACTAAGGAAAGGACCAAAACCGTCACGATCAGTATAATAAGCAGTGCAAATATATATGGATCTCATTAGATTACTTTCTAAAAGAGCGCTTGAGAAGTGAAGGGAGGTTCCACCAGATACTATAGGATATGGTCCAAGTCTAACCAATAAGAGACTCCAATATGCCCCTTCCAACGGAGGCTAGACGGGTACAAATTCTCCTAGAGTGTCGAGTCCCTATAGTGGTAGACCTTGTCTTTGTTACCATGTGAGAACATGTGGAAACCCTTCAGATAAATTTTCAAAACAGCCTTTTAAGGAGGAAATAGGGGTTCCAACATTTATTTATAGATGGTCAGAGTTCAGCCGCTATGGGATCCCAACACTTTGGCTGGAATTGCGCGATGTAAAAGGTATGTAAAAGTTGTAGCTTACCATGTCGGAGACATAACAAAAGCTCCGAGTCTGTGTTCCAGGTGATTGAATAGTTAATGGCTCATTGCTGCATTCAAGCACAATAGGCATTTGGTGAAACCATCAAAATGAACAAAACAAACCAAGGGGTTAATGAAAGATGTGAAGACGTGAAGTGGGTGATTACAAAACTAGCAGGGTGGTATAGCATGTTACCGGATTGCTTGAGCTATGAAATTGCTGACAACACGACCATCATCAATGTTCATTCTGGGTCCATATGTATTGAAGATCCTAGCAATCCTAATTTCTGTTGCAGGGACCCATATCAAATTTCATATGGCACCGGTCAACCATTGTTTATGCAATAAATTCATCATAGATCATAATGATCGACTTCTAGAATCATTCTTTACAACAAAACAAGCAATTTTGAACAGAAATCCCTTGGTACGAATTTCTGTTCTTCTTCTTTTGCATTTACATGTTTAGAGTTTGTTCAATATAGCACATGGAAAATCTTTCTTTCTTTTTTCCTGTTTTTTGCATTTATATAAGTATATAGTTTGCAAATGAAAAGACAAGTAGTATTGTTCAATAACTAAATGACTCATTTATTATATATGTATTCATTATAACAAAAGGGTGAGACAATGTTCACCTATTCCGTGTTGCCTATGATAGTCAAACATCAAAGTCTCGGCTACTCGTTTTCCCTCATCATAACAACTCCTAACTCCTGCAATACACATAAGGTAGCATACATGTGTCATCATGTATGTCCTATTGTAAATAAACTACAAGAAACCACTATAGATTAGCCATTCAGAAAATATATTTCATAACATGGTCGTCTATATCATCAAGTGTGGTGAAATTTACCAATAGGGTTGACATTTCCCCAATAGCTCTCATCCTGAGGATGCACAAGAGGATCTCCGTAAACCTCTGAAGTAGATGTCAACAATATCCTGTAAGCATAGCACCGACATTTTAGAATTTGATCTAATATATAGCAAGAGCATAAATACAAAAAGGAAGTTTCCAACCTAGCTCCAACTCGCTTGGCAAGTCCCAACATGTTCAAGGTTCCAATCACATTGGTCTTGATTGTCTGTTGCAATTTGCATACATTCATAAATCAGGGTGTGTTCATGCAGAAGTGACCCATAAGGGCCATGAAAAGAACAAAAGGAAGGAAAAGGAAGGAAAAGGAAATTTTGCATGGTCTAGAAAAAGTTTCACAATCAATACTTGAATGAAACTTAAGTCTCAATTAGAATGAGATACCTTCACAGGATTATATTTGTAAAATATTGGGGAAGCAGGGCAAGCTAGATGATATATTTGATCGACTTCAATCAACAATGGCTGTGTGACATCTGTATCATAAAAAAGGATTAAAAAACCACAATATGTGTAATGAGACCAAATTAAAGAACTAGACCAGCTGAAACACAAGTGAATGCAAACAGGATCTGCAGGTGGGAAACATGTGTTGACTGACTACATGTGAGTTACCAACTACATCAGCACCGGATGTTTTGGACATAAAGCCGTGAAAAAGGGCTCACAGGTGTGTGTTGTGTGTTGCAGTGGCATAAAAGATGCAAGATAAAGTAAGATCATCTTGAAATTTCGCATAATTGAAACTTTTGATTATAGTGCTTATCACAAACAAACTTGATGTTTCGTGGATTGAAGTTTGGCTTTGCCTTCACATGTGGGTGTGAAAAGCAAACTAGGATCACAGTAAACATTAGATGATTATAACTAACTCACAACTACAAATGGTCAATATGTCACCATTTGGCCACTCTTAAGGATACTTTCTGGATACAATTTTTTTTTAAAGAACTTCAGTTACCAACTATATATAAAGACTGGTTGCTTCTAGATTTAGCTCTTATAAGTCATGAAAGAGGTTCACAAGTAAACAACATCAGTTGGTGGTATTCAGGAAAAGGTACTACCATCAAACAAGAAAGGGAAAAAGAGGGTTTGAACATGTGACTTCAAGGTATTACCACATAGGGTACAGACCAAATACCCACCAACTAAATGCTCGATGGCATCACATTGACCCATTTATCACTTTCTCTTGTATTAGGAAACATAGATAGATTGATTATCACTGCCCACACAGGCAAATTAGACACCCTGCTTGGTAAAATTGCAGGATAGACAAGTAACATAACTGGTGAAAATAGATGGTTTCAGTGATAATACAGTCATATTAAGCAATGTCCTAGAGTTGAAAGAAACTGTAAATTATCATAATTGACAATCAAATAGTATGATTAGAATCCATGAAACTAAAAGACCTTGTAGCAATCTTGCAAAATCAGAACACATACCATGACGAATAAGCTCAAATCTTGGGTGACCAAACCATTGTTTAAGGTTATCTTTTGATCCAGTAAAGTAATTATCCACAACTACCACCTGTGTAGAATCTCTGAGTACCCAAATGATGGCAATTTCACCAAAACCTTATACTTGTTTAAAGAATGTGTACCTCATTTTTTTCATTTTGCATCAATCTATCCACTAGATGAGAGCCAATGAAACCAGCTCCTCCAGTAACCAATATTCTCATGTTGGCCTGACAATATTAGAATCAGATAGAATTCAGCTTCAAGTGACTATAATTTCAACAAATAACACACAAAATGATGATCGTCACCCTTAAAGTTGGGGACAAGAGGAGAATACCCATCCAACATTCCCTTCCTTGTGACTGTGTATCATCATCCATCCAACTCAAAACCAATATCAAGATTGTTCACAATTTCAATGAATCCTTATAACATCATTTGCAATTAGCATCTTCTAAGAGAAATATAGCCTAAAAATCAAGACCCATTGAAGTTATACCTGGAAAAACTTGGCATTACGTAAAGGAGATGGATTCGGAGGTGGTTTTGTAGTAGCATAGCTGTTTCCATTTGTAGCCATCCTCTTCGGATCCCTTATTCACACTACACAAGGCACAAGCCATCAACACACACCCCATACGAAATTTTTCAAAACATAAAAGAAGAACTCTTAACGATCTCAACAAAAACCAACAACAAAGATGCAGATTCCAGTTACCTAATTGCTTATCAACTCTTTATCACCTGAATGTTCTATTCAGCCGTGTGCTCAATTTGTAAATGCGACAACTTCTAATATATAGCCGATCAGACGAAATACAAATATAACATTACAAAAAAAACACATCAAACTTTCGCTACCAACTAGAGAGAGAATCAATCTTCGAAATCACGAAAGCTAAACAACAATCATGAAAGCTAAGCTGTAGCGAAGATGTGGAGCACCACAACTAACGTTTTTCAGATCTGAATCGGATCAATTATTAATCAAATAGAAACATCAGAACGAACTGAAAATTTACATTAAACTGAAAATCGAAAATATACCAGAAGTGTTGGGCAAATTCTTCGGAGTTTGCTCACAAAACCGTGAGCCGCTGGTCGACCTACAGAGAGAGAGAGAGACATGCATTTGTAACTATATGCAGATCCAACGACTACGAAAGTGGGTCCACTTCAATAAGCGAAAGATCAGACGTTGGTTTAACACGAAATCGGGCGCGTTGCAAGGAAGCAAGGAGATTGGATGGATGTAGGTGAACTAATATGGTGTCGTTATAGGGGATTAGAAAATCCCAATAAATAGTCTTTTGAAAGAACACATTATAAAATTTGAGGATTTATATTTATACCCCATTTAATGTCAAAATCAGATAATTTATTAATGAGAATGTTAAAAATGAGTTTTAATGTTGAGGTATGTAAGAAGAAGGGTAGGGATGCATTTAGCAACGTACAAGATTGCAATTAGTCTCCCCTAAAAAATGGGGAGACTAATTGCACTCCTATTATTAAGGGGTTGTTCGGTTCGTTTTTATTAATACATCAGTCAATCAATAGATTCTCGAAAGAAAATGAAGGTGGTAGTTATGGTTTAACATACATAAACACATACTAAGTCAATGAATGGATTCTCGACCTTTCTAGATTGATCTCGTTGGGTTTTCGATCGGTCTTGATAGGCTTTCGCTTGGTCTTGAAGGAAACTTCTCATTATTTTTCTTTCCATTTCCTTTCCTTTGTTTCTTAAAAAGGTTTCGAGGACACGAGTTTTTTTTTTTTTTTTACTTTCCTTCATTTTCCCTCGCTTTCTTTTTTTCCTTATCTTGACAAAAAAGGTTTCAAGAACACAATGTTAGGTTTAACGAGGTGTTCAACGCCAATACACTAATAATTTTTATTAGAGTAAATTACTTTTTTTGTCCCCGAAATTTGCTACATATTGCCAATTTTGTCCCTGTGGTTTCAAATGTGTTATTATCTTTGTGGTTTCCATTTTGGTCCATGATGCTAACAACGTTTGAAAAATCCGTTAAGTCAGGTTCATTTGGTCTTTTTCGGTCAAAATATTTTAATGTACACGTACAACAAATTAAAGCATTTATACGGGAAAAATAACTAACCTAACCTAACATACCCTCTCCCGCAATCAAGTGACTCCCCCCACCGCTCCCATCTTCCTCCCTATCCTCATCTACTTGACGGCTGCACCGTCTCCTTCCTCCACCCTTTTTCCTGGCAAACCCTTTCAAAACATCCCCACGTTTGATCGCACTAGCAACATCTTCTTCCCTTTTTCCTCCCTACTTCCATGACAACACCCCTTGCCATATCGCAAACCATCGGTTATGAACACCTCTTCTCTGCATCGGCAACTGTCAACAACTACGTTCTTGATACGTAATCTTATGTGTGAGACCAAACAAAACGCTAGAAGGAAGTTTTCCCAGATGACCTAAAGGAATCTTTAACTCTTTAAGTTTGCAGGATAATATATACGAAAAACAAGAGCTTGGTGATTTTCATGTGCAAAAACATACTTGGACATGTACTCAAGGACTTATTGTTTGAAGTAAATGCTCGTTTAACAAAAAGAAAGAGATATTAGAAAAGGTGTCATGATTATTAGAACTTTAAAACCAATCAAAAGATATTTCATTCGGAAGAGTGCAGAGTGCAACTGTTCTAAAGAATGTTCTTTCTCCAAACATACAAAATTCTTAGTCTTAACAAGTGCAATAATCTTCGGTTGCAAAACCAAATGTTGGAAGCGGATATTTTTTAACGTCATTAGTCTTGAGGTCAAAAAAAGAAACAAAATGGGAAACCATAGAGAAAATATTATCAAAATTTATACCATACGTACATAATTTCTAACAAGACAGAAGGATAACGAAAACAGTATCTTACGCAACAATTTATTCGGTAAACGCTAACCGTGGTAAGACTCTCGGTCCTTGTCTTCGCTCTTACCGTTAAAATTCTTGATCCTTGTCATATGCATCCGATAAGGTAATGTAACTTGGTAAACGCTTATCCAGATAAGCGTTTAGTAAACAGTCCCTTACTTTTTGTTATTAAAACAAAAATACTTAATTTATATCGAAAGTATTTTGGAATCATAATGGAATTAAAACTTATAATAACATAGTCTTTAAATACCAAGGTTATATCTATACTATATTATAAAGCATTTGAAAAAAATTCTTAAAAATCATTTTTATGCATAAAGTACTGTTTATTTATTGATGCATATTACTTAAAATTCGAAATTACAAGTAATTGTGCATAAGTACAACTTACTAAAGCTTCATATTTGAAATTGTGTAACTAACTACAGATAAACATAATCAAATAGAGGATAAAATCTCATTTTAAATATAAAAAATCTAAAATATAATTAGGATAATCGTTGAGTTTTAAAAAAATACTTAATTATTATCTTTATAAAAAATTACATTATTAAACCAAAAATAAAAGAATGAATTAACGAAATATACAAAAAAAAAAAAAATTTAAATAGTTAGTTTGATACTAATATCATTATTTATTTTTTCAATTTTTTATGATTTTTTCATAATTTATATGAAATTGTGTAACTAACTACAGATAAACATAATCAAATAGATGATAAAATCTCATTTTAAATATAAAAAATCTAAAATATAATTAGAATAATCGTCGAGTTCTAAAAAAATACTTAATTATTATCTTTATAAAAAATTACATTATTAAACCAAAAATAAAAGAATGAATTAACGAAATATACAAGAAACAAGAAATTTTAAATAGTTAGTTTGATACTAATATCATTATTTATTTTCAATKTTTTATGATTTTTTCATAATTTATATTTTATTCAAAAATAAAAACATCGTTTTTTCAAAACCACTTAAAACCGTATTATAATATCGACTGAGACAAAAATAAATAAAACGAAACATTAAAATCAAGATGTATTTCGCTGTATTATATGAGTATTCTTCTGATAAACAATAAACCACAAGGACTAAACCTGTAGTTTACTTTATATTTGCTTAGGTTATTAATTTAATTGAGTTGGAAGTGTGAAGTTGAAATATAAAAAGTAGGTTTAAACCGGGTTACCCGTCTATAACCCCTGTATGATGTTTTGATCGTTTGGTTTGGACTCTGGCTTCTTTGAACGGCGCTTCAGTTGAGCGACTTCTGTCAATCGTTTGCAGTTTCCTTTCCGTTCATCTTGATCAAGCATCTAATAAGGTATGTGTTTTCTTCCCGTTATGAGTATTTGTCGTAATTCTTAGTTTTTGGTATTTTAATCTGAGGATAGATAGGCGTTTTTCATGAACGATTCGAGATCCGATCTCGTTAATAAGGTGTAGATCGTACTTGATCCGTTTTTTCCCGATATTTTCTAAACCAACTTGATTTGAAATTGATTTTGTTAATATCTGCACTTTTGGTTTCCAAATCACAAAATTCGAAACTTTGTATCTGTGTGTGTCAGAGCGATTGTTGTTTATTTTGAAAGATGTGAAATCATACACAAACAGATTTCAGTATTGATTTTGTTAACATCTGCTCATCTAGTTCCGAGATCTCAAAATTTGAAATCCGGAACTCTTTGTTGTTGTGATTGATTTGGGAAATAATGTAGAGTGATACATAATGTAGAATGATACATAAACTGATCGCATAGCGGAGTGGATATCGCGTTAGACTCCGAATCTAAAGGTCGTGGGTTCGAATCCCACTGCGATCGTACCCCATCTTTTTGTTTTTGCCCTTATTCCTATCTTGTTTGCTTCAGAATATTGTTTTTACTTCCCCTTGTCTTCTTTTCCTCTGATTTTCTCCACCAGATGGTGTATTTTAGGGTTTTTGAATTGGAGTTCTAGCAAAATGATTCACACTTTAAACCATGAAGTTATAGTTCCTGAATATAAAGTTGATGAGAATGTTCTATTTGATGTATTATCTTTCCATAATTTCATATAACTTCAGTTACTGTAGCAAATGGCAGTCCTTAAATATCTTGATCTAAATAATAAAATTAGCTCAAATTGATTTCTAGTTTTTAGAGAGTCTTGTTAGTCGAAGGTTCTTTTCGCCAGATGGTGGGTTTTAGGTTGTAAATTAGAGTTCGAGCTATATTTCTGTATGCTTTAAAGTGCTTATTAACTTATTTCGATGTGGTACTGGTAATAAGGAGTTTTTTCGTTGCCAACGACCGGCTACCCCTTTCGAGCTCAGCTGACCCCTTCTTGATTCCGTTTTTTCCCCAAACCCTAGAAGGCAAAGGCTGAGAGACATCCATCTCAACTAGTTGGATGGAGAAAAAAGAAAAATGCTTATACCGGTTTTGGCACCGGTAATAAGGAGTTTTTAGTGTTCGGATGGAAAAAGAAAAAGGTATCTCATCTATTTTATCAGCTTATCCGGTGTGATACCGTCATAAGCTAATCTAAACACTTTTTATAAAACTCCAATTTACCATCATATAAGTTGATATACACTTTTACGAGAAAAAAAACATAAATTGTTTTAAATAAGCAAATCCCAAAACACCCCTAAACTGGGTTCTTTCAATTCATAAACCTTAAACTAGATGAGGATGGACTATTTGATGTGTTATCTTCCCATACCCACTTTATAACCTTGGTGGTTGTTGTAAATGCCAACCCTTAAAATTATTGACCTGAATAAGAATATTGGTTTGTTGTTGTAACTTGTAAATGCCAACCCTCATTTATCATACATTAAAAAAATATCATTAAAAAAGCGTGAGCTGTTATTAAAACATTATAAAGTTGATGATTCCCACCAAGAATTTGATCGTCGCGTCGTGCTAATTCCATACGAATCAATACTAATAGTCGTCAAGGTTTTCTCAATAGTTTACTTTCATCTCATAAAGTAAACGTAGTCTGATTTTTTATGAGATGCTATGGTATTTATAGAAGAAAGATCAAGGACCAACTTTCAACTTTCTCAAAATCAACAGTAGAAGGCATTATGGGACTATTTTATAAATTTAAAATTAAATGTCACAACACAATGACTAGAAAAGTCAAATATTTCTATTTGGCAACCATGATTCTGAAAACCAAACAAAATCAAATTGATGGAGTGATGGGAAAATACATTCGATTGTTTTGTTCAACATTTGATAGAGTGAATGCACTTGTATTCTGCCCTTTTCTGTTGCGAGTGTTTGCTTCAAAGTTAATGGTGTACTAAGTACTGGATTTTTGTGGCTGTGCTCTTGCAGATGATCACCGATGATGATTTGGGATTCATTGCCAACTTTCTTGGCATATTCATTTTCGCCCTTGTAATTGCTTATCATTATGTACTGGCCGACCCCAAGTATGAAGCGAACTAACAAACCGCAATGGGATATCAAACATAGTAGTAGAAGAGTGTTATAAGAGGATCATGAATGTATGATATTGGGAATGTGCAATTCTGATGAATGAAATTTTGGTTATTCTGTTTCTTAATCGGTAGAAATTATGTTTATGCTTTTATTCGGAAGAAAATATTATAGCCACCCAAATGGTTTCGAGATATAAAATGCTTGTTGATAAGCCAGCAAGCAGAGACAAAAGGTTGTACAAAACCAAAAAAACTCTGTTAAACCAATATGTTAAATATGTCCGATGATCATAACAAGCATTTGCCAAAAAACAGTGGTTTCAAGAATCACTTGTGTTAGGGAACAGGAGCTGGTGATAATAAGCTGCTAAAAAGAAAACACCAAACACCCACAACAGCAATGCGGCCGCAGCAGCTATCTTTACGTGCTCCCAGTTTATATCTAAGCTACTACTACCAACATAAACCTCAGTAGATGCAACGTTTGTTCTTTCGACAACTGTCTCTACCTCATTTGCACATTTAGAGCAACAACAGTTGCCACCAAGAAAGGTTGGGAATTCTTCAAAGTATCTCGAAAGAACCTGTTGGTAGTCTTCTCCAGCAACCGTTAACTTTTGCTGGGTTCTAGGCTTCAAAACCTGCATGATTAACAATAACTCACCATTTCAAGATTTCACTAGCAATAAACAAGTTGGAGACTGGAGGTAGAATTTTATATCCTAATAAGTAAATTATTTTAGTTTAAAAAATCATCATACAGGGTAACGTTTCAATTTTCACAAGATTATTTGTCACAACTTTCATGTTAAGTCCCATTAACAACATCTCCAATGCAATGTTCTTATAAGTAAAAAGTGTAGATTCTTATAAGAACCTCACCTTCTTTGAATAGTACAAGAACTTTGGTTCTTACCTTGAAGTTGGTGTAAAGCGACAATTTGCTAATTTTTTAATATATTCTCTTTACTTTTATATATTAATTAATATGTATCAATTTGTATTACTTATATTATATACATGAGACCCATAAAAATGGTAGTTCTTATAAGAACCTCTATTAGAGATGCTCTTATGACAACCAAATATATGTTTGACATATTATTGTATTTAGGTTCCCAAGATTCTTTATTTCTGCTTATTAAGATGGATTTTAGATATTTTGTTAACAGCCGAATATTTTACTTGAACTTTATCAAAATCAAGCATGGGTGATTTACATGGAAGTACCGAATAATTAAAGACATGCACATGGGTAAAATGACTGCAAACAAAGATAGTGACATGGAAGAAACACTAAAAAGAGAAAAGCTTACTTGAAATAAAGTTTGTGTTATCACTCGGGCAACGGACGGAAGTCGTACAACAAGTAAACACCCAAGCCGATTTGGGTAATGATCTTGAAGAAGTACCACACATGATCTAAATGTCTGTACAGGGAATCCAAAGGGTGATAATCCCTCACAATCCATCAAGACAATAAGCTGAGGATGCTCCACATCAAGCAAGTTTAGAACTCCATATTCTACCTGGGAAACTGAAACATAAAGTTATGGTTTCATACATTTTATTAAGCATCAATATTCTAAGAAATTAAAGAAGAGGAACGAAAGCCAATGCAAGTAACAGAATAGACAAACTCCACTAAACTGCACCAAACATAGGTTTCTAATCATACCAGACTACACTAAAACACATGTTCCATTTTCAAAATATATCACCTATTTCAAGAAGCCTATTAATAGGATGTAATTTAGACCCATCATAGTCTCGTTCTAGAATTGGGGCTTTTGCTTTTTAGCAGTCTAAAGAGAAGATCAAGATCCTCACTGAAGAATGGAGCTCTTCAAGCTGTTTAAATGCCCAAGGCAAGAATCTGCCACCACAGTATGAATGTTCAAAGGAAGAAAGAATGACAGCCATCTTGAATATCAACACCAATCGTAGAAAAAACAAACATGTTCTCATTTCTGGACATTTTTTTAAGACGAGATCAAGATAGGCAGAGTCAAGTGTGGATCCAATGTTTGGCAGACTTCTGAACAGAGTGAACGCCATCATATTCCAAACAGCAGGGTTATACTTCAGCATTTAACGTCTTGCTGCTTTATTATGATAATCACCATGTAACATTCAAAATAAAATGAAAAAAACCCACTCAACTCGCACAATTTCGCATTGTCATTAATGGCACATACCAGATAGTAACATGATGTGTCCATCAAATCATCATATCACATGTAAAATGAGGAAAAGAACTCAACTGAAATCACTCATCTTTTACATGAAATTATAGTGTTAAATATGCTAATAGCCATGCCCGTTGGCCGGATGGCCTAAAATCTGTCTGATCCTTGTGAGGCAAGTACTCTGTAAGGACCTGTCGACTAGTCAGGACAAAAATACCAGATACCATGGCATTAAAAAGACGTTTTCGTACTTAAGTTAGTAGTAGCTCAGTGTATCCATCAAGACCCTCTAAGTAGATTGCATTTTGTTTATTTGACAAAGGCAACTAAAGAAAGACTCACATCAAAGATTTCAATTCTTATAATATGTCCTGTGAATTCCCGTTGCATCAAAAATCTGATGGTGCTTGATTGTTTACTCTACAAAATCAAGTCAAACAAAACAACTAAATATAGGGTGTAAAAAATCAATGATAATTTGGACACACCGACTTCTTATAAAATCTCATTGAAAGCCTCTACCTGTGTCCTAGCCTGTCGAAGAGATAGATATGCTTCGCCAGATCATTGACATAAGGTGTATGTTTATCAAGTCTTTTATCATTATAAGCACAAGCTGGAAGCTTCTTCAAATGAAAACCTAAGTTCTCTAGACTAAGGGCAAATGGGCAACAAAACAAGCTCAGTTCTACAGATAAAGCAAGGGAGGTTGAGAAAAACATGTTCTGCCATATTGATCACCTAACCACACAGCAAAGCAATAAAGATAAATTAATAATTACTCGTAATTATGCTTAATACTCCACGCAACCTGAGAACACAAACATAGAAAAGTAACGAGGAAGAACTACATACCAACTGCTCTAACAAACTGTGCTCGACCATTTGAAACCAAACTAGAGCCTGCAAGTCCAACACGTATTATGAGGCAAGGTCGTTGCATCACATCAGATCCATGCCAAAAGACCAAGTTGGCCCAAGCCTCAAGTTCTTGTGGTGAAAGAAGAGTGTATTTCTGCCTCCATCGAATGGTCTTCTTAACTGATGATAAAAACCTTGCAAAGTCACCATCGGAGACAGCGTAAAATCTACGAAGCTCCTCCTCATTAATCCTGGAACAATCTTCCAATTTATGTTAATAAGCATCACACATGCAAGAGTATGGAACATAATCGACCTTGACATTCTCTTATTTAATTGTATAATTATACGGATCTAAAATACATTACGAGATATAACATGGATTCTTTTTAACTTCGTTGAGATTGTAGGAATACAGGTCATAATGTGAAAAATGAGAGAAAGAAGACAACAACAAAAGGAATAAAGGCCACAGGACTATGTCCATATCAGCATAGCCCTATGCTAGAAGCTGTAGAGGTGATTTACTGGTTGTTGACAACGATCCCATGAATATAAGCAGCTAGTCGTGTCGAGTACTCCCGCATAGAGATGCAGCGGTTTGTTTGGTCAATAGTTTAGTTTTAGTTCATGTCCAATCAGGGAATCAGATAATGTAATGTAACAGATTATGATCTTGGATATATGTGTGTGTCTGTTTGTTTGTTCTGTCCGTTGGTTGATTTGTAGAAAGACTTGTTCATTGCTTGCCTTATATATGTAAGACATGTCATTGGCTATCTTACCACCTACGCTGAGCCCACGTAGTTTAAGGGTTTAGAGGGTGAAGTTGAGATTGATGACCTATGCCTAGGATGTGTGGCCAAAGATTTCACAAATTAGCCGGTTGGTGGTTATCCTCAACTTTGATGCAAACACTGATTAAGTAACTTTAACCATGTATTTAAACTCCAGGAGGTGATCCCTTTTTCTCAAAGTAATATCAGTTTTTTCTTCCATTCTGTTCACATAGAGTAGTCACACAATGTTGCACTGTGGTGTCCGTATTCATCTGTCATTAATTAGTTGTTTGGTCAAAAGAACCAAATTGGTTTACTTACTTACATGTACATCTAGCATGACTGCATGACCATAGTCTTGATAACCAACAGAGAGAACATTGCTTACTGTTGTCTAAGGACTAAACATTGATTTATAGATATACCATCAAGAATTGTGGTACTACAACGCTATTGTGTGAAAACTAGAACACAGTTATATATTATGAGAAGCTAATCGATCTATTCTACAGGACAAACCGTGTGTCACATCATGGGACAAAAACAAGATTGCAGTCATATATCCTATAAAATAAGTAAGTGATAGTACCTCTCTGGTATAGTAATACCCTGCTGATCAAGCTCTGCATAGAGTTCCACTAACCAATCTTCCATAGTAACACTTCTCGGAACCTTGTTGACGGGCCTGCATAACTCGAAATTTCAGATACGGTAGGTTTGAAAGTACGAAGTTGGCAGAATAAGCAGCTAGAATCTAGCCACAGCAGCATAAGTCAAATCCATATAGTGAGATTAGAGAGGCAATGAGCAAAACAGTTACTCATGGTATAAGGTCTGCCTGAAGTTGAGATTAAGCTAAACTTCATCCCAGCGGCTATTGATTGTGGAGAGTTAACAACGAGTAAATTATTGACATCTTCCAACCATCCTAATCATGGAAACTACATAGTTCATTCATTCCTTGTTTTCCTTTCTTGATCAATTAGCAAAAATACTGATCTATCAACAAAGAGAAAAATCAGGGAGAATTCTCACTAGGTTTCCATATTTAAGTCCTGCACAGGCAGTATTTAGCTTCCTCCTGTAACAAATACTATAAGCAGCATCAGCTCTATAAGCATCAGACCAGTGAGGTCAAGGGGATTTTAAACCTTTTAATAAACGATGCCGCAAAGCCTCTGTCAAGATTTGCATATCCTTGTCAAACTTAAGCTTATTCCCAATCTAATTTTCTTTTAACCACAACACATATCACATACAAATCAAAATTCTGCGAACATCAGACTACACAAAAATTTGATCTACCTGTGCCTCATATTTACTACCAAACTAATTAATCTGGTTTAGTTTTTAGAAACTAGAATCTTAAAAAAGCAAGAATTACACACCCTCTGCCTTGGGTGGACAATTGTGTAGATAGTTCTGTTAGATCAGCACTCAAACCACTAAGCGTTCCTTTTGAGGAGCTTGATTCATCAAAGAAACCAGTTGCCACTGAGAGGAACATCAATGGCCTTGACAAAGTCTGGCAGAAGAGATAAAAGTATCAGATATTGTGAAGAACTTAACATGAATAAAAGACGGATAAACAAACCGCATAACATGAGAGGACGCAGATTTAGGGTCCTCGTTGCCATGATGACCACAAATGCAACATCTTCACAACTTTGTATGGTTAAATTCGAGTTAAACACAAGAGTTAAATGACACCAACCGATATTAGAAGATGCAAAAATCATATGTTTTCAGATTGATGGTATGACGAAGCAGAAATGTAAAGCCAACCTGCATTCCTTTAACCAAACCACTGAAAGGAGCCCATTTTTGGATCCATTTAAATGGTGGGAAGCAGAGAACTTGAAGCGCCTGAAGCCCACGCCAAATAAATGGACAGTTGGCCGAAGAGAACCTGCGGACCATCTCTAGTACTGCAGTTGTCAAAAGAAAGACTATGATTTCCCCAGCACCACCAGTGGCCACCATACTAACTTTCATTGGAGTAACACATTTAAGCGTCTTCTTTGAAGATCTGTTTGCAATTGAAATAAGTAAACGACTTTTAGGTAGATCTTGAGTAGCAGTAATTCTCAGCTCCAACTTCTTATTTGATTGGAAAAGGCGTAAAGTCTCCCCCATCACATCACATCACATCCTTTCTCCTGAGAATCTGCATGGACTGTTAAATTAACCAAGTGCTACAAAGTAAAGCATTTACACAGGTTTCCCCCACCTTCAAATCAAACACCAATCAGCCAATCATATTTATTTCGAAAACAATATAACTACATGTTAACACAACCAAACTTAGTGATCAATCGATCCAATGTCTGTCTTACAAGGAACTGCAATATGAGCTGTTGTAAAATTCACAGACAAAAAATATGTTGGGTCAAATATCCCACTGCAAAAAAAAAAATCAGATTGCCTTTAATGGTTAAACCCTCATAAAGAGGCAATAACGACAGAAAGTTGAGTTGCGGCAAACTTTTGAAACACCCCTAGCTTAATCGGACAGCAAAGTTACTAATTTAACTACATTGATGCCCAACAATGCCAACTTGCCAAGTAACAAAATAATTCGCCATCAGATATATTAATCGATAGTGTACATTCTTCACCCTAGATTAAATTAATGATGTAAGTTCTACTTGTCATAATGCATGAGTTAAGTTCCCTTTAGAATATAAACACCCTGGCATCATTTGCTTCATAGATTCCAATTCTAACAGATATTCAGTCACAATACTACATTCTTTTATCAAAAAAATGTTTCTTAATCATTCACTTTTGCTTAACTAAAAAAGTGAACTTATCATATCTCACCAAAGATATACTGGCTTTTACCTAACATATTCTTAAAGATATATCATAATGAAAACTATAATACATCAAAAAAAGCATTTAAAAAATCACTTACTTAGGAAACTAGGAACAACATTCATCGAAATCACAAATAAAAGTTGCATCAAGAACAAACCAAATCAGATCAAATCATGACTCTTTGCTTTTTGTAGCCCATATAACGATCTGAAACATATTCAATTCAAAACAATAACTGTGAAAAATATTCTATCCCGAACTACCCCACTGGTTTCAATCAAGAGAGTCCATTTTGCAACTCACGATTTAACAATTTCAACCAACCTCAAATTTATAGATTCGGGAGAGTGAATTCCGATTGACGGGATAGTTATTCATACAACAACGCACATCATGATTAATAATGATGTAAAAAACCAACATCCATATAATCAATCGAGATTTGAAGCGTAAAAACAACACACTATTCGATTGCGCTTTGAAGATACTGAATAATAAGAAGAAAACACAAATCCATATTATCAACAAGTAGTCGATTATACCTTACGGAATTCATAAGAAACAGCACCACGTTACCTCGGAAGTACTTTCTCTTCAACGCCGGTGGCGCGGTATCCTTTAGTCGGACATGATGATGACTCGTTTGAGAGAACCGTATCGACGTCGGTATTTATTGGGATCCGACAAGCTTTCCGAACCGTGGTCCGGGTCGAATCTTCTAGTTTATTACACCAGTTTGGTTACACGTTTATTTCTGTTTATTATTTTTTACTACAATTGATTAGCAAATAAAATATGGTTACAAATAGTTGTACGGAATCGTTACGATATGAACCAATTGCAGACGAATTTGTGAAAGCAATATGATATAAAAGAATGTTTGAACAAATTATAGATAAAACAAAATGTATAATCACATATTTACAATAAAATCTTATCATTTTTTCAAAACCAAATAAAACTGTATTATATCGACATAAAAAAACAAAACAAAACATTGAAATGTATTTCGCTACATTGTGTGTATACCCTTTTAGTGGTTCCAAATAAATAATAAAACAACCTAAATATGCAACATATGGATCGAACTCAACCAATGTCCAATTGAAAATTTGCACATACAAGATTTATCAAACAAAATGAATCCACTATAAAACGTACATAGCATTATCAATGTCATTGTCGACAGATAAAATGATAGATTGGGTAAGTTCAATCAGACCCCTTTTACATATATAGTGTAAATTTATTGTGTGTCACCGTGTATATTTTGAAACTACATTAGGGACATAAGTTTCTTTTTGTGAAGTTGGTTTGCAAAGCTTTTCTTCCATCCCAAATCGGACTTCGAATCCCTTTAGGTCCCGTTTGGTTTGAAGGAATGGAATGGATTTGGGGGGGATTTGCATTTCATATCTATCTCAATCCCATGTTTGGTTTGTTAGATTGTCCATATTTGAAATAGTAGGATTTAATTAAAATCCTTCAAACATAAGATTTTGAAATCCTTAGGGAGTGCTCATGATTTCACGGGATTTCATAAGATTGTATGTAATAAGGTTTTAAAAATGTTAAAAACATTTGTTTTGTAATAATTAATTAATATAATGTAATTCAATTATTTTTATAATTATTTATAATTTATTCTATAAATTATTTATAATGAAATCCAATTTCATTCCAAATCCTACGAACAAAATACACCAATGGTTTCAAATTCGTTCCAATCCAAATCCCTCCAAATCCAAACCCTTTCATGAAATCCAAATCTCTAAAAAACAATCATGCAAACCAAATGGACACTTAGTGTCATTTTTTTTTGCAATAAAAGATTGAACACATGATCTCACATATGAAAAACAATGAACTAACCATTAGACTAATAATTGTTTTGTGAAAAATCCTTATACTTGTTTTTTTATAGTCAAATGGTATCACCGTTTGAATTTTTTTGGATTCGTCTCTGCTAATATAGTCAAGTGAATTGCAAGATGGCTTCGCTAACTATACGGATTTTGTGAGCTAGCCATGTGCCAAACCAAGGGCATGCCACGTGCTTTTTGTTTACCGGACAATTGAAAACACAAAAGCCCAGTCCGAGCTCACAAACATGAGTTTGAGTTCACATAACATTTGTATGACTTCATAGAACAAGAGAAGCTCGGTACTTTGGTTGTTATCTCCTTACAAAATATGAATTTATAGCGTAGATGAAGCTTGGTTGGTTTCCTTGATGATATGTCATTTTCGAGTCCAAATGACATCGTTTCCTTGCATCTTCATCGAGACAAATTGTGTGTTCGATAAATTACAAAACAAGTTACATTTTACATACCATCAGAGCATCAATGCTAATATTGTCGAGGGAGACGTAAGAAACAACGGATAAGTCCTTGTACCTTATGCATTATTTTTTTTAAAGGATCAAGAAATACTCATAGTAACGATTCAAGCCGGCAAAATTCATGGTACCATCAGTGAACACATTGAACAATATAATATAAAAGTAAAGTTTGTAAATACTAGTACCATACTTCAAGTAGGCGATCGCATTGCTTATATTAACTGTCTTGATTTAATTATTTATTTATATGTATTAACATCAAAAGTTACTTTTTACAATTTTTCGGAGTAAAGTGATCGTGACACATTAAAGAGGCATATAACAACGTTAAAAAAAAAGTAATAGTAAATGTTCCTTATTCGCAAAAGGTGGGTTTTTTCTATTTGAAATGAGTTGGAAAAAATGAAAACGGAGAAACACATCATTTGACTCCAACACCCACGAAGCATGGGGAAAATCGTACACTTCGCCACGTGGAACAAAACCATTGAAGGGGACAAACACGGCACGCCCTATCAGATCAGTCTTCCTCACAAGTCACAATAATCAGGTGCGTCTCCAACCTGAAATAATCCTACAGATGAAATCTGGAGCCGTTGATTATGAAACAGACGACTCTAAATCCCGATAGCAACGACGAGATCATCAGAAACAAAAATCCGGCGAATCCCAAGGCTATGGCGATGTCTGATTGGATGCAAAACGCATTGTTAGCCGTACACGTGGCGATCCCTCTCAGCTGTCTCGCCAGTTCAGTCCCCGCCGAGTCCGCCGACAGCAACAAGTACGCAAAAACCTACAGAAGACGACACCGTTTTGTTGACTCAGTACTATCACCGTCTCCGTATGTCCACATCTGCGTGTGGTTTTGCAGATACAAACATTCTTTTGAAAATATATTCACACGAAACTTAGCGCCATTAATGGCTGCCAAAATTTGAATGTTCTAAATGAAGGTTTTCGAAAATTTCAGAAAAAAATTACATGAAACAATGAAATACCCAATTTGATGCAATTAATAATCAGTAATGAGAACCTGATCGTGGCCAAAATCAAACCAGACTTGACAGAATTCGGGAAAAATGGTGGAACCTCGAGAAATTTCCCAAACAGAAGCAACCATTTCGAACAATGAATATATAGCAACTATTCCATTTGCTGCAACAACGAACCTGTAAGGTTTTGCTACAGTTATTTCTAATTTTTTGAATTTGATGTATTGAATCTGTTGAATCGAAAAGGGGATGGTAAGAGGAAGTTTACCGGAAGGCACCGAAGTCGTACCAGCGAGGGGAAACGGACTTAGTGGCGGCGAGCATGAATACAGCGGCGGAAAGAGCAAAGCAAAAGGCAGCGAGACGGAATATGAAAATCAACGAATTGAAACGGCGGAGCTTGCGTTCGGAGAGGGTGGAGTGGAAATGGGGCGTGTCGTGTGGATGAGTCTGGTGGATTCGAGGTCGAGGAGACGGACTCTCAACACCGGCGGTCCGGGTCATTTTACTCTGTCGTCTGCTTCACCGTTCACGGCGGCGGTCGGCGATGCCACTACAAGTTCAAATCAATTATAGGTATGAAAAGGATGAATCATGAGAATGATTTCTATATTCTTCTGGAGATGTGGGTTGTTGCAGAGCTTAAATCAATCACGGGGGAAAGCATGATTTCCATGGGGAACATAAAAAATTATATGATGAAGAAAAAGAGAGAGAAAGAGAGGGTGTGTGTGAACTGTGAAGCGTGAAGTCTGTGAAGAAAAAGGAACAGAGATGATGATGATTGGTATGGAGTTCCTTTATTCTTTTTCTATATATTCTTTTCCTTTTTTAGAATTTATATTTTGGGATGCATCGTTAATTTAAGATTAAACTACAAATTTAGTCCCTATAGCTTATCGAAAATAACACTTTAGTCCCTATAGTTTGTCGAAAATAACACTTCAGTCTCTACAATACCCTGATTTTATGGAATTTTTTTAACGACCGTTGGAGAGTTGGACCAAATCTAAATGTTTTTATAAACCACAACGATCATCTTGTAATTTTAAATTTATTAGGTGAAAAAAATGTTATTTCCAATAAATCACAGGAACCAACTTTGTAATTTACTCAAAAATATATTATTATTTTAAGGGTTATCAAATAGTAGCATATTTTATTGAACATAAAGTCATGTATAGGCTTATTAAAATGGTAGTTTTTTTATTAGGCTCTTCATTGATTATATTTACTCAATAATTAATTTTCATCACATACTTTAAATAATAAAAATATATAATCATTCAGAATATTTTAACACGTAATCTCTCTACACCAAATAATACTAAATACCAAGAAGACCCACAAACATGTTCGATACCATTTTCAATTGATTGGTTTCTTTATATTTCTCATCCTCCATATTTGATATTTTTATAACTTATTTATTTTTATGAAAGCTACTTTCTTATATGGAGAATCATGTGAGATTAGACTGCTTTCGTGAGACTTGTGGGACTTTTTTTTACACTTGTGAAATAACCTTCACAATGTTTCAGATGTGAATGTTTGAATTTTTTTACCTTTACAATATTTTGCTGTGAAGTTTCAACTATAAAATATGGTCTCACATGAACCCAACCCTATATATATATAGGTGGAGGTTCAAATGAGAACACCTATATTTTACGGAAAACGTGAGAAGGTCGAGTTTTCGGGACATTTATTATTAATTGCACAAAATTAATGAACTTTTAGAGACATGAAAGACGGATTAGCCAGGCAGTTCGAAGATCATGGCCCCAAAAGAGGTAAGATTTCATGAGTCTCATTCTTTTTTTTTAAGTATATAATATTTATATACAACAAATACAACAAATAAATTCATACACTTTACTTACCTTTGGTGAGGTTTGAACCCATGACCTCCTAGGAGGACAAAGACTACGATACCGCTAGACCAAATATCCTTTAGTTATGTAGTCTCATCCTTTAGGGTAGAGATGGCCAAATGGGCCCGGCCCGGCCCGTAACCGACGGAGGACCGGGACCGGTAGGGACCGGTTGAGGGACCGCCGGTTATGAACCGGTTAGGGTTTTTGACGTTTTTTGGGACCGGGACCGGTTAAGACCAGGACCGGTTATAGGCCCGGTCAACGAAAGTCAACGAAACGTATATATATAATAAACCGTATTTTTATTGTGTATTTTTAAACGTATTTACAACAAAACGTATTTATAAACGTATATATATATATATATATTACAAAACGTCTTTATAAACGTATATATATATAACAAAACGTATTTATAAACGTGTATATATATATATTATATATATATATTATATATATATATAACAAAACGTATTTATAGTAAAATGTATTTATAATAAAACATATTCAAAATATCATATTACAAACATATTAATAACATATTAAAAATTTATTAATAACCAAAAGTTTAAAAAAAATCATTTTTTTTTTTTGAATAGGCCCGGTCGGGACCGGTTATGGGACTGGGACGGGGACCGGTTGGGACAACCGGTTACTAATAACCTTGACCGGTTACAAGGAAAATCACCGGGACCGGTTATGTCGGGACCGGTTACCGCCGGTTTTTGTCGCGATTAGGCCCGGTAGGGACCGGTTAAGGCCCGGCCCGGGACCGAATTTTGGCCACCTCTACTTTAGGGTGCGTTTGGTACCCAACTCAACTAGATGGGCAAGAATGAGTTAGATGAGTGAAAGAATTGTCAAAGGTATTAAAGTTATAATTTGACATGGATAATTTAGTAATTTATGTTCCACCTATTTTGGTGGAAGGAAAAAAACCAATTTTGTCTCACTCAGTCCTGTTTTGTCCTAATCTAAAGTCGCACCAAACATGAGACAACAAATTCCTTTATATCATGTACCACCTACCAAATGCACCCTTACGACTAATTTTGAGTTCAGTTACGAGACAAGGCTCTATATCCAACTTTGATCCGCTTATTCATGCAAAGAAGAAAACCGGCTAGCGAATTGGAGACGTTTCTCGACACCGTAACCCAAAAAAGGAATTTCTTGGAGTTGCAAATGTTGCAAAAACTTGAACCTTTGGAGGATGATTAAGGGACCAAAATGAGTGACCGGTTAGCCGTTTGCGATCAAGTAAACTTGATGGTTCGGCTCAATTGGGTTCATGAATGCAAGTAACCAAGAGGGTTCATGGATCAAATATCCAACCTGTAGCCATGAATAATCATTATATTGAGTAAATGAATTTTATTTATAAATTTTCTTTGGGTATTTAATGTAGGCTTTCCTTCCATCTCTACCCACTTTTTTCTATATATTTATGTATAGGTTATTTAAAATACATGTTGGAGGACATTATTGTGTTTAGGAGTGAAGATCATTTTCTGTTAATACACCAAAAGGTGTTCCATTAAACTAACACATTGTTTTCAAAACAGTATCTTATAGCCATCATCCAAACCTACCATAATGCAAAAGAAAATTAGGGTTCTTAGATTCATGCCAAATCAAACTTCCAAGATAAAATTGTTATATCATAATCACTCAACAATATGTGTGATGGGGTCGAAATCAAATAGAAGTAACCACTAAAAAATGAGCTTAATTTGCCGAGATTAGTCCAAACATAGCCTGAGACATGCTTCCAAAATAAAAATAAATGAAAAATGAAAAAATAAGCTTGGTCATGGAGAAGGTGGAGATACATTAGCTTTTGCAAATCCTATCCAGACCACAATGGTTGCTGCAAGAATTACCCATCCAAATATATCATACTTCAGATCACTATTCTTCTGTGACTTCAGACCCTGCAACAATTTTGATACCAAAATGAATCTACATCAACAAGTGGAATGACATTTTTGTTCATCCAGAGGAGATACTCGATCAGTCGGTATTGGACCATCTTTAGCAGCAATAGCAATTTGGAGTGGAATTCAATTCCAAATCCCGCAAACCAAACGGGCCCTTAGTCTTCATTGATGTATAACAGATGTCATTTCTATTCCATCTCTTTATATTTCTTTTTTATGTATTGAGAGTTCCACAATCATCATATAATAATCCAGGGAGAAGTATTATTATTCAGAGCAACACAACTATGGGAAAAAGAATGCAAGCACATAAAGTAGAAGAAAGCAGGAGATAATACCTTGGCATTGGAAGATGTTGATGAACCTGCTCCAGCCCCGGAGGCCATAACTTGTTGATTGAACCCTTGTTTATGAAGCTCTGCGTGTAATTCAGGAGCCTGAAATTGCAATAATCTTTCTACTTCAGAAGCTAAGGGCCTATTTGTTAGCAACTTAATGGGACTCATAGCTTATTTGGTCAACTATATATGATTGTTTGGTAGTGGCTTAATGATATAGAAAGTGGCTTATTCAGTAAGCCTCTAGGGGGCTTTATGCATAAAGCCAAGTTTTTTTTCTGACCCTCCCAATCAAAAAACAAGCTCCTTTGATCTACGAAAAAACCCTACCAAACAAAAATCTTCCTAATCTATACAGCCAACTTTATTCATACAGGACTTGATATAAAACCAACCATAAAGCCCCTAAGACAAATATAATAAATTCATCGCCGCACAAAGCAACAGTCATTTCAACTGTGGAACCTTTTCAGCAACAAACCAGCAGATAGAGTCTCCTTAACCTTGAAAGCAAATGCATATTTCTTTTTTCCCAGAGAATCATATATAGAAGTCCTAAACCCCATTTCATGTTCCATAAGGTACTGCTTTATTCCCCGAAAAGGGACCATCATCAATGCCATAAAGTCATGATTATAAAATTATCATAATTATATTATGACATGTCTCAAACAATATAATAGGACAGTCATGTTGGATATGGAGCTTAAGGATAGCGTAGTGGAAGTGAATAGATGTACTGATGTAGTGACAGGATCATGGCGCTTCAAGTAGTAATAGGAGAGGAGATAGATGATGCCATATGTGCATATGCATATGCAGCACAAGCAAGATTCAAGGAGTAAAAAAAGAAGAGCTTTTGAGACAACCATAAATTCATGTTTATATGAGCTCATGGATATATATATATATATACATATATATATGTATGTATATGCTGAATAAAAGACATTCCTTAAAAGTAACTTGGCATATCAAAATTTCTGGTTTTGCAATAAGCATCATAATCACACTACAATGAAACCAAAAAATCCCTCATTTGGCTGAGAGTGGACAGCCATGAATAGAAACATACCTTTGAAGCGACTTCGAATGATTTGTGATAAAGTTCATTCCCTGGATCCTGCAACAGACATAATTAATCCATTTACTCTGCTAACACCAAAAGGAAAAGCTTACATACATGAATGGTGCACAACTCATAGTCATTATACATCCATGATAGTATAAGCAAATAAAGATAAAGCTAATGATGAGATATGACCAGTAATTGCCATCTCATGAAATTGAATTTCACAATCCAATGTAGAAGTAAAACTTGCCTCATCAATTGCCTTCTGAAAGTAAGTATGAGCCGCATCAAAATAGCCTTTAGCTTCATCTCTATCAGGAGTCAGAAAGGCATAAGAAGTTTGAGCATTACCCATGCACCACAATGCGTCATGTCTCTTTGGGTCAATCAACAATGCTTCATCCAATTTCGAGATAGCATCTGTAGAAATCAAATTTAAACAAACCAAAACGAATTGAAATCAAACCCCTAGCAAAAACATTCATTCATTCCCTAAATATTAGCTTGTTTCGTTCTACCCCATCTCTAGTAAAGCACATTACGAAATCGACTCCAGAACATAAATCCACGCATTCGCATCATAAAATCGGTCATTACCTTTTATCATAGATTTCGACTCCTCAATACTCTGGAATGAAGACAATTCAAGCAAAGCCCCTCCCCATCTCGTTAGGTTCTATGCCAATCAAGGAACAAGAAGAAAACTCACAATTCAGACAATTGTATAGAATAAATACCAGAAGATCATGCATACATAGAAACAAACAGATACATTTCACACGATGTGTCCAAATTCTAACCTCGGCGTTGTGAGGGTTTTTGGCGTAGGTGGCTTCAGCGCTCCGCCGAGCATGCTCGAAAAGTACAAGGCGATCGAAGTCCATTTGCATTTCCATCGTTCTCGTCAAATTTCTCCTTTTGGCATCGATTTGAGAAGGTTTTTGTTTTGGTGCGTGACTTTTGGTTATAAATAACGATAAATCAAATAAAACAATAAAGAGTTAATTGAATTTATTTTAGGTTAATTTTTATTTTTATGTAAAATAACATATTTTATTTTATCAATCGATGAATTTTAATTATCTATACTATATTATAAAATAGTTGACAAAAAACTCTTAAAAACTATTTTTTATACATGAAATACTATTTATTGATGCATATTACTTAAAATTCAAGATTACAAGTAAATTATTCATAAGTACAACTTATTAAAGCTCCATGTTTGAATTCATGTAATAACAACGGATAAATATAATCAAATAGAGGATAAACATCTCATTTTAAAATTTTAAAATTCTAAAATATAATTAAGATAAATATCAAGTTCTAACAAAATAATTAATTATTATTCTTATAATAATTATATATTATTAAATCAAATATAAATTACTTCATTATTGAACTTAAATTAAATTATAATAAAAAAATTACACAAAATATGAGGAATTATAAATAGTTTTCTATGCTATATTATAAAGCATTTGACAAAAATTCTTAAAAATCATTTTTTATACATGAAGTACTGTTTATTGATGCACGGTACTTAAAATCCAAGATTTTAAGTAAATTATTTATAAGTACAACTTATTAAAGTTCCATGTTTGAATTCGTGTAACCAACTGCGGATAAATACAATTAAATAGAGAATAAACATCTCATTTTAAAATATAAAAAATCTAAAATATAATTAGGATAATTATCAAGTTCTAACAAAATAATTAATTATTATCTTTATAAGAAAATTATATTATTAAATCAAATATAAATTATTTCGTTATTGAACCTAAATTAAATTATAATAAAAAAATTGAATTAAAAATTACACAAAATATGAGGAATTTTAAATACTTAATTTGATACTAATATCGATATATTTTTGTCAAATTTTTACGATATCTTCAAATTTATATTTTATTCAAAATTAAAAACATCATCGTTTTTTCAAAATAACATAAGACCATATTATAATATTGACTGAGATAAAAAATAAAATATTAAAATTAAGATGTATTTCGATGCATTGCACGAGTACCTTTCTAGTTATTATTAAATTATAATTTGATATCAAACTAGTTGTAATTATCTCGTGTGTTAGTAAAAATGGACCAAAATTTGGTTATAGAATAACAAAAGTTAAAATGCACTATTATTTTATACAAAAGCAGAATACATTATACATAAAAAGAGGTAAGGTCATTCATACTGTTTATTTCTTTTTAATTTTTCAGAGGTACTTATATCTTATTATTCTCTTATCTGGTAAAAGGTAAACTAACATTTTATTTGCCTCTTATTGTTCTTGAAACTTTTAACAACAACATTTATCAATCGATTAACCTTAATCGATCATTAATCTCAATTGATCATTACCAAATCGATCCTTACATCTTTAAATTGGCGTATTCTTAATCGGATTTAAATGTGTTAAATACCGTTAATGATATATTTTAAGTTTAAATAAATGCTAATTATATATAATTTAAATATAAATTTCGTAATGATGGCGAATAAATATGTAAAATTGTATAAATTTATATATATATTCAACATTATAAATTTTCTAATAGGTAAAACAGACAATTTAAACAAATTCAAGCATTTATCAGTTTACAAAAACAAACAATGTTATTATTTTAAAATTCAGATTTCAGCATCTCTTAAAAAATAAACATCAATTAAATATAAATAAATATTGATCTTATTTCAAAAAAATAAATGGTGTAAGAAAACAACATAAAGATTTCTACACATTTGCTTTATCGAAAAGTCCATCGTCTAGGGTTGTCTTCTTTAATAAAACAAGAAAACCAAATAAATAATGATATTATGTTGACTGCAACGTTCAATCAAGAAACAAACGTATATGACTACATTACAAAAGTGGAGCACTAACCTTTAAAAATTCAACAGTGACCTTGTACTATCAAGATTAACCCTATCAAATGTTCAACAATTTCCAAACCGATTATTAGCACCGGCCAAATCGGCACGGCCTGGTCCGGGACCGGTAAGGATTGGTTATGGGACTGAAAATCGGGACCGGTTTGAGTTTTTGATAGAAGTTTTGAAACCTTGATCACTTTTATTTCCAAAACAACTCATAAAATCTATATATATATTAAAGAAGAAACCACTATGTATGATGTGGCCTCTTCTAAAAGCTAGGAGCTTATTTATTTTTTTTCTTTTTTTTAAAATACTAATTAAGTTAAAGACTATTATACCCCTACAAGCAAATTGTATATTTCATAATAGATAAGATCATTTGGTAATTTTGCATCCAACTAAGTTTAACCTCCCAAATTATTCATCTTTTTAATAAGCATTTAAGATAAGTTTAACCCCCTAGACTATTCAACTTCTTCTTAATAGACATTTATTTTATTTATTATTGCAATTGATTTACCTTCTCCAACTTTTTATCTTTTCATCTCTTTATTTCTCAATCTCTTCCTCTT
>NC_037528.1:4608226-4627919 GCF_001531365.2 Cynara cardunculus var. scolymus
AGAAATACATGAAACAGTTTCATTAAAATTTCATTAAGTAATATATAAAACAATTTCATAACCATATATGAAACAACTTCATAAAAAAAGTATTATATGAAACAATTTCATGGAAAAATTTCATAAGATTAAACAATGAAATCGATAAATAAGAGTAGTTTTTACGATTTTTACAAATTGGAGTGGTTTTCATTTAATCGTCTCTCTCTCTCTCTCTCTCTCTCTCTCTATATATATATATATATATATATATATTAAAAGAACAACTAATAATGATAAGGTGGATTCATATATCAAATGTAATATTGATTCTTATTAATTTGATATATAAATATAATCATCGATTCATTWAGYTMAYTTCAGTAATTTTAAAAAAGATTATTGTCACCATGCAACGCATGGTGTCAAACACTAGTACACATTAAAAGGGAATTGATTTACTGGTTCTCTTTAATTATGATTGATACAAGGGTGTATATCTCTTCTTACTGTTCTCACCATAACTTTTATATAAAATAAGTATATTTCAACTTCTAAAGGCATCATTGAGAAGGAAGAATAATGAAAGGCGAAGGGGTAAAGAACCATAAATCATGTCAAGATGAAGTTTCAGTTGCTGAGGCAAATAAACATATGCTTCTGGAATTTCTTTGATAAATACTCCATCCTTTGTGTAAACAAAGTGTCAGACAGAACCACAAGGGTGGTGTCTGATTGGTTTGAACTTGACTCCAAAGATCAAAAGTATCAAGAAGTCCAATGTTTAAATCCAAAGAGAAATAAAAATCCCCTTGTGGCCACGGAGGTTAAAATGTTGTGACTCCGGGTTATCTGCAAAACAAGTGGTCGTTCTAGAATTAGTAGACTCGCATAACGGGTTGGATATCCAGGTTAATAATAAAAAAAAGTGTCAGACAGCCAAAATAAGAAGAAAAAGGAATGGAAACACAAAAAACAACTTTAAATGGAGATTCTACATCATGCCCAACATAGTTCTTGTGATTTCCTTACACATCGACCCACTTTCTCTCTATTCATACTGCAACCATAACAATGCAACATTTCCATTTTTAGTAAGTTTCAAGATACAACTACCTAACCACAAGGGTGGTGTCAGATTGGTTTGAGTTTGGACTCCAAAGGTCAAAGTGGAGGTCTCAGGTTCAAATCCAAGGAGGAATAAAAATCCTCTTGTGGCAACGGAGGTTCAAATACGGTGACTCTGAGCTACCTGCGTCGCCCTACGATTAGTCGGCTCGCATAGAGAGTTGAAATCCAAGTTAATAGAAAAAAAGATACAACTACCTATTTCTATTTGCCCATCTTTATTATTGATTGTAATCAACAAGATTTCTTTATTTTGTCATTCTTGATGACATGTCAAGCATTTCACATATAGTCAAATAGGGTCGGGTTCCGTGTGAGAAGGGAAGTTATAGTGAGAAGCGTAAGAAGAGATCTCCACCCTTGGATCAATCCTAATTGAATGTAAACGCTAATGAGGTGCACCGAGATGCACCGGATCAATTCCCTTCTAAAGCACAAGTCACAGGTGGGCATGAGATTAATAGTGATCAAGGGGTCAGATCTCTTTTTACATTTATCACCATAACTTTCCTTCTCACATGATCCTTCGCCTAGTCAAAATATATATAAAACCGTGGGGACGTTTTCATTTAATTGAGGAAAATATCTAGAAAAAATTAACACTTGCAGACGATGACATACAAAAATAGACTATAAAAACGATGCACAAGAGAATAAATGTGGGTATTACCGTAGCTTCCATGTTTGCACGAGATTCATCACTGGGGCTAGAAAGCATTGATATAATGCTCAAGACTATGCTCTCCACCTGAAAATATTACATTTTGAATTTACTATATACTACTACTGATGATAGGAGAAACACGGAAACTAGGCAGAAAAGGATAAGGCAGCAAATTAGTGGAAGAGCAAGTGACTACTCTGATCAAAGAATAGCAGGTGTGTGAGTATGAGAAAACAACGCGTTCCATTGAAAACCACAAGAGATGTTCATGGAACATGAGGCCAACAAACAGAATACATTTTCCCTACTTGGAAACTAATAAAATTCAATTGTATAGAAGGGTCAAGCCTTGGAGCAGCCAGACTAGTCCGTTGTGATTCAGATCATACAAAACAACCCATATAAAAATAGTGAGGAGCGGCTGTATACAAAGGTCCTAGCAAATATGAGGGCTTTGGAGTATCCAGATCACCCTCTTATGCAGTTGTATTGAAAGTAGTATGTGGGTCTTTATTTTACAACATTGAATTATGGCAACTTCGTAGCAGTCCTATTACTCCAGCAATTCAAATACGATTTTGAATCTTATAGTGTCATCTTTATTGAGCAGTTGTTTAGTAGTGATCAAGCAGAGGCGTTGGATTGGTTTGTGAATGCCATCATTTGCTCTAGTGACCTTGTGGGGTTGAGGTCGGGTAGCAGGTGGTGGAGAAGTATTTAAGTAGTAGGAATGATGTAGGTTAACCGAAATGAGATGGTCAACCAAAGTGATTTGTTGTGGAGTGATGAAGGTTTGGTTGGAAGAAGCAATTGGAGCAGATGAAGGAAGTTGGGTTTCCATTGGGTCGAGAAGGTCTGGTATCAAGTTGGAAATAAACTTCTGTAATTCTGAATGAATAAATACAAGCAGTAGCACTACATTTGTTTATACATGTTGTGAGGATAAAGGTTTCCTGCATTTTTTGAGAGTTAGATGCTGCATTTTGTTGGGGTTTGATCATGCACATGCTTTGTGAAGGAGTCCTGGTGACTTAGTCTAATAATATCCTTTTGTTGATAAAAAGTCACATAAATTAAACTCAATTAAGAGCACGATAGGAATAAGATATTGGATGATGAAATGTGCTTAATGAGTACTATGGCCATACATGTATTGACCATCTAGCTTACAACTAAATATAAAAAAAGTTGTGGAATATGTACATGTACTGGCTGTCTGACCACAAATGTTGAAGCTAGTAACAGAAACTGATCATGTTTTGCTGAAACAGAATAAGTTATCACCTTCTAAAACAAATAAATTGAAAATTTGAACGAAGAACATCAATACAGAAGGGTATATAAAGCATTAGACCGGTTATTATCAGACACCACCTAGTGCAGTTGTGAAGAATGAATACAAGAAAAAGTCAACACATTGCTAGAGCATTTCTTGGGATGTTTGGTGTTTGCAAAACAATGAGGATCGACAAATAAAGGGCTGCCTTATTACTAGAAAAGAAAAATAAGAATCAAGATTTAAGAAAAAAACCACTTGAATCCCACTTATCATGTTGCAGACGAAGTGTTCAACATGGATCTGCAGAGATCTAGACATTGCATTGCTAGAGAATCCTAATCTAAAACAAACGGATAAAAAATACCATTGTGAAAGCACCAACAACAAAGTCATGTTCCATACATAAAGTCCTCCCGAGGGTGGAAGAGCATTAACTGCTACTATGAAACATAATTAACATGCATGGCCCAAAACTTGTCAAAGATGCTTGGGCTGGCTCCTGACGAAACTTGCTACTTCAAACTAGCAGTGCTTTAACAATTCACTAGTTCATCAAAAAGAGTGTTTTTCTAGAAGATATAGGAACCACAATTGAATGGATTATACTTTTGCCTCCTACCCTGCCCACTGATAACTCTTGTAATTCATCGTAAGCAAGTGTGGGGTTTGAAAATCAAGAACTAGGCTACAAGTTATCTTGAACAAATTCCCAACTGATTGAGCAAGCTCAACTTGGCTTCATTGAAAGATTATTATGACTACTGCAGATCAAAAGATACTTGAGTGGTTGGAATACTTTCGAATGAACTGAGTTCCATATTATTCTTAGTTGATGGAAATAGAACAAAAGAACTATTGACATTATTAGAATTGACGACAAGGGTAGTATTCCTGTTATATGATCTTCAGCGCTATTGTGAAAAACTTAACAGGAACACATACACATCGACCTACACCTACACCCACGATCCCACATATTGATTTAAAATAATAAACCTCATACCGTATGGACTGGTGTCCAGCGCTCACTTGCAAGCTCGTAGCCATTATGATATCACCAGGGGGATAAAGAATTGAAAGACCTTGCCATCAGAGTAAATTGTACAACACCAAAGAGAGATACATCTTTCTTGTAAGAGAGAAGGTGTCAGGTGTAGGATGATAAGGAGAAAAGGAAAAGAGACCAATAATTGAAATAAGCACATATACAGCAAACTAACCGTTCGGATGCCAAGTCAGAGGTAAATCTCACTGTTTGAGGGCTGTTTGGATAATTTGGTGGAAATGTCATTATAGCATTGAAGAAACCCCCATCACTAAAACAACACATCCAAAAATCAGAAGTGAAAAACAAACTCCTCATTTTGAAACAAGGGCGACCCCGAAAATCATTATAATGATCAAACTATCCTTCTTGTATACCTACAAACTTTTTAAACCTATACAAAAATGACAAATCAGACCACTGTAACATAAGCATAATAAGTTGATAACAATAACCGGAAAACAATGTTTCACGAAGAACAATGCATAGCGATGGGTTTTGTGATCAATCAAGGTCCTAATCCCCAACTAAGTTGAAACCAAGCAAGAATTCCAAACAGATACATCCAACTAAAAGGCAAGACTAAAACAAAAACCCTAACAAGTAAATCACGAATATCATCTGAATACGCCATGATCGATGAAACCCAATGAACCTCCATTCTACCAATATCAATTCATGCATCAAATTAGACATAAGGTTCCAAACATTGAATAGGAAGGGCAACAGAACAAGTCACTACATTGTATCAAGAGGCCATTTACTTTATCAACTTGTGACCTGTATATAAACAACATGACTTCTTAAACCCCAGAACCCAATTAAATGCAATAAACGGACAAACGATACCATCGGAAATTCCCAATTGACAGCGTAGGAAAATCTAATAGCCGAACACATGAAAAAGAAATTGACCACAAATAGTAAAGGAACCAGAACGACCTCATTTCCATACAACAAAGCTCCAATTACAACATCAAAAAAAACACGAAATTCGATCTTCTAATGATAGAACAGATAAAAACTCACTAAAATGTACGAGGAGGACCGATAATTATGACACTCCATTCGAATAGATTGCTTTCATCGACAAGACCGGCCTAGAATCCGTCGACAGGGTTTTCACAAAGATCTGCAAAAACATAGCACGGATCCTCATAAACTTGTTTGCTTGACATAATTACCAACTCCACCACCACTGCCAATTCGACCATTGCCAACCACCCCCACTGATTGCTATCACCCTCAATTTTACTCTATACAAAATGAGCTCATTCTGATTATCATCAATTATATCAATTTCCTCCTAATTTTGGTTAATTGACATAATTATATTTTAATCTTCAATGAAAGAAATGGACATAGCATATAAAATGAAAGAGATAAGAAAATATCAAAATTCAGAATATCTTGAAACGGGGACCGACCTATATTGCTGCCAATGGTGTCACGTGCCATCATATTATTTCTTAATTGAAGGATAAAAAAAATTAGATTCATGAAAGATGTAACTGTATTAATTTGTTGGGTGCCACCGTATGTATTTTGAAACTATAATATGAACAAATTTTCTTTGGTAGAGTTAGGTTGCAAGACTTTTATTCCATCCATATCCGAGTTCGAATCTAGTTAGTGTCATTTTCTTAGTCAAATGGTATCACAATTTGAAATTTTTACCCTACATTTGTTTCTTACAATCATTTGAATTTTTTTTATCTATATTTGTTTCTTAAAACCAAATGGTGTCACTGTTTAAAAAAAAAAATCTAAGTCCGTCCATGTCTTGAAAGAAAATATTTTTTTGGAAACAATAGAACTTTACAACATAAAATATTTTTTAGAAAAACATAACTTTAATCATATTTTTTATATCAGACATATAAGGGTATGAAATATATTTGATGTGTGAAACAAAGTGGAATATGACAGACTAAAAACTCATTGTCTTACATTTGTCACGATATTATACTGAAATGAAGGGTGAAATATATTTGACATATCAAAATAGTGAGAAAAAGAAAAAAAACGAAATATTTCTCATAATTGTATAATGTATTATAAAAAATATGTTATATATCAATATTTTGTATTATAAAATATGTTACACATCATAAATGTATTATATAATTATTAATCCATATTGTATAAAAATATTATTATATATTAATATGTATTACAAATTTTAGTAAATACACTCTAGGAAATATGTATAAATAGCATAAAAATAATGTGTAAATATTTATAATTAAATTTATTCAAATATTTAGTTGATTTATTTGGTTATAAGTGTTATGCAATAATGATTTTGGCATTACCTACAGGGTTATTTGATCATTTTAATATATGTATCTCTTGTTCAGTTTATTAACAATTATACAATAACTAATGTGATTTTATCCTCATTGCATCGATTAATATATAGATAACAAGCCTTTTCAATATTATGTAGTTTAGGGATTTTTTTGTAGCTACGGAATGGTTTGGTGCAGAATGATTAAGTGGTCATGATGATTAAGTGAGTCTCATGATATAATGTAAAATGAAATATAATTATTTGATAATTGTTTACAATGAAATTAAGACGTTGAATGGTCAAGAGAGACTCATGATTCAAAAATCATTCAGAAGATTTTTTAATCATTAAGAATCAAACATTTTTTTTTTTTGCATAACAAGATTCACCTAATCACCTCTTGACGATTCAGAAATTGTCACTTAATGAAATTATTAAAAGATAAACAAATGACCCTTAGGGGCTGTTTACTTGTAGCTTAATTAAGCTTATTAGTCTATCTGGCTTATTCGCACAGCTCATTTGGGTTGTTTATTTACGGCTTATTCGCACATAACATGACTTAATTGAACAGATAGAAATGGTGTGTTATCCTCATTCAGACACAAAAATGACATATTTACCTCTTATTTAAAGCACCATCTTCTTCCCAAATGAGACATCTCATTGTCAACCTCTTTATGATTGCTTGTTTTGATGTTCAAATAATTAATATTAGGGGGTAAATCGATCATTTATGTTATTCAGACTATTGGTTCAGATAAAAAAATAAACAACACCACTCATTTATCCAAACAAACAAATTTATCCATATAAAACTTAATAAAAAATTTAATAAACAACCCCTTAATCTTGTTCACTTACTAAGCGAACTCTATAGGCCATATGGCCATGACAGTCAATCAAAATATTTAAGGGTTAAACGCAATTCAAAAAAATAGAAGGGGTTGAATTGGAAATAGAAGAGCCCAGTTGGTAAAAAATTTGAGAGATGCTAGGAACCTCCAGAAGGAACGAGAAGGGACGAAAATCGTAAGTCAAACAGGTCAGAAATTTTAGAGACTCTTTCCCAGCCGTTGATTCATATTTGGCAGCTAATATCAACGGTCTAAGATCAAGCTTAAGAAATTTCTAGAAAATAATAGCAGTATAAAAACCAATACCCACCATCAACCTCCTCCATCTCGCTGATAAACAGTGTTGTAACTTTCTTCCCATAATCTCTTACAATTTCCTGCGTATTTTTCTGTGATCGAGTCGACGATATGGTCGGAAAAGGTGAAGGACCAGCAATTGGAATCGATCTAGGTACGACGTACTCGTGCGTCGGGGTATGGCAACATGATCGTGTTGAGATAATTGCTAATGACCAGGGGAACAGGACAACGCCGTCTTATGTTGCTTTTACTGATACTGAACGTCTGATCGGTGATGCTGCTAAGAATCAAGTCGCGATGAATCCCATCAATACCGTTTTTGGTAAGCTTTTTCATGCTTTACTCTGTTTTATAGTTTTTCTGCGTTGATTTTGTGTACGTTGTTGGCTTTTGTGTTTATTGTTCTATATGCTTCATGCTAAATTAATTTTCAGTTTTCGATATCGTATATTCTAAGATTATTTGTGCTAAATGAATGATTTATCAGCATAAGTCTTTCACAGATTGACTATACACTATTAGCTTTTTAAGATTGCTATTAGTATATGTCTCCTTCAATTTTATTGCAAAGTTTTAATGTAATCCTTTTGCTTGTGATAAGCGATCAATCCCTAAGCTGTGCATGCATCATGCATGGGTTTCGTTGTACAATGCGATGGGAATAATGGTACAGTTATTGTATTTGAAGCTCGTAACTGAATGATTTACCCTAGAAATCCATATTTACTTAAATATGATGGAAAATTGTGCTTGTACTGGGATATTTTCTGGGGAAAGCATTGTTACATTTGGCACTGTTAGACGGATGAGGTTGGCGTTGTCTAAATCACAGGGGTTCTCGTTTGAACCTCCTCTCATATATATATATATATATATATATGAGAGGTAGAATGTCGAATATTTATTTGATTCGTCATTGTTAGAGATCACATAAAAAGAATTAGGCATCCTTTTGAATTCCTCTTCCAATGTCTCCTTTAAAATAGGGCATCGGGTTAGAATCATCTTCTATTCCCAATTAACAATGATACATTGTCTTGCTGATGTCTACGTGCCTGTGTTTTTCGTTTACTACCTTTCTGAAAAGAGGTCTTTTGTAATTCTGAATTTCAATAAATTGGGTTTCTGCAATTGACATTGTGATTTGCTTGTGTGACTTCTGGTATTTACACTTGTTAATGCTTGAATAAGTACTTACAAGAAGCTTGGTTTGATGGCAGATGCTAAGCGATTGATCGGCAGAAGATTTACTGATTCTTCTGTACAGAGTGATATGAAGCTATGGCCGTTCAAGGTCATTCCTGGCCCTGCAGACAAGCCAATGATTGTTGTTACTTATAAAGGAGAAAATAAGGAATTTGCAGCAGAGGAGATTTCTTCAATGGTTCTCACAAAGATGCGGGAGATTGCAGAGGCTTATCTTGGCACCTCCATCAAGAACGCTGTTGTCACTGTCCCTGCTTACTTCAATGACTCTCAACGTCAAGCTACAAAGGATGCTGGTGCAATTGCTGGTCTCAATGTGATGCGGATAATCAATGAGCCAACAGCTGCAGCTATTGCATATGGTCTTGACAAGAAGGCAACTTCTTCTGGGGAGAAAAATGTGCTTATTTTTGACCTTGGTGGTGGTACTTTTGATGTTTCCCTTCTCACCATTGAAGAGGGTATTTTTGAAGTGAAGGCTACAGCTGGTGACACTCACCTAGGAGGTGAAGACTTCGACAACAGGATGGTGAATCACTTTGTCCAGGAATTCAGAAGGAAGAACAAGAAAGATATTAGTGGAAACCCAAGGGCCCTCAGACGATTGAGGACTTCATGTGAGAGAGCGAAGAGGACTCTCTCTTCTACCGCTCAAACAACCATTGAGATCGATTCTCTGTTTGAAGGTATTGATTTCTATTCAACCATCACCCGTGCCCGATTTGAGGAGCTCAACATGGATCTTTTCAGAAAATGTATGGAGCCTGTTGAGAAGTGTCTGAGAGATGCCAAGATGGACAAGAGCACTGTCCATGATGTTGTTCTCGTAGGTGGATCTACCAGAATCCCGAAGGTACAACAGCTTTTGCAGGACTTCTTTAACGGAAAGGAGCTTTGCAAGAGCATCAATCCCGACGAGGCTGTTGCTTATGGTGCTGCTGTCCAAGCTGCTATATTGAGTGGTGAAGGTAACCAGAAGGTGCAAGACCTCTTGCTTTTGGATGTGACTCCATTGTCCCTTGGTTTGGAGACTGCTGGTGGAGTCATGACAGTGCTCATTCCAAGGAATACTACAATTCCCACCAAAAAGGAGCAAATATTTTCGACCTACTCTGACAATCAACCTGGTGTTCTAATTCAAGTTTACGAAGGGGAGAGAGCAAGAACTAGGGACAACAACTTGTTGGGGAAATTTGAACTTTCTGGCATTCCTCCTGCACCCAGGGGTGTCCCCCAAATCAATGTCTGCTTTGACATTGATGCAAATGGCATCTTGAACGTCTCTGCTGAGGATAAGGCTGGTGGTCAGAAGAACAAGATCACCATAACCAACGATAAGGGAAGGCTGTCAAAGGAGGACATTGAGAAGATGGTACAAGAAGCTGAGAAATACAAGGCAGAAGACGAGGAGCACAAGAAGAAAGTGGAAGCAAAGAATGCGCTCGAGAATTATGCATACAACATGAAGAACACCATTAAGGATGACAAGATAGCCTCGAAGATTCCTGCAGATGACAAAAAGAAGGTGGAGGATGCTGTTGAGCAGGCTGTGCAGTGGTTGGATTCAAATCAGCTTGCAGAGGCAGAGGAATTTGAAGACAAAATGAAGGAGCTGGAGGGTATCTGTAACCCTATTATTGCTAAGATGTATCAAGGTGAGGGGATGGGTGGTGTCCCTGATATGGGTGCTGATGGGAGCGGTGAAGGTCCCAAAATTGAAGAAGTTGATTAAGTCTTGACATGTCTTGTGGTTTTGTGGCTGGTGACGGATATCTTGTTTTTTGGTATTTGGTGAAAGACTACTTTCTATAGTAGTTGTTTTTGATGTTTGAATGTTTTGGAAATCTAAACATCAATGGAAAAGCACATGCAATTAATAATCCCAAAATTGTCAACCCCTGTTCCTATGCATGCATACGTTGGCAGTGCGATCTGAGACCAGGAGTCGAAACATGAGCGAGTGTCATCATCTAATTCTGAATTGCTGTTACTAGCTAGTATCTTTGTTATATTACCTTCCCCCCTCTTGACTGCCCGTCAATTTTGGTTGCAAGTCTCGAAGAAATGTGAGGAGTGGAGAACTGATACTGGGACCCTGTTTCTTTTAGCTTTTTCTCGAGTTTTATTGATTTTCACGCATAGAAGTAACTTGACTCTGTTGCTGCTCAAGTTTTTAAATTTTTATTGAAAGTTCGGTCTTTTAAGCATGTTTGAAGAATGTATCTGGTTGAAAGATAGAACTCTGACCATCAAATAGAGATGTCCATGGGTACCGGGGTGCTCCAATGCATGTTAGGAAATATGATTGCATATTTGCATGTCCAATGTACAAAGTCGGGTTTTTTTACACGTCTTCACACTTGAATACGGTAGTCTAACTTTGGCACACGCAGACAACTAGATCCTTCGAAATGAATTGGGTTTCGGCTAATTGGACAGACACTTTTCACTTGATGTCTTTATGCTCGGTGTGTCAAATTTCTGGTCAAGACAACCCAGCCTTATGCCTTTCAACTTTCAAACATGTAGGTTGTTGGTTTGGGGTATTATTTCAGTTGGAAGTAACTTGTTCATCTTATGTGCTTTTTAATAATCTTAGGATTCAGCTACCGTGTTAGAAAAAGCTCTTCTAAAACCCTCATAGAAAATTTTAACACTAATATTTATTGGAGTCCAGATCAATTGGGAGTCCCTTGATAACTACTTGATAGACATGAAATTTTTGGGACTTTGCCATTCACCAAGAACTTATCCGGTAAGTGTTTATTTGTAAAATTTAACACTAATTATTTATTTACAGGGTAAGATTTTAGTCCACTAAAACGACATCGTATGCAACAAATTATCCGGTAAGCGTTTACCGGAGTAAGAGTCGTTGCTCTCATTTACCGGGTAAGACGCTTGGTCTTTGTCTCGCTCTTACCGATTAAGATCATTGATCCTTACCATATTCATCCAGTGAGATAATATGACTAGGTAAACATTTACCCAAGTAAGCATTTGGTAAACAGCCTCTTAGACCAATTGGAGTCCCTTGATAACAATCTAAATACAAAAAATATCCAGTCTCGATGTTCTCTACAAAAATTACGGTTTTCTGGGAACCAAAAACCCGTTAATCTAAAAAATAGACGACTGGTATTCAAATGCAACCATCCTTGTAATCATGAAGTTAGTAATGGAAAAATGCAACTTCCGACAGTAACCATTGGACGAAAAATGAATGATGGTTGATGAAGGTTCCACATTCTCCAATTTTTTAAGGTTATCCCATGAACTGGTTTCACAATTTGGGGATTCAAGATGAACTCGTGATCCCCAGTCAAACCAGATTTGGGTAGGCGTTTCTTGCACACGGTTTTTGCCATCTCTACCACCAATATTCAAGACAAGAATGAATGTAAAGCATTACCAACCACATTAAATTCTTCGAGTTGGAAATATCTTCAACCTAATAAATATGAAGGATGTTTGAGGAGAACACAAGACTTCAAAAAAATGGCTCACCAGCAACAGGGAACAAAGACACGTTTAAACAACATGTTGGATCATACAAACCTCAACCACACATGCTACCTAACACAATCGACACAAAATTTTCATAATGCTGTGCAAGACAGATCGAACGTAATCTTGTGATACAAGAAAGAAAAACAGATGCCCAAAAGATTAAACTTGGTTCATCGTTCCTGTACAAACCGCCATTAATTCAGGCGACTAATTCTGGCATCACAACCATATTTGGTTAAATGATGCAAACAAACACTATATTCAAGAAGAAGAAGAAGAAGAAGATAGATCAACGATGGCATAAAAACCAACCATGATCTATTACAAATCACTACCAAATTGTCCTACAAAAAACAAACAAAGACAATTATACACTTTTCTTCTTTAATGTTTCAACAAGCAAAAGAGGGAAACAAGATATCTGTAGAATGCAACTTTTCACTTTAGAGTTTCTACTACTTACTCAGTCTCCAACAAATTTGCAACCTTTACTATTCAGCATACATTTCTGTGGCCTGTTTAGATCAAAAGTGTCAATCTTTTTCAACAAAAGTGATTGCTGCAAATTTCGATTCAACGAGTATATAGTAAGGTTAGCAAAAACAATGAAGCGCTAGCCAGCCCACGTTCTTCCACCATGAATTCTTAAATTAAGGTTTCTGTCAAGTCAACATACGGACGTTCGTTCCAAGGAGAGGGACGAAGGCAAACACGCACCTCATGTTCTTCTGGTCCTTCGCGATGTTTAGGCACAATAATCTCGAGCATTGTTCCACTTTCGTCGCCATAAGCTTCTAATTTCGCATCTTCAGGAATGCGTGTTGGAAGAGAGATTTCTCGAACAAAGTCCCCTGGTGGGCAGTGTTCAGGTGTTGGGTCGGTCAACTTAAAAGTTCGGTCTTTTCTTTTCAGGATTGGCATACACCCGGTGCTGACACAAAAGATCTTGACAATCCCGTGTGAGAGGGTGTTCTTCCAAGTAACTTTTACCCGTTGAAGATCAGCACACGGCAAGCTCACCACAATCAAGAATCCTTCTTCATCTTCGTAAATAGTCTTGGCCGCCGTTACAGGTCCATAGGCGGTTCTCATAACCCCAGAAAACTCGGTCAACCAATGTGGCTCCATAGGATGGGTATCAAGAACCCCATCGGAGTTATCATCATCGTTGCCATGTGGGAAGAAGTTTTTTCTCCGTTTACTGTTGCAGCCGACCAGAAGATCCATCCCATTTCCATTTGCTTCACCATTTACATGCTCTGAAATCTGAGTTGAAAGATTCAATCCTGAACCATTCAGCAATCTTTTTGGTTGATGATTTCCATTAGTCGAATTGTTGTTCCTGATAACAGGAGGCCGCTCAATTTCAAAATCTGTACTAGGAAGATTCCTCCAAGAACCAAAATCGCTAGCATCAAGAGGGATAGCGAAGTTCAAATCTCTTCCTGTAAGCTCCATCCATCTTTTCCTTTCTTCCTCATCTAATCCCATCAAATTTGGGGATCGAACAACTTCAATCCCATGAACACACTGGGGATTGGAGAGACCCCTATAGTGTTTCCTCTGCATTCTGTGAGATCGGACAAAACCCTTATCAGCACTGAAAGGAAATGGTTTTTCACCTTGTCGAGAATGACCATTCATATAACTCCTCAGCTGCATCTTTCCTAATGCATTTCCCGGCCTCTCTTTAAAGGTCCACATATACATATTCTCCATATCGTGCTGAACCAAGAAAACGTCCAACTTCAAATCCGATTTATCATACCCATTCTCCCTATTCACCTTGTTCTTCGATTTCTCATTCAAGGCTGGTTTGAAGTAAAAGTTAAAGAAAAACCAAGCTCCCCATACGCTATCAAGCCGTTTAGCACATTTTTTTCCAATCTTTGTTACATTGATATTAGTTTCCACCTCATAATGTTGAGGACCTAATCCAACATCCAACATATCACAAGTATCATTCCACGACGATGGCGGAGGGCTAGGCTCAGCTGAGAGTGGGAGATTGATATCCGGCGGTAAGCTAAGATCCACCGCCCGATTCAGCTCCCTCTCCATCTCATCATGTGCTGACAAACTCGAATCCATGGAGAGAATTGTCGATAAATGATTGTTGTCCATGGATAAGGTGGTCAGCAAATCTCCGCCCAATTTCTCTTTTGCGGGCATTATCGTATTTGTATCTTCTTCGGTGGAATCTTTAGTCCCACCACAATCAACACTCAACAGCATGAGAAGAACCTCATATAATCATATCCTAAAACTAAATCAAATGAAAAAAAAGATGCCCCTCTTATACGGTAATTTCCCCGAATCAATTCACAGCATACCCAATATGAGTAATACTGCAGGGAAAACAACTAAACCACCCCATATACATGTTTAAAATCACAAAACCAAGAAAAATTTCCACCAATTTATGATATAACCCGATTCAGGTATCACAGGAATCGATCGACAAATAGAATTAAATTCACGGTAGATGAACGATCAACGAAACCCTAACCCTAGAGAAATCAATATACTGATAAGATATCAGGGATAGGATCGAACGATACCTTTGCAAACAGCGCATTTGATCGCCGACACCAAGGAAAAACGAGATTTGGGGGAAACTCCGTGATATTAACCCTAGAGAGAGAAAGATAGCGGTGTTAACGGAGGAAGGAGAGACGGTGCCGTGTGTGGGTTTGGCGCTGTGAGAAGGGGCCTACACCAGTTGAAACCGCGGGGTTTGTTTCGACGACCGAAAAATAAACGCCGTTAATATTAACACCGTTTCTCCACTTTTATGAAAGGATCGTGTGTATTCCCCGCGACGTTTGTATTTTATAAATACAATATCCTCGTTTCGTCCTAGAATAAGATATATACTTTGTTGTCATCAAATTAAATAATAAATCAATTAAAAACTATCAATAAATTAATTTATTAATTAAAATTAAAATTAAAAAAATAGTTAATTTTGTATTATGTTTATTACTAAAAAAAATTCAAATATAATATCAAAGAATTCTAATATTAAAAAAATAAATATACAAAAAATCTGATATCTGTAATTGGTTGAGTTTTCAAGACAATTATTATTATTTTTTTAAATTTGTCATCAAACCAGGCCTTTAAACCATGCTACAACCACACTCGACGTATAAGATTTTTGGGGAGAGTTGACCTGGTCAAGAATTTAAATTTTCTCAGTGTCGCTTAAAGTTTTTCCACCTACTAATTTCATGGCATTATAGGATTACTCGAAATGTGCATAAACTTATCCAAACACCTATAATTATGAGGGGAAAAGAGGATGAGACATGTCGTTTACAAATATCATTAGTAAAGCCCATGATCATATTCACTAAATCCGACAGGTTTTGTGACAATTTAACTAATAAATTCAATTAAGGCCAAGGTTTGACTTCCCCAAAACCTTTATGAATTCACAAAATCAAACCTATGTTGGTACGAAAAGCCGGCTTCTCGTGTATGTATAATATATATATATATATGTGTGTGTGTGTGTGTGTGTGTGTTCAGCATGTATTACTTTAAGAACATATTTAAAGCCCATGAATTTCTAATTGACGTGTCTTAATCCATAATCTTGTTGGCATTGAGTTTTAAATTCATAATCCTTATAATTGAAAACTGAACAACGTATCAGTTATGCCATATATTAGAAAGTTATTGTTATTTTTATATATTTATATATTTATATAAGAATAATGATTGAATTAAAACAATATATATATATATAGACTTTTCAAACTCAAAGTTGGTACTATATATCGATACTAAAAATTTAAATAAAATATGTGCATAATAAATATTTTAAGTTATGCGGATGTCATATATAATATGCATCTTAAATTCAAATAATTGAGTATATTGTATGTGATAATAATTAACTTTGCACCATATAATATAATTTTTAAAAGGGTTGAACATGTAAAGACCAAAAACATATTTTTATTTTAATATATAACATTTATGTACAATAAATATTTACGTATAATTCCTTGATTTTAGTAAAGTTTAAATCATTTAATTCTTAGAAAAACTAGTTGTTATCATTAACTTGAATACTGCTGGACCAAAAGTCATCTGGTTAAATAAACATATTGTTGGGTCAGCAGACTCGGTGTTCCCTCGGCAGGTCAAATCCTCGTCCTTAAACCCACCGCTCCTGTAGCAATGCAGGAGCATCCCACATCGGTGAGGCTAGGGAGTCTTCTCTTCCTTATAAGGAAGTGRGAGTCTTCTCCTACCAGTGACGCGTTTTAGAAAGCAAAACCGTGAGGGGTTGTTGCCGTGCGGGGAAACCCCGGGGCAGCCCAGAGCGGACAATATCATGGGGCGGCTCCCTAGTGCAGTTACCGGTCCAACACATATTTATGCTTTCTGTAGCATTAGAAGCTAATTTTTCACAAACGTAATTCATTTAAATATTTATATTAGAATAAAATAGTTTATTATGATACGGTAACGTGTTTCTCATGTTTCATTTAATTCTCTTATCAAAAGTCAAATGCACATTATCTCTCCCCAAATTCATGTCTTTTTGCTTGTCTTATCAATTAACTCATGACACACGATAATTTTATTTAATTAATCTTTTTTCTTTCTGCAACAGCTAAATTACGTTTGCTTTATCGGGTGTTGATTAACGAACAAGGAGGGAATATGAAGTTTGGGGACCTCTGATTAGTATTCTTTCAAGAGATTTGAACTGACTCATATCATGTGGATAACATACAAAAATTAAAATCAAAATTACTCTTGGATTTATTGGTTTATACATCATATCGACTCTTTTGTTAAATAAAAATAAAATGGTATCTGGATGCACGTTTAAATTGACCACCGCATTACATCAAATTATGAGTGTTTGTTAAAATGATAATGATTACGACTTTCTATTGCCGACGGTCAAATAATTGGACTTGGAGAAACAGTTAAGAACTTGTTATGGAAACCTGATTTTTATGATCAGTGAAAACCTGTCCTTTTAACTTTAGCATTAGTAACTATTAATGTGATTTTCATTTTTCAGCTGCACTAATCAGTTAAAAATCATTCCCTAAGACCAAAAATTAACAAAACTGGGTGTATTTTTATGCTTTCTTTAACTTATATACTTCAATCCTTTTTAAAAATCAATTTTGTTATATCATTTTTAAATCTAAATGTTTAATGCCTGAAAGTATATGTTTTCATAAGAATGATGTTTCCGTAAGACGTTACTCATGTTATGAAGCATTGCAACGTGCGTTTTTTACAAGGCAGGATTTTAAAAAAATAGCTTTTTTAAAGTTGTTTAGATTTTATGTTTTCACGGTTTTAACTTTAGATTTACATTTTTTTAGATTTATTTAATGATTTTAATCACATCATTCACAATATCACAAATTCATATAAATTACTGACTCACATTACAATGAAGTTGTAAAATTACTCTTCTATTGATATTTAATCAATGACTATACTTATAATAACATTTTATATGATTTATCTTCTAATATGGATGTAAACTTTTTAATATCATTATCCGACTGAATATTATATATAAAACATATATGTATATATATAATTCTATATGTGACATACAAATTTGTCGTCTTGTGTCATGCCTTGAAAAATGTCATGTTCTCACCTTGGCGTGTAATGTTTGAGGCCAGTGACGGACCTAGATCAACCTTGACCTTTGAGCAAAACGCAAGATTAAGTTTTACGCCTGACATGTTTGGTTAAAATGATGTAGGTAACCAATTTTTAAAATTACAATAATTTATTTACTAAAAAAAATGTTCTTTGACTTAATCAATCAAAAAAAGAAAGTTTAATAATTTTTCATTAAAAAATAGTTTATGAACTAAACCATTTAGAATAGAAAAGTTAGTTGAACTTTTTTGAACTTTTCCCTTTAAAAATTTATAAGAACACCCTTCGAAATTAATTGAATATACAATTACATCTTGTTAAAAAAAATTCATTACGATGGGACGATTGAACGGGGCCCCGTGCACCCCGTACTTTCTTAGTAGGTTCGAGACTTGACTTCGATGTTATGTCACACCTTACTTTATTTTGAACCCTGTTCATGTTATTAATTTCATTTAGAAATAAATTAAAATGAAAATAATATAATATAATAAATATTTTTTATTCATATAAATATTTATAAAAATAAAATAAAAACGATCAATTTTATTTTTATTTGGTATTTAAAAAAAAAAAAAAACAATAGCCATTCCGATGTATAAAGGAGACGGCGTTAAGCATGAGAACAAGGTTGAGGATGATGTTTGAGGTGGACGCAAAGGTGCAATTATCGGTGTGGGGGTACAACCCATTACTCTACCATCCCTTTTATTTGACTTTATATGCTTCATGTTGCTTTAAATCTAAAAAATATACCTAATATTATTAATATTTTAAAATTTATGTTTACCTGTCATATCATTCTTAAAATACCTATATTCCAAAATACAAATTATGTTTTAACACGGTCCATCAAAACTTCTCCATTGACGCAGTTCCGATACCATTGAAACCATCCCGGTAGGTATTTGAAATGTTTATAGATTTATACGACGACATGCTTTTTTTCATCATGATTGTTTTGATATATCTGTTAGGATATGCATACTGGATGGGGCGGGAAGTGACAAAAATATATAGTCTCATGTTTGACATGTAATAGGACAAAAATAATATTGGACAAAAACTAAATTTTATGGTATTATTCTTGAGTTTTTTTGTTCCACCCAAAAATATATAACAACATGAGACAAAACATAAAATAAACATGTTACCCTGGTAACCCTGAACTTTTTTTTTTCCTGTAAACCGTCGATGTACTAGTTGTGATGGCCTGATGGGTAAAATCCTCTTGATACAACCATTTTTAATGGGATACTGGTGGCGGAAGGGGCGAAATAGATCTACTGAGGGGCCGTTTACCAAACGCTTACTCGGATAAGCGCTTACCAAGTCATATTACCTCATCGGATGAATATGGTAAGGACCAAGAATCTTACCTGGTAAGAGCGAGACAAGGACCAAGAGTCTTACTCGGTAAGTGAGAATGGTGACTCTTAACCTGGTAAGCATTTATGATTTACCAGGTAAATTGTTGCATGTGATGTCGTTTTGGTGGATTAAAATCTTATCTGGTAAGTATATAATAGTGTTAAATTTTATTGGTAAACATTTACCGGGTAGGTATTTGGTGAACGGCCCTAATTCTTTTATTACTATTTTTTTTATAAAGACGAAAAAAGAAATTATATTTTCTCTTAGAGAAAGGGAGTTTTAAGTTAACATCTATACTATATTATAAAGCATTTGACTAAAACTCTTAAAAACTCTTAAATTCTTAAAACTCTTAAACTCGTTCATCCCTAAACAATTTCATCCCTATCCGATTTCATCC
>NC_037528.1:4629739-4632437 GCF_001531365.2 Cynara cardunculus var. scolymus
TCATATTATAACATCGACTGAGATAAAGAATAAAATGAAATATTAAAAACACGATGTATCTCGCTGCATTGCGCGAGTACGCTTCTAATATCAGATAATACATAAATCAAAAGTTAACTTATTTTTAGATATATTAGTTTAAATTAAACTCTATAACCGTAATAAAATCAAAACATTATAGATCCCTAATCAAACTTTCTAGTACTAAAATAATATATAAATAATTATTTTTTTCTAATTTTTAGAAAAAATAAACGCAATGGATGAAAAACCAAAAATACAATTGAATATATACTTTTAATTTTGCATAATTATTGTATAATAAAGAGCAGTAAATAAAATTTTAAGGCCGATTCAGTCATTTTAACAGTTTTAGTCCAATCTTGTACTGGTTGTATAAAACGTAGTAAGTTTTGTCATGTTCAATCTCGTCTCGTTCTATCCTGTCTCATCTAGTCTATACATCAAATTCTACCTTATAAACTCTCGGTTACTTTTAAAAATCATTTTTCTATAATAACTTTTCTATCACGGTTTCTTGCTCTTCAGTCATTTTTTCATTTCGCCTACCATACTTGTAGATCAGTAAACAGACACTAAACGCCTTTAACAAAAATTTATTTCATATGATGGTCTTGATACCATCTAGATAGTTTATTAATGATAGATTATGTGGGCACTTCTGCATTAACCTACTCGCACTGATGATGACATAAAAACTTAATTCAGCATCGTAACATTTTTTATCTCCCTATAAAACATATCTTCGTCCGATTCAAATTAAGAGATGTTTTACTCCCTTATCTTTGATGATCTTTGAATTCTTGACCTTCTAAAAGGTTGGGTGAAATTTTAGGTATATAATCTCAAATGAGATTTTAATTAAATTCATGATCTTTTCATAAGTATAAAACCATTTTTTCGTTAACAAGTCAGTAAGATATATTTAATTAAAAACCCATTTAAATTTATACCCCTAAATCGAACCACCAACAGAGGGAGAGGGGGGACATGAGGATACAGGGTTACGTTATATAGAGGGAAAATGACACATCCAACAGAAGTTATTAAGAAAACGAATTTAATAGTAGTCATGTCGAACCAATATCATCGACAACATATCGAACACATCAAGACTAAATCGAACCACCATGATAAGAGAAAGCGCTAAAGAATAGAGTTGACCGCCTTATAAATCTATAAAACATCGATTATCGAGATGACATAAAAGCTATTGAGAATGCGTAAACATGAATTTTTCAACAGGCCCCGTTAAACAAACTTCGTATTTAGAAATAGAGGTATTTTGAAAATTATATAAAACCTAAACATATCTTTCAGATGATGATTTTAAGCATATTTTGATGTTAGAGATGGCATAGAAACTCAAACTTCTTTTATGTATCTTCATTTTCAACAATTTTTTTATTATGTTTTTATTTTCCCATAAAACAATTCCATAAAGTTATATATATATATATATATATATATATATATATATAGAGGTTGTTTATTATACAATCTTTCACATTTGTACAACCAATACAACTCAATTTCAACCGTCCATTTAATTTGATTAATATGTAATTTCATAAAAGTTTTGATTGTTTCCTAATATAAAGTATTGATCATAATTAATGAACCATATTCATCTTCCATAAATATCTAAATCATAATAAATGAACTCTCATCATTTACATAAATATTTCAATTTATTGGGTTGCATTAGTTGTACAAATGCGATTAGTTGTATTTGAAACAAATTCTCTCTCTCTATATATATATATATTTTTTCATGAGTTTTATTTTATTTTATTAAATTCATAGATATTTTATTAATAGAAATTGTAGGAGAGAGGAGGCATGTGACATTTATCTATCAATCAACTGTCAAGATGACTAAAATATCTTTTAAAATCGTGTTGTTGCAACATTTTAATAGTATGATTAATTATTGTTATAAGAAATTTAATAAAATAAACCTGAAAAAATCAGCCGAATACAGTGCATTTAATATATATCTATGTTATTTTATAAAATATTTGGCTAAAATTCTTAAAAACTCTTAAAATTCTTAAAAACTCTTAAACTCGTTCATCCCTAAACGATTTCATCTCTATCCGATTTCATCACATATCTGAATTCGTGTAACTAACTGCAGACAAATACAATCAAATACAGGATAAACATCTCATTTTAAATATAAAAAATCGAAAATATAATTAGGATAATCATTGAGTTCTAACAGAATACCTAATTATTATCTTTATAAAATGTTATATTATTAAACCAAAAATAAATTATTTCATTATTGATTTTAAATTAAATTATAAAAAAATAATCTATACTATATTATAAAGCATTTGACAAAAACTCTGAAAAACTACTTTTTATGCGTAAAATACTGTTTATTAATGCATATTACTTAAAACTCAAGATTACAAGTAAATTGTGCGTAGATACAACTTATTAAACCTCCATATCTGAATTCGTGAAACTAACTGCAGATAAACACAATCAAATACATGATAAATATCTCATTTTAAATATAAAAAATTTAAAATATAATTAAGATAATTATTGAGTTCTAACAGAATACTTAATTATTATCTTTATAAAATGTTATATTATTAAACCAAAGATAAATTATTTTATTATTAAATTTAAATTAAATTATAAAAAAATTAAAGAAATTATA
>NC_037528.1:4634197-4657258 GCF_001531365.2 Cynara cardunculus var. scolymus
TGTAAATTATGATACATTAAATTATCTCTCACACGCATAATATATATATATATATATATATATAGAGAGAGAGAGAGAGAGAGAGAAGTGAGTTATTATACAACTCTTCACATTTCTACAACTCAATCTCAATTGTCCATTTAATTTGATAAATATGTGATTTTATAAAAGTTTTGATTGTTTCATAATATAAAATATTGATCATAATTAATAAGTCATAGTCGTCTTCCATAAATATTCAAATTATAATAAATTAACTTTCATTATTTTCATAAATATCTCAATTGATTGAGTTGCATTGGTTATACAAATGTAATAGATTGCATTTGAAACGTCATATCTCTCTCTCTCTCTCTCTCTCTCTTTATATATATATATATATAATATTTCAAATACAATCAATCGCATAATTATTATAACCAATGCAACCCCAATTCAAACCGTCCATTTAATATTTTCATTTTTTTTATTTTTTAAATTGTTAAAGAGTAATATCAGAAATTCTAAATATAACACAATTATTGATTTTTTAAAATTTTTAATAATAATTATCCAGAATTAATGGGATCGCGTTAAAAAAATATTGAGAAATCCTAGTTAATACACGTCTCTTGCTTCATCGATTTTTTCTAAAATGTTGCATCAAAATTTTCCCAACGATGATATATTTCTTCATTGATTCTTTCAAGTGATGGTTTCTTCTCTTCTTTTCTCTCCTAACATGAGAGCAATGCCTGCACCCTTATTGCAAAAATCTTGTTTCATTGTGTTTCTACTAACGAATCTAATTGTATTGTTGTGTTTATAATAATGAATCTAATTCATTATTGTGTTTATGGACTGAATCTTGTTTCATTATTTAATCACTTTTGAATCTAAATGCATTATTATAATTTTAATGCATTAGTATAAGATTCATTTCGAAGTGAATTTGAATACGGGGCTGAATATGTACGAAATCTGGAATGAATTCAAATGCATTACGGTTGTGTTTATAATTTCTTTACATGGATGCATTTGGTAAATCACATGAATCAACATCACTGCCAACATCAACTTCATCAAAACGTCTTCTAAGACTCTTGCAAACTTCATCATGTAACAATCAACGATTGCATTGAAGAACCTTTGTCGCCTAAGTGAATAAACCGATCTTCAGATTCAAAAACGTCTCTCATGTAAACTTCATTGATAGAATTTAATGGATCCATCAACACTAACTTTAAATGCAAGCGAGAAATTAAGAACCTTAATATGAAACCACCATAAAAAATCGTTGAAGGAAGAGACCGTCTCTGGGAATTTTTTGATGCAACATTGTTATTAAAAATCAATGAAGCAAGAGACGTGTATTAACTAAGATATCTCAATATTTTTGAATGCAATTCCACTGATTTTGGATTAAGAGTTTTATGTAATGTAATTTCTTGTAGTGTTTTCATAACTTAATTTATTTTTTTATATTAATATATAATATATTTTTAAAAAATTGTTATTAATTTATGGTGGTGTATGTATATATAATATATACTGGAAAAATCTGGATTAAATATGAATTTAAAATAAATTTTAAATATTTATTATTTCCCAATAAAACAATACTAGGAAGATGAGTTGATCAAGTCAACGAATTTAAAGATACCCAACATGAACATCATCAAATGGGACAATTGGCTTCATTGTATTGTCCGCAATTACAATCAAGATTCTATATGCCGCCTTCTAAATTATCCCATAATTTCCACATAATTTTCTAAATGCATCATGGAAGACAGCCCTTTGACACTCAAATTGATCTCCCTCTTGGTGATCGTGTCATTGGTAGCCATCCTGGTGGCCGTCTACCACTTCGTCACCGTTGGCTGGTTCAATTACTGGTGGCGTCCTACCCCACCCCACCACGTGAACCAGCATAACCGTCATCAAGATAACGATTACAGTTTGGAGAACTCAGTGGTGCTTCTCATCCCATCACACAAACACCAGAAAGGGTCAAGATTAAGAGTAAGTGGAAGGGAAAGGGGTGATGATGATGCCATGTGTTCGATTTGTTTGTGTGAATTTGAGGAGGGCGAAGAGTTACGGACTTTACCAGAATGCTCACACTCTTTTCACGTGCCGTGTATTGATATGTGGCTTTATTCTCATTCTACGTGTCCTGTATGTCGTGCCAATGCTGTTCCTTCCTCACAAATATTGTTTCAGTTTTTGGATTCTGATTCCGACACAGAGGTTAGACAAGAGGCTTCTAACATTGTTTAGATGTCGGATTCATAGTGTTTTACCAGGACTTTATTTCTTTACACATGTTTTCTTAAACATCATCTTACATGTGTTTAAGGTTTGTGTCATAACACATCATCTATATTTAGTAAGTTTTGGCCTTGTACAATGTTTATAAACCCGATTTTTAAAATATATGTGATAGTTTTTGAGAAAAAAACAATGTAATTACACAGTATCATTATCAAATCTGATACCTCTTTTTTTTTAACTCGAGTTTCTTTCAAATCTGATAATTTTTTGATTCGAACGTCAGATAAAAATTACAATATTCATTTTTTTATTTATTTTTTATCCAATAATTTATAGGTATTTATTATAAAAAAAACTATATAAGAAAGCAAACATTTGTTTCAGTGAACAACAATATATACTCAAGTTGATACAAAATCCAAGGAGGAATAAAAATCCTCTTGTGGCCACGGAGGTTCAAATACGGTAACTCCAGTCTATCTGCTTGGTTGTTCTGGGATTAGTCGGCTCGCATAGCGGATTGAATATTCAAGTTAATAAATAAATAAATAAATAATAAATAAACCCATTAAATCAATTTTACGTCACGATGAAAATATGATATAATATTTTTAATATTTTTTAAATATTATAATTAAATTTTATTTTACTGGATAACACACAATAATTAAATATTTTGAGAAAGAGAGAGAAAAAGGAGGCAAATAATTACGAATTTGCATCTATAAATTTACCTTAATACCAAGTGGGCCTGGGCTTTGCAATCAGCAGTAGCATCGGCTGAAGTGGCCTGATGTTTGGGAGAAACCCATCTATTTTACACGAACAATATTTAAAACCAATACTTTATTAAAATTTAAAGGGAAAATTATACAAAAATGAAACCAACTTTCATCTGATTTTTTTTAGAGAACTAACTTTCAAAGTCGTTATTTTGGGAAACCAACTTGCACCTGATTCCTATTTTGGGGAACCAACTTTCACCTGATTTCTATTTTGAGGAATCAACTTGCAAAATAATTATAGAATTGTTTTTTTTTTCAAAAATTAATGCAATAAAATATATTTTTCCTTTCAGATCTCGTTTTTTTTTAATTCAGATATCAAATTGAAGATTTTTTCAAAAAAAATCCAAATTACCACAATAAAAATTGTTTTTTACTAATGCAATAAAAAATCAATTTAATAAAAAAAATTAATTGATGCAATAAAAAATAAATATTAAATATCGCATTCAAGATTTTTATATCTAACCAATTCGTATCAATATTAACGTTTAAATCAAATTTGACAAATCAAACCAAGAATTTGATAGAGATCCTTAAATTACTTGTTCAACAGATCAACTAGACCCTTAAATAAACAAAAAGTTTGATAGAGACCCCTAAATGACGATTTTGAAAGTTGGTTTCCCAAAATAGGAATCAGGTGAAAGTTAGTTCTATTTTGATGCAATTTTTCCAAATTTAAATGGTGTTTATTTATAATTACTTTTACTTCTAAATAAATTATTATGGTAAATAGTATATTGAAATTAACTTCATTTCTAACTTACAGATTTTAAATATAGACAAAACAAAATATAAAATTTAGGATTCTTATCGAAAAGTAGGGTTCCAGAAGGATAATATATATAGGCAAAGGATCGTGAATGAGAGTTAAGGTGAGAGAATATGAACCGTTGATCACATTTAATCTCAAACTCATCCATGAATTGCTTTTGTTAAAAGCATTTATTTTGTGCATCTGGTCCTAATGTGCATCTAATTGTTGAGATCCCTTATTGTTTAGTTTTACGAAAAAAAAAATCATGAAATTGTTTGATCTTATGAAATTGTTTGATCTTATGAAATTGTTTCATATAATATTTTTTTTGATGAAGTAGTTTCATATATGGTTATGAAATTGTTTCATATAATACTTATAAAATTTTAATAAAACTGTTTCATTATTTCTTTAAAATTAATATAATGAAGATGATAATCCATGATTAATACCCTTCGCAATAAAATTTGATTAATCAACCTCTTATAATTACAAAAAAATGAACAAAATGAAAAATTGTAATTAGTTGAATGAGGTTTGTACGGTTTGTAAAAATAACGTGGTTTGCAAAGTAAACCTCATATATATCTATACTATATTATAAAGCATTTGACAAAAACTTTTAAAAACCATTTTTTATGTATGAATTACTGTATATTGATGCATATTACTTAAAATTCAAGATTACAAGTAAATTATGCATAAGTACAACTTATTAAAACTCCATTTTTGAATTCGTGTAACTAACTGTGGATAAACATAATCAAATATAAGATAAACATATCATTTTAATCTATACTATATCATAAAACATTTGACACAAACTTTTAAAAATCATTTTTTATGCATGAAGTACTGTATATTGATGCATATTACTTAAAATTCAAGATTACAAGTAAATTATGCATAAGTACAACTTATTAAAGCTTCATTTTTGAATTCGTGTAACTAACTGTAGATAAACATAATCAAATATAGGTTAAACATATCATTTTAAAATACAAAAAAAATCTAAAATATAATTAAAATAATTATCGAGTTCTAACAAAATAATTAACTATTATATTTATGAGAAAATTATATTAGTAAACCAAATATAAATTACTTCGTTAATGAACTTAAATTAAATTGTAATTAAAAATTTTGAATTAAAAAATTACACAAAAAATGAGGAATTTTAAATAGTTAATTTGATACTAATATCGATATAATTTTATTAAAAATTTATGATATCTTTAAATTTATATTTTATTTAAAAATAAAAACACCATCGTTTTTTCAATATCACATAAGACCATATTATAACATCGATTGAGATAAAAAATAAAATAAAATATTAAAATCAAAATGTATATATGGTTAGCTTCACTTGAGACTGGTATGTTTTCATGAGATCGTAAGACCACATTTTTACATTTAAAACTTCACAACAAAACATTATGAAAGTAAAAAAACACTATGAATGTTACCTTCACAGTTTATTGATACATGAACAATACGATTATGTTCATTAATATTTGAATAATGTTCGTATATGTTCACAAAAGTTCACTTGCTTGTTCCAACCTTTTCATTTATTAACAGATAATGAACATTGTACACTTATGAAAATATGTTCATCGGTGATTTCGTGATAATTTTCTCCATACCGTTCATATCACTGAAAACGAAATTAACAATACGCTTCAAAAACATTTACTTGTGATATGTTCACTCGGATTAACAATTTACCCATTGTGTATATTCATACTCAGGTTAACAATTTGATCAAGAATAATTTTATTTAATAATAATACATTATGTAATTTGAATAATTCATTATAATGCAACACTAAAAACCGAGTTAACAAGTACTTGAATTAGTTTGTTTTATTGTATTTAAACTTTCAATTTTTAAATACATAGTTATATTTAAAAAATAAAAAATCATCATAGTATATTAATGTGTTCGGTTTTAAATTATGATAGTTAAAAAATATTTTTTTATTAAATACTTGGTGAATTAATTTGAATCATACTAGAAGGGTATTCGCGCATTGTAACGAGATACATCTTAATTTTAATGTTTTATTTTATTTTTTGTTTTTATCGATGTTATAATATGATTTTATGTGTTTTTAAGAAAAAAGATAATGATTTTATTTTTGAAAAAAAATATAAATTTGAAAACATAATAAAAATTTGAAAAACAATATATCAATATTAGTATCAAATTAAATTCTCATTTTTTGTGTAATTTTTATAATTTAATTTTTTTATTATAATTTAATTTCCGTTTGATAATGAAATAATTTATTTTTGGTTTAATAATATAAGATTTTATAAAGATAATTAAGTATCATGTTAGAATTCAATTATTATCTTAATTTTATTTTAGATTTTTTATATTTAAAATAAGATGTTTATCTTGTATTTGATTATGTTTAACTGCAGTTAGTTACACGAATTCGGATATGAATCTTTACAAGTTATAAACAAAATATTGTACAAATTTAATTAATTTGGTAGAAATAGGATTCCTAAAAAGGAACATAGGAAGAGGGCAAAAACTGACACTATTCAATGATACATCACTTTCTTGCTTATGTGATGCCATGTGATTTTGTGGCCATCCCCTTCTCTAACCATAAATTAAGCTTTTTCGGATTTCCCACTCTTTTTTATCCACTTTTTTATATTTCATTTATTCCTAACCCAACAAATATCAATGCGTTTTTCACTATAATAAATTACAATTTAAAGCACATAAATCATTTTTTAAGTGAAAAGTGATATTTTGGAACAGTAACCATGGGTTTTCAGGTCAACTTATACGCACAGATTAATCCTTTGAGCGATTATAAATGATTTGGAGTCATCGCAGGTGAATGTCCATGACCACAAGTACCTTGACAAGGTCTAGATTTAAATCCTAGATGGATGAGATTTTTCACTATAACCTCCTTAAATTAACTAGTGTGTCGTACATTTTAGATTTTTTTAAAATATATATATAATATTTATATACGATAAATGTAACAAATAAACTCACACATCCTCCTCACATTTGTTGAAGTTTGAACAGCTGACTTCCTAGGAGACCAAAGACTACAATACCACTAGGACAAACACTGTTATTTTAGATTCTTGTTGCATAATACTAGTTAAAAGTTGAATTTTTTTAGTTGATTTATCAAAATAATGTGGATGCTTACGAACCCATCTCCAACCAAACAATATAATACAAAATATTTTTGTTTTAGTGAGTATTTAAGGATCGTTTATCAAGCACTGGTCACTTCTTTAGTGGACGAAAATAATAAAAACTGAGAATTTTAGTTAGTAAAAAGTAAGACGATGATCGAGAGTCTTATAGGATAAGTGATGATGATGATTTCTTCGCGTGATAGACGCTTACCAACAATTCATTTTAATGTTCAATAATGACCCGATAAACTAAATGAACATACTAACTCTTACCAATCAGCATTTAGTTAATACTATACGACCCTTTAATCACCAAATTTGATACGATACTATTTACCAAACAGGAAAATTTATTTGTGATATTTTAGTGATACTTTTCGATGGTATTTGGCTTTGTAGTGAATATTAGTCGGTAATTACTAAAACTGAGTTAACTAGATTGGATGTTTAAAGATTTTTATAGGAGCTCATGTTGTTGTTTTTTAAAATAGAAGCATCTTCAACAGATTTTCTAACAAATTTTAAATAAATTTTGCTCTAACAGATTCTCTAAAATAGAAAAAATAAGAGAGAACGTAAAATTCAGCAAATTTGAACAACCATCAAAAAATGATTATGACGAGAGAAATACATATTGTTGCGATTAGTTTTTTTTTTTTTTTTCAGATTATTATCGAGAATAAAGTTTTCATTTTTATATCTTATAAAAAGAATCTTTATATTGAAGATTTTATGTTACATCAAAAAATTTGAATTTTTTTTGCAATGTGGAGAAAATGCAGTGATGGGTGTTGGTTTAATTTTGTGGGTATAAAGTGAAAAGGTGATTCATGAGTTTAATCATGCATAATCATTTAAGAGTTTGATTTCAAGTAAAAGAAAACATTTTTTTCTCTGTTTTTAGCACTGTAGATAAAATAGCACTTTAATGGTTTGCGGGGGTATCTCCTATTTTTGGAGCCAAAGTTTTATGGTCTAAGTCGGCCTCTTCGGTCTCTTTTCTGCTTGGATAAAGATAAGAGCAGCAGGGCTTCTCCATACTACATTGATTTCACGACGTTTTCTGGAGCTTTCATGAACACCAACTGTTTGTGAAAAGTCCTGTGAGGTTCATCATGTGAGAGAAGTGTTGTTTTGGCATCTATGATGTGAGTGAAAACAAACATGAGGTCTTCAAGTAGTGTAGGACTTGGTTTGAGTCTTGTTTTTGGGTGTTTATTGCTAGCTCTAATTGCTGAACTTTACTATTTGTTATGGTGGAAGAAGAGGGTAACTAACAGAGAGATTCAAGAAAGTTACAACAGCCCAGCAAGAGAATTCTTGTATATGTTTTGTTGGAGAAAGCCCTCATCTTTGAGCTCTACAGGGCTAACCACAGACACCCAGGTCCATGAACCACAAGCTGCATCATCCCAGCAACCACTGAACCATCCAAACTTATGGCTCAGACCACTTGGTGAAGAATATGATGATATCACTGTTGAAACTGAGCTCCTGAGGCTGCAAAACCTCTCTGGCCCACCAAGATTTCTCTTCACAATCAAAGAAGAAACAAAGGAAGATTTGGAATCAGAAGACAGGAGTAAAAAGGGGTCAAGAGGAAGGAGTTTGAGTGATGTTGTGCTTTCTTTGGATACTCCATTTTTCACTCCAATTGCTTCACCACCATACTTGACTCCTCCTATAACTCCTAGGGATTCTACATATTTTAGCCCTCTGTTTCAGTCGTCAAGTGATGCAGAATTCAACAGGATTTGGGCATCACCACCTCCAAAGTTCAAGTTCTTGAGAGATGCTGAAGATAAACTTCAGAGAAGAAAACTGATTGAAAGATTTGAAGTTGATGGTTCTGTTGAAAAGCATGATGAATATACTGAAGATGATAAAAATGGATCTTTTATCACACTTATCGTCTCTAAAGAAAGGGAGGTTGATCATATTCACAACATCTCATCACAGTACCCTTCAAGCTCTTCACAGGTACTACCTTTAGCTGCTTCCCCTCCAACATTCAGACCACAATTTCACAAGAATCCCAACTCATATTAGAGCTTCATCAGTTTAACAAAAATGGGTTCTTATTTGTACACATATTTTATGTTTAAAACTTTGTATGAGAGCTTTGAGTAGAACTTTTAATTCAACAAAAGCCCATTGCAACTTGCAAGTAGAGTTACTATCAGTTAATGAAATTGACACTTTTCTTCTCCAATTTCCCATTTTCCAATATAAGAACTGATTGAATCTTTATGCTCAGTGTGGTGGTTAGACATAATTTTAGGGTGGTTCAGCAAACTTGTGATCATGTAAAGCTGGATCACATCAAAAGCTAAATAAATCTGTATGTTGGCTAGAATCTAGATGGCTTCTGTACCACTCGCTCGATATTTGCTCCAATAGTGATTCCAAACTGACTCTGATTCTGTCAGGACATCTTTTTGTTTCTTGTTTTGTTCCTGTTGTTGCCATGGCTGATTTAACTCAATAACCTTCTCTAGAAGCTGGTTTTGCAAAAAGAGCCTTCACTGTATTTCTAATCAAGGACAAACTGTTTTAAACCAGGGGCATGTCATTGTCAGGTAAGGTTATTGAGCTATTTTTATTTTAGAAAGCCATGCTCCTATTTGAAAACTCATTTAAGGTAATCCAACCAAAGGATATATTTTTGCATACCATGGTAGACGGTATATTTAGGTATACAACTTTAAATGAGTTACGGTTATATCATGGTACGGTCAAGATAACCCAAAAGTAAAGTTTGGTACTTTTTCATATGGATCTTAAGAAAAGAATTAGGTTTTTGTGTGTGAATGGATATGAAGATTTGGTGTAAAGACATGTTTATGAGATGCATCCTGTTGTTTTCTTGAGAAGGTGGGGGACAGTATTCTCTTAAGTGTAATCCTTTATCTCATAATTGAGATGATGTTAGTATTGATTAATGTTTTTTTTGTCAAAGAATTGTGGATTGCATCCTCAACTCTCCTTTTAGAGTTTAGACTAAAGACGATTTTATTATCTTACATTAATATTAGGAAAAGTCTAAGAAAACTCAATGGATTTTAGTATTTGGAATGATTAAGTTCATAAACAATTTTTTGGAACAAATAAGTACTTGGACATTCCAAAACCTGTTAAATAAATCCTTAGACTTTTTAAAACCTGTTAGATACATTCTTATAACCTATAAAATTGATTAATATGATAAAATATGGGAAAAACATGAAGGAAAAAAAAAACCCAATGAACTTTCATATTTTCAGCGACTAAGTCTCTAAACATTTTTTGGACAAAAAAAGTACTTACATATATAAAATGAAACAAATATACCAAAAAAGTATCTACGTTTAAAAAAGATTATTGATAAATATATTTTGATTAAAAATAAAAAATATTTTGTAAGTGATTTTTCAAATTAAAAAAGAATTTAAAAAGTATTACTAATTATATATTTTTAATTAAAAATAAAATATATTCTGTATATGATATCTCAAATTAAAAAAAAGATTTAAAGAAGATTATTGATGGAATTTATTTTAATTTCATCGGTAATCTTTTAATTTTTTTTTAATTTGAAAAATCACATACGAGATATATTTTATTTTTAATTAACATAAATTTAATCAGTAATATTTTTAAATATTTTTTTTATTTTTTTTAGTTTGAAAAATCACTAAGAGAATATATTTTATTTTTAATTAAAATAAATTTTATCAATACTCTTTTTTAAATATAAGTAATTTTTCCGTAAATGTAAGTAATTTTTTGGTATATTTGTTTATTTTTATAGATCTAAGTACTCATTTGGTTCAAAAAATGTTTAGGGACTTAATCGTTCAAAATATAAAAATTTATTGGTTTTTTTTCAGACTTTTTTCATTATTTTACCACATTAACCAGTTGTATAAGTCATAAATATGTACTTAACAGGTTTTAGAAAGTCCAATGAGTTATTTAACATGTTTTGAAATGTCCAATGACTTATTTATTCTAAAAAATTGTCCAAAGACTTAATCATTCCAAACACTAAAGTCTATTGAGTTTTTTTAGACAAACCCTTAATATTATTAGAAAAAGGGTGAGCTTTTTCTTTTATCTTTTCGATTTTATTCCCCTCTGAACACGTTATTAATCTTAAGCTTGTAGTTCATTACCGTTAAATTTAGAAACTCAAATAGATACCGGTTAATTAAGTATTTTTACTGATATCTATTTGAATTTTACCAGGAGAGCAATCTTTTGTGCTCATATCATATGATAATGTTAGTTTTCGTGGTTTTGGTTGTGTCTGTATTAGCAGCTAGAAAGAGTGACTTTCATTTTTGATTTTTTAAAAATAATAAGGTAAGTTAGGTTATTGTATCTTTGTTTGACGAAGAAAATGACTAGACGAATGAACCTATCTGAATATGCTAAAACGTTGACGTTGTACCATTAAATGAAAGGTAGATGTCAAAAAATGGACTCGTAGAGTTCGTTGTTTGCAACGAATTAACATATTTAGGATTGTACAAATCACTTATAGTTTAGGGACCATTTTTGAAGAGTACATATAACTTTGGGACCACTAATAGTAATAATGATTAACATACCAACAAGCACGAATCACAGGCTCATAGGGGGTAAAAGTTTAAAAGATCAAGAGTGAGATACGATTATAACCCTGAAGATTACACGACTTTGCAACTTGAACCTTATCTTTTTCATTACTACAAAAGAGAACCCTAAAGTTCTGTTCTTTTACCTATTTAGACCCAAACCATCAAATTCTTGTGAAGAAAATCACACGTTTGTCGCACATGCCACTTTTGGGGGTCAATTACCCTACAATTCATATTTTATAAAAAGTAATAACATTTTAAAATACTTTTAATTTGAAAAAAAACGAATCTTTAATTTTTTTTACCATATAATCAAGATTTTTAATGTATTGTTTTTAGTGCTAACTAATTTAAAAACTCAAAATATTAATAATTAAATAAATAAATAAATAAATAATCAAAAAAAAGTAATGATCTTGAATGGACCCACAGGTACCCATGGATCGAGTACCTTTTATAACAGATAAATTTACTCGAGTATATCGGGCAATATGTTAGGGGACAATTATTTGCACTTTTTTAGGTACCCACAAGTTTGCATAAGATTTTCACCATTAAAAATCAACTCCCACATTCAATAAATACTTAGGACCATAAACGTCAAGAAATTTTTTTTGGTTATGAAGATATTCCGCCTTCAATGTAATAATTCTCACATGAACTATTATTAACGTGTGTGTGATCATCATTTCTTTTGCCAAAAACATGTCTCGTACAATTTTTCCCTAAAAGCCGCAACAACTACTCTACTCTGTACGATAGATAACAAGCCCACATACACCCCATCTTCTAAACCCTGCTTCCAATTATGAACGAGATATATTAAGTTCATCTGGTTGGATTTGTATCGATATGAAAAGCTCAAGGGGCGGATTGGCAAATAATGAAAAAAAGTGGGGGCAGGGCATGGGGGTGAATTGTAATTTGACCTATTTAAGAAAAGCAACAAAAAAACAAGATTGAAATTAGGAATTTTGGGTGTCTCTTTTGTGTTGCTAATGACTTGGACTTTTACCTAAACAACAAATAACAACAACGATACCCGTGACAATGGGGTACATGTGCCGAAAGTTTTACCAACCCCCACATTGCCTTTGCACCACCATTTTACACTTACTCCTATTCTACTCTACTTCCCCTTTTTTGTTATCATTTATTCGTTGAATTGTGTAAAATGTATGCATTAATATAAGAAAGTGGCAGAAACCGATAACGTGTATCTAACGAACCTGGCGTAGTACTTTCCAACATAAAAGCATCACAAGACGATATAGTACGGGTAAATGTAATAGTGTTATGCAATAAAGCAACGTTTTTTTAACAGAAAAGTTTTTGACACGATGGTAACTCCAACCAAAGACTGTTACACAACGTCACAAAAAGATTGAAACCTATGAAGGCACGTTCGGTATGCAAACAAAGACTAGGCACGTGAAAATGAGATAGGCTAGTGAAAGATTGTGCGACGTTTTAGAGTTTTAATTTGACATAAGTTGTTTAAAACATCTCCAACAACTATGCTATTTTAGAAATTTTGTAGATTTAGAAGAAGTTTGTTCCAATAGCTATATTAAACTCTCCTCCAAATTGAAGAAAAAGGGTAAGAAGGAGAAAATGTCCAAAACTAAAAGATAGAGAAAATATAACATACCTATTGGAGATGCTCTTAATAATCTACCAGTTTTGTACTAGGCTGTTTGACAGTTGCTGAATGATTAAGTGGTGAGAATGATCAAGAGACTCTCATGATATAATGCAAAATGAAATATAATTGTTCGATAATTGTTTACAATGGAATTTGAGTGCTAAATGGTTAAGGGATTCACATGATACAAAATCATTCAGAGGGTTTTAAAACCATTAAGGGACGGATCTTTTTTTTGTCAAACAAGATTCACCTCTTAGTAATTCAGAAGCTGCCTCCTAATAGAACTATTAAGAAGTAAACAAACAATCCCTTAAAATTTGGTTCCAACCATCGTTAATGAAACAAAATAAATGCATTTTTGCTTCACCTCAATAAAACATGCACTTTGAAAGAAAGACCATTCAAAGTGATTAGGTTCTTCAGCAATGAAAACAATGAGGGGCAAATATGTCATTTTGACTAAAAGTTCTGCAGAGAAGTACCAATTACTGGCAGTACAAACTTCAAAAGAAAAAAAAACAAAACTTAAAGCTACAAGCACCAGGGACAAACTAAATTTCCAAACACGACCTCATGTCAATTCATTGTCCCTTTTTTTGTGATGGTATTCAACCATATGACTGATTAGGTCTACAGAAACTCGAATATAGTATCACGTACAATTCGTCATGCATGTGACACAAATCATGATAGCAGTGTTCTGCTAAATTTTACGGGCTTAAGATGATGCAAGAGCCCCTTTCAATTTCATGAAATGAAGGCCAGGTATGCACATAAAATATAACATACAAACTGCCTGATGCACGAGGCAATGGTGCGCATTGGTAAATGGGTGTAATAAAGTTACACGATAAATGACACAGGATGACCTGAAAAAGCATGTGCAGATGGATCACAGTGTGACGGTGCTTATACCCAATTCTACGTTGAAAGAGTTGAGACCGGTTTCTTGCAACATGCTGAATGCTGTAAATCCATAATACGAATGATAAGGGTCCGGTAGTTGGCCAGGGAATTTGCTGAAACCACCATACTGCCAAAAAAAAAAGGAAGAAAGGAAAAAAGATAATTGATAAACGATAAACCACTTGAGGCCATAATCTGACCAGAGAAGGTAACCATCAACTCCCTTGGCTTCATGTGAATTGCAATAATTTCCTTTTTCACTAAAACATTGTAGTTATTTACATTTTTTTATTAACTAAATGCCAAATTTACCCTTCGTAATAGAAAGAGTAATGAAGTTCTCCATCTTATAATTAATGGTAGAATTGGAAAGTACACTTATTTTGGGACCGAGGTAGTACAACATTTCCTTTTATGACAAATGTATTAATCCAAGGGTGCATATTTACCCTTTAAATAACTGATATATTAGTTGGTATTTAAGAGATGATGGAGATATGGAATATTGCAGTAATATTCAGGTAATCAGAACTCGAGACACTTCCGTAGGACTTCGAGTTCAATCAGAATAATCTTAAGTTAGGAGTTTTTCCAAGTTAACAAATTTCCAAGAGAGCTTAAACTACTCCAATAAACTCGTAAAAAGTACACATAGCCAAAGTTGGTGTTGAGATTTTAATTTGAAATATTTTAGGTCTGACCTCAAAGATCAAAGCAATTTTTCGTGTTGAGTTAAGGTTATAAGTTGTATGCCACTTGCAACTTCATTTCTTCTCCGACCATCGAGACCCACAAAATAAAGATATCAAAAGGCTAAAATGAATTGGATAACCCTTTTTAGCCCTAGAAAACAGCTTCACTAGGTTTTTGGAGACTGGAAAGAATTACACAATCATACTCGAAGGTATATCTCAATATATGTTCCATGTCAATTATTTCGGTAAATTAAGGAGAAGGGAGTAGCAAAAAATACAATGGGGATTGGAGAAGTAGCAGACCTCGGATTGGCATGTCAGCAAAAATTTGCGCAGGGTTATTTCGTCAATGAAGTTGTTAGCTCCTAAGATCCTCAGAACTCCACCAACCCTACAGAATGAGAGTAAAACCAATCAACACCAAAAGAAATTAGATAACAAAACTGAATTCTACAGTTACAGTGAACTCACCAAAAAGCATAACACGTGTCACTAATTTTGTTAGGTCTTCCTTGAAACCCTCCATCATCTGCTTGCCTCTGGAACACGAGAAAGATGATTGCAGCCAAATATTCATGACCTTCACAATGACCCCCTGTAACTTCACATAACATCTAACAGAAAATGTACCTGCAAGCACCAATCTAGAAGCAATGGCACATCTATGATGGAAGAGGATGTGCATCGAGAAACTAGGTCATCTTCAATCAATCCCATCAACCTCAGAGATGCAACAGCACAATAAGTTGCACCACCTGCGACTCTAGAAGTAAGAATGGCTTATGAGTAAAAAACTCGGTTCGAAAAAGAATTTTAGGAAATAAAAATTCTTATCATAAATTCCAGTTTTCATGTTATCAGTACTTTTACTCCAAGATAATGCATATACTCAAAACTCAGAAAAAATGGCCAGAACTAATTTTGAGCAATTATAGGTGCTGAATAGAAACATCTAATCAAGAAAATCAATTGAAAAAACTAGGAAATTACAGAAGTAATTGTTTTTTAAGAATATGCACATTGTTATTAGCAAATTAAAGCACAATAAAGATCTCGCTACAGTAATCATATAGTCATAGTAAGAGTTCATCATTGGATCTCTACCACAAAAAAATATGTAAATTATTGCTATCTCCATCCCCAAAAGAATGTCATGCTTTCCTTTTTGGGTTGTCCCAAAAATTGCAGCCTTTCATTGCTTGGTAATGGTAAGTGTTCAATTCAAAGTAGCTTTTCTGCTGATAGTGATCATTACTATGATGTTGTTGACTTTGAATCTGTTCACAGTTTTTAATTTTTTTTAATTTTATTTTATCCTTGTTAAGAGACAGTTTAGATATTTGACCAATAACCAATCATTTTTATTAAACTACATGCCAAGTCAAATGTTGTGCGTCTATTTTTGGGCCAAAGAAAGCATTTAAAAATTAAGTTACTACTCTATTGACTGAGGAAAAAAATTACAATTAGAAGAAGTATGCATATGCATGCCAAAAACAGCAAGAAAACTCACCATGAGACTCTTGACCAGGAATTAGTCCAAAGCCCCCATCATATGACTGCAAGGAAACATTGTCTTATAAGCCATAGGCATGAGTTTCAGAACACGATATCTTATAATTCTGGTTTCGGCAAGGCAAAAAAAATGGGACCCATTTCTACAAAACAACTGTATTACATACTACTTATATTGCACCCAAAACAAAACATTTCTTCTTCCGCATTTCCGACTCTCTTCAATATTTAATCGAATGAAATACTTCAAGTGGTCAACCACTAAGTTAAACCCTACATTAAGAAGTGCAGGACAAAAATAAAAATGAAACATAACTATCTTTGGGAAAAAAAATTGGAAAATTTCCGCTTGATCCCTGGTGCCATTCATATGGTGGAACCAAGATGGAGCAACCTTCTTTTTAAGTTTACAGTAAGATTTGTGATGTTGAAAGGAAGTATATACATAACATGAGCATTCTCCTTGACACAACCTGACAACACCTGGGGGATGGGCACTTGAGAAGGTGAATAATATACCTGACAACTCAATATGTAGTTCTTGGCCTTCTCTTTATCCATGCCACTCCAATCATCCAACAGAGAAGATATAACAGCTAAAAGATCAAGAGGCTACAATGAAATTCAATCTAGAAAGAACTAAATTTAGACATGTTGCTGGAAAATGTAGAATCTTACCAGCACAATATACAAACCGTAAATCCGTCTCTGCCCCTGTATGAATGGGCATGAAACTGATGCACAAAGAAGTAAGGAAGCAAGAATAATCAATATAATTCATGGCAGGAAGATCAATAAAACCACAAAGAAAAAAAGGAAAGTAAACGAAACAAAATTAACTAAGCAAAAGCATGTTATATCTCCACTAAACACTATTCAAGCAAAGGGTCTCCACTGAGGCATGTGCATGCAGATCCTATAAAAATGATAAGACTAGTGTAATCAAATGCAGTATCATGGACTAATGGTTGTCAGAGGCTATATATAAGCTAGTTACAGCAGAAAAAAGTTATTTCTTTTAATATCAAATTTCTATGTTTTTATGTAAGAAACACTATGGATGTGTGAATCCAGCTCATTTGAAAGAAGAAGTAAAAGAAATATGTGGGCCAATAAATGTGAAGCAATTCCATTGTACCTCCAAGCTTTCATAGAGAAGGGAGGAGTGTAACTATAGATAGCATGGATATAAGTAAACCAATGAGCTCATACCTGGTTGAGAATTCTACTTATAAAACATGTAGCATCATATGTAACAATGTAGTTTTCTTCAAAAATTCAGGTGCCGTTGTTATGAATTGTGCTTAGTTAGATTGAAATAGCATTATAACATGGTGCTAACTGCTAAGTTTTATTTCAATCACATCAAGTATGATCCAAAATAGGTTTACACATTACTCAATATGTATAATTTCAGAATAGAATGATCCAAAAGTTAAAAATAAAATTGCAAGTATACAGTTACCTCCCATCAGGTTGTTGAAGATTTTTCATTGACTTCAAAATTGAACTAAAGTCGATAAGTGAAAAGTCATAGCCAACAGTCTTCAATATGGCTAAGGCACAATATGTGCTTGCCAAGTGACTGTTATTGGGAACAGAAACCTGTAAAGCAGATATCGAACTTAAGAAAAATACACCTGAACGAAAAGAAAAGCTGAAAATACGACACTTCTTGTACAGACGATTTTTTGAATAAATACAGTGATTAACCTGACTTCATACCCCATTATCAAGAGATTTAAACTGAGAACTTCTGGAACCATGAAATCCGTAGAATTGTCCTGCAGTAACCAACCCACAAGTAGGCTCAGTGACTTCTACACCATAGTCATGAACTATGAGAGGAACATCACACATTTCTAAAGAGGCAGAGCTCTAGTTCATACCATTGTTCAGTTCAGCTTCATTCTTAGGATGAGCTTGCAATGACAGGACCCAATTGATAACAGCTTCTCTATCAACCTAAAAAAGCATTATAAATTGGCATATTAATATGTCTGTAGAGTCAAATTCACCTGCGTGTCTGCAACACGCCAACACTGCATACATATTAATTAAACATTAACCAAAAAATCACGGCTCACAGCTCACTCCACCTTGTTCAGATTACGGTTTTGAAACTTTAGTGTTCTTTAAAAACGTTGACTGTGTGTACCATTGGGAAGTTTGATAGAAGAAAATTGATTGCTTGTAGTAGATTTAGTATCTTCAACCTCAAAGATTTAGATTTGGTATCTTCAAGGCGATTACAATCAATCAGCTTGGGTGAGTTCATCACAAACTCCTTGCCTTACTTTTGGTTTCAATTTTTGGACATTAACATTATGCGCTTCATGCTTCAGTAGGATCTTGTATACTTATTATTTGTTTTTCCTTTCATTCAAGTGCAAGGATTTATTCGTTAACAAAATGTCCAGGGACTTAATCTCTCAAAATACGAAGATTTGTTGGTTTTTTGATTCATTCCATGATTTTACCACAATAACCAGTTTTATAGGTTCCAGAAATCAATTTTTTCGGTTTCAGTAAGTGCAATAATTTATTTGTTGAAAAATATGTAGAGGCACTTAATCACTCAAAATATGAGTGCCGTTTGGGTTTTCTTAGGACTTCTACATTACACATACAATAAGCAAACAAATATTTGATATCATACTCACCAATCTCCCACATCCCACGCTCCCTATCTTTAATCTAAATAACAGCAACATACATAGGAATGATACTATTTCGACAACCTGCATATCCTGATAATACTTATGTAATGGTTTCCTCCACACCCAGCAGATAGATTATTGTGGTATAGAGGCATATGTTGTGCGTTAAGGTTTCAACAAACACTAATAATATCCCACAAACACTACTTTCCAAATAAATCCAGTAATATCAGGTTTGAAATATTGTAACAAGCCATTTCCTGAAACGTTTTAAAGCACGCCACTGTCCAATCGAAGTCCATTATTCCTAGAGATGGAGTCCCAAGTATCTATATCTTTGGAATGCTATATTTCAGCCAAGTATGTAAACAATTTCCAAGTCAATTGCTATCAAAGAGCACTCAGTAGTTGGGAGCAATTAATCTTAAGCAACAAATAACCTAATTGAACAAACTCATATCTTAATTTCGCCAATGAAAGAGAGAGTAAATATACTAAATATCAAGAAAATAAGTGGCGAGGACTCACACGATCGAGTGCATCAAGGATGTGGAGGCCGGATATGGTGAAGTAGGCGAGAGTAAGACGGATGATCTCTTGACCCTCGTACGGAGATGGCAATAGGTGGTAATTCATCTCGAGGTACCTTATGTGTCGATCTCTATCGAACAATTGATCCTCTAATCCTTGATCTGCAGAAAACCTCCAAGGTAAATCACCATCATCCGACATTATTGCAAGCTTCTTGGAACCGACGATTGTTGCGTTTGCCTGAAACCGGTGTCGGTCCCAGCCAGAGTGATATACTATTATTGTAGTTTGGCAGAATGAACACCGAAGTTCATTCTGAACGACGTTTGATATCCTACATAAACGTAACAATTAATGTTCTATTTTATTTTTAATCCAATCAACTTTTAGAATAATAGGAATGAAAATGTCCCTGTTTAATCAGGAATTGAATTTTGGACTTTTCAAAGAATTGAACCCATTTTATTATAGAAAATCAAACAATTTTTTTATTTTTATTTTTATTAATTATTGTTTAATATTTCTAACCAAACACCCCTTAAGTAGTTAAAAATAAATATCATAGAAAAACTTGTAAACTAACGAAATTGAATTATTTATGTTACGACTTCTAAAAATTAAATCGTTCTGATATCAAATTTTAAAACCCAATTGTCAAAATAAAAAGAAAATAAAAACAAGTTGTTATTGTTTTTTTAGACATGTGAATAAAATACTGTTTACCAAACACTCACTAGATAAATATCTACTGATAGAGTTACCACTATCACTTACCTTATAAGGTAACATTTCCAACGATTAAAAGTAAGTATTTATGACCTGACATACACTTACCATGGAAGAATTATCACATTCACTTACTAGTCAAGACTTTTGATCATTGATTTCCCTCTTACGGAGTAATATTCTTGATCCTCGTTATGTTCATCTGGTCTGGTAATTGAACCCAAAAGTGTTTATCAAGGTAATTGTTTAGTAAGCGATCCCAAAAATTATAAATTGATGAACATCGTATCTGTATTTTATATAATATAATTAACCCATTCCTTTTGTTTCTTTTCGGTTATATGAAGTTTTAAGTTATTATAATATATTTTTAGGTTGATGTAATAATTATACGACTGAAAACTGGGAAAAAAAAATCGTTCCTATGAAGGCAGTAGTTGGTCCTGCCAACTTATCTTTCGTCAATTATTATAAGTGAGGATCTGTTTGTATAAGATTTGATTCTTGCGCAACAAGATCTTTGTGCCCTTTCTTTGGGCCTTGAAGCTTGTTTCACGATGTTCTCCATTTTAGATGGTCAAAATGTACAGTTATTTCATGATATATTTAATCCAAATTAACTTGATTGTCTGTTAACAATTCATATAATTTCTCAAATTTCTTGTATTAACAAACATTTTAAGTATTAAATTATTAAACAAATACTGAATAAATCTTGTTATTTTCAAGCATATCGTAGTTTTAATTGAATTTGTTTAAACAACTGAAACTTTTAATAACAATTTAAGTCTATCCATACACGACTTTCAAACTGAATTTCAAAAACAGTTGCAAAAATATTCCTATGTCACATAGGATTTACTAGCAAATGTTGCAGTTATCTTTGTAAGGCCACGTCCGCTTCCCTGCCTTTTTTTTCCTTAAAATTGTTTAAATAAACTAATTTGGTTAAATATATAGAATATTTTTTAAACAAGAATAATTAATTTAATTTAAACATTTTACCTAAAATTACATTTTATGATTTAATGTGATATTTTATTTTTATGTGTATGTAATTTTTTTAATTCAATAAATGTTGTGTTTTGATATGATTTAATAAATTAATGTTTCAAATTTAAAACAATAAATTATATAATTATTATATTATGTGTATGTAATTTTTTTAATTCAATAAATGTTATGTTTTGAATAATTTAATTGTTTCAATTTATTTGAAATTCATGTTTATATTTTAATTATCATTAAATTAAAATAAAGAAATATATATTATGTATCTGTTAATTATAAAATAATTAGAACGCATATAATTTATATTATATTATAAAGTATTTAACATGCACTCTTAAAAACAATTTTTTATACATGAAGTACTGTTTATTGATGCATATTACTTAAAATTCATGATTACACGTAAATTGTACGAAAGTACAACCTATTAAAATTACATGTTTGAATTCGTGTAACTAATTACGGATAAATATAATCGAATAGAGGATAAATATCTCATTTTAAATATAAAAAATCTGAAATATAATTAGAATAATTATTGAGTTCTGACAAAATACTTAATTATTATCTTTATAAAAAATTATATTATTAAACTAAAAAATAAATAATTTTGTTATTAAATCTAAATCAAATTATAATAAGAAAATGAATTAAAGAAATCACACAAAAAAAAAGAGAAATTTTAAATAGTTAGTTTGATACTAATATCAATATATATTTTTTTAAATTTTATGATATCTTCATATTTGTATTTTATTCAAAAATAAAAACATTATTGTTTCTCTTAAAACTACATAAAAACGTATTATAACATCGACCGAAGCAAAAAATATAAAAATAAAAGAAAACATTAATAAATGTTGTAGTGGGGACAACTTTTAAAAATACAAATTAATTGCACATGTATAAATGATAATTACGAAAGTTGATACGACACAATCATTCAATACATGACTAAATTATATAAAATCTTCTATGAATATTATTTTATTTAGGCTTTCCAAAATTATCCTAAAGATAAAATATATTTTATAGAGCACATATATGAAGTATCTTGAAAACAAAGTTCATTGCATAATGTAAGCACGGATAAAAGGGTTTTGTGACCCGTCGACGCCTTGCCGCTGGCTTGTTGCAAAACCCTCGACCCCTCCATTCTGGTCAACACGCACGCAAACGGCAAAACCCAAACCAAGCTTTGTTCGCTAAACCTCGGTTCGGTATCCGGGGCGACCTCGGTGCATGCTCATTTACTTACTTTCTCTGTGTAATTACAACAAACAGTTGGTGTGCGTCACTCCTTTTTACATATGATGAAAGGGAGCAGAGCTACTGTCTTAACGTTCGCCGAAAAATGCAAGGTATAGACCACTATTTAACTAGATACCACACATATCAAATGGGTATCTGAGTGATCGTTTTATTATTGCAGACTATATTGTCGTCAAATTGGCAAGGTACTCTCAATACAGTTAAGGCTGATGCTAAAGGAAGGTACCGGTCTAATTTTTTTGTTGCTTTGGTTATTCAGTTATACAGTGCTCGTATGGTTGTTTATCACCGTAGTTTATTGTGTGTATTAATCAATGTCTATGGATTCGTGTGCGTGCTTGTGTTTCCTTTTACAGCAAAGAAGAAATCTACAGTTCAAAAGTTAAATACTTTGTGAAGAAGGGAAGGCCATATATTTGGGTACCGGAAGGTGACTTGCATAATGTGGTATGGCTAGATTTGATAGGAGTGCCTATACTTTTTGGTGTTATGTGTTCGGTGTTCTTGAT
>NC_037528.1:4657756-4665814 GCF_001531365.2 Cynara cardunculus var. scolymus
TGTTATCAATTTTCATCTCTGTGTACTCTTTCTTATAATTTAGTTCCTTAATAACCTGTTGAAATGATATAATTTATACTACAAGTTGACTGGCATAGGTCTGGTAATCTTTTGTAAGGTTTTTATTTGAAAATATGAAATATGGATACATGCTCAATACTTAACCGGCTGCCCCTCTAGCATTCTGATTTGTGCATTTTGCTTAAAAAGAATACTGTTATAGATGAACGTGGTTCGTTGGCTGTCACAAGTCCCATACCAGGATCACTTGCAAGTTTGCTTCAATATTTAAAGAAGGTTGGTCAGTTAATTTTCTTTCACTTAACACACACACACACACACACACTCTCTCTCTCTCTGTGGGCCCCCAAAGAACTATGAAAAATGATCAAATTTGGAAAACAAACACCTTGCACATAGAACACCCCATAAAGCTTTGCAATCTGAAATTTGAATGAGAGTGTTGAAGACCATACTATATTATCTTGATACATTCATAACACCAAAAATCTCTTATTGATACAGCCTCCTAATCGGATTGCTCTTATTGGTGAAGTTGTGCCACTTGGTGATAAGAAGGTACAATTTTAGAAACTAAAGATAAAAGGTGTATTTGTCGTTTTACCTCTCTTATAACTTAACCAGTCTTCACTTACATTTTGGTTCTATGAGGCTATGATCGACAACGTTTTATTGATATTGTGTAATCTAAATTATTGAAGCTACTTATGTTGATGCAAATTATTTTGCTTCAAGTTTTTGGCTGGGCTGTAATCTATATCGGATACCTTTTGTGCTTTTATGCCAACTGGTGCATCCAAAGATCACACTGGTGATTGCCGAACCATCTCAAGTGGTGTTGCACAGGTTCCACTTTGTATGAGCCAGCTCCCTTACCTTTTCTTTGAATAACTTCACTTTTCTGCTGACACTTATCTTGTGCATATGTTCTCTTTTGGAGGTCATTTGGCCCCACAAATCATAGCAGACATAGAAACCATATAATAACATCTACATTAAAAATTTAGTGGGATATGTATCCTCTGTCTACTCTTATCACCAGTGTCTACATGCTTCTATGGTATCAACTCTAAATACCATAGTGGTACCTATTAGTCATCTTACCCATCATGTCTTCATCATGATGCCGGCACCACTGTAGTTGTAGTTCGTGTATTTTATTTTAATAGGACAGTCTAAATCCGTTCTGTAAATGGCTATTTTCTTTCATTATCTTGTTTGATTTGCACATGACACAGCCTCATCAATTAGCACTGCATCATTGATAAAAAAACATACACCATGGAAGTTTGTCCATAACTGAAGTAATGAGATAAGGCCACAAGAACTTAATCCTACCCTTGGTGATTCTTTAAAGCATCTTTCATTTCAGGTACTTTACTTCAATTCTCATTCAAAGCCTGTTAATGTTATAAAAAAATAACTCATCATGTGCTCAAGTAATTCCCCTCACTATCTCCACTGAACAACTTATTAAACTAATCCCTTTACCTCTCTTTGATATCCATGTATTGACCATTGCTCTAGGTCCATATAGGAGTCATAGAGATTTCAATTATGATAACAGGGTCCAAGTAGATCTTTTTAAACTTTAGAATGTCCTAAGATTTGACGGTAGCGAAGACACTCTTTAAGAGAGGAGATTTCCACCAAGTAACCTTAAGTGAGTTGTGAGGAGTGTGTAAAAAGTAATGACACAACATTAGTGGTTCACTGGAGTAAGACATTCTGCTAAGCAGAATAAGGGCAGCGAAAACTCAGACTAATTGGTGGAAATTGAAAAAAGACTATCTATMTATGTCAACWCATAGAATTGTTAGSAAAGGGTCTCGGCGTATAGATGGGAAAGCTAATATCATGTGGAACGAGAAGTCAGCTGGCATCCACAAAATGGCAAAGTGCTTGGAGCTAGTAAAGGAAGCAGGCATAAATCTAGTGTTGGGGATGGAGAGGGAAGCTTGCAAGGCTACTGGGGGAAGGAAATTAATGCTGCAAAGTACAAAGAACCAACTGTAAGATATTAGAACATAGAGGATAAAAAACAGAAAGCAAGAAAGTGATGAGACAAAATAGCAGACCTTAATACAATTAAATGCATCAATGAGGGAGAACCAGATGTCGTGAAGCTGGTGGGCTAAGACAAGAGTAAGACTAGGGACCTTAATTCAATCAAATGCATCAATGATGAGAAACAAAGACTTAATTATGCCAACATTTACAGTCCCCTCCCATAACTTTTCATGGAGGAGTTCCCCTCTATTTCCTCCTTGAAAGTGTCTGTTGGTGGATTATTTCAAGCATTCTTGAGAGGCATGCACTATTTTGATGTTCTGATAGCTACAAAAAATGTAGTTTAATAAAAATAAATTGCTGATGGTCTTTATGTTTGCATCGAGTTATATCTATGATCCTTATTTATGGAATTCTACCAGGTCAAGACAGCTGCAGAAAGCCTTCGAGAGGCGATAATATCAGAAGGGGAGGCGATAAAGAAGTTCAGTTATTCCGTTTCTGGTATATTATGTTCATCTAATTTCAGCTCTACATCTCATGGAGAAAATCTCCAAGAGCTACTGGATGAAGATCAACAATACATGATCTATAAATTTGATATAAGGTAGGAATAGGCCTTTACACATATTTTATCTACAGAAATTATAACTGCATTTTGTGAGCATAAATATTGGATTGTCCTATAACTTGTTGAAATGTGTCTATTGAATGTGTGGTATATACACATGCACACTTATATTGCATATACTAGCATACATGTAATACAAAGTCTTGACCATGCAGTTCAATCACTTACATAGAAGGTAAGGGAAGCAGCCATGAAGTAGATTTAAAGGATATGGAGGAATCAAAGGCTGACCCCTTGTGTAAGTGTCTTCCTACACATGGATAATGTTTACACCTGCAAATATTCTACACTCTTCGGAGTAAAGTAGTAGTCCCTGCCTTTCTAGGATTCACTTCCAACTAGTCACTGTTTGCCATATTTACAAAAACATTAGCAATAGTTTTTGTTAATTTTCATGTGTCAAAACAAAATCTCACAAGCGGGTTCACCTCTAGTCGTATATGTCACCTCTGGAGCCGACTCTCACTTCTCATAGTGTTTTCTTCCTCAAAGTGAATAATGCTTTTTCTTTTCACGAATATGTACTTTAAGGAGATGTTTACTACCTGCTGACCGCCTCTTACCGGTAAGAAGGGATGTTGTACACCCACAAACCCTGACCCTCAAATATGTTGACCGAGATGCTGAACCAGTAAGGAAGGGGTTGCTTTCTGACTCGGTCAATGCTTTTACAACTCTTACCCAGACACTTGGTAAACAACCATTTTTAGTCGGCTCTTACCTAGACTTCACCCCTTACCCAGACCGCAATTTTACTCAGTCAGCGCTTACCCAATTTGTGTTAGTAAAACGATCCTTAAGTTCAAATTTACAATTTCGAGAAGAAAATTTTGCAGGAATTTCTTTTGGTGTTGATGCCATTTGGTAGTAAACTATATTTTAGGTGATAATATGGGATGAGAGGACGATATACTCAAGTTGTAAGATTATATTGTTTTGGTATATGGTTTTATGTAGCACTTTTTTCTGCAAGCTTGATTGATGGGATTAATCAAAGCGAAGCTAGACGTCGAGCCCTGATGATTTTGTGTGCTACGTACTTGAATAAGAATGTGAAGGTATGACACCATCATGCATCCCCTTGCTAGTCACATGTTCATTTCTTTGATATCTTGTGTCTGTGAAGGATGTAGTGGTGGTTTCCATCGATCGGAAAGGGGTGGACCTTCTAGGCAAGGTTGTGGGACCCATGACGGATGTCGGGTCTCGTGAATGCGAGTGGAAGGAGTTGAGATTGGTGTTAACGGAAGAAGCTGGAGACGTCGAGACATTCTGCAGACGACTTGTTGAGATGGAAAAGAAAGCACTTAAGAATGTTGCAGAATTCAGTGGCCTACCATCAAATCCAATTGCAACCGACCGGCCAGAATTGGATGTCTAATAGTAGTTAGATCAGAATAGATCCGAGATTTCAATATTCAAACGGGATCTGTTGGTTGTTGGATACCAGTTCAAAAGCAAACAAAACCGAACCGATTCAATACAATCACTATCTAAGTATCACTCATGAAGAAGGATCTCCTTTGAGATTACCGCTTGCTAAAGTCGATATTTGTATTCGGTATTTTGGTGTATTCTTATGATTTATGCTTGCAAATTATGTTAGTGGTATATTTATATTGATGTGGATTTATGAGTAGTGTTTTAAAGCGAAATATATGAATAATTGGTTTAAAGTATTGTATGTATTTAATTTGATCCAATACATAGTGAACATTTGTATCCAATTGATAGAATCAATTCAATTCAATCATCGGTTGGGTTAGATTAGATTATCAGTTATCCAAATTCAACATTCAGATAATTAAAAGGATCCTTGTCATATTCATGGGTAAATTTAAATCAAAATGTTACCAAATGTCATAATGAATGAATTTTTCAAAGTACAATGTCTAATAAAAAATAATCTAAAAGTAAATTGTTGTAATAAGAAAACTAAAAATACAATATTATAATACAAAAATTTGTAAAGGTAAGTTACTATTTAATACATTTTATCCCTTTTACGAAATAAACCTGTGATAGAATGTCCTCACTCAAACCAACCAACATATTCTTAATCACACATATAAAATGAAACATAATCAAAAGACCAAAAGATTACAATTTACAAATGAAATTCAAAAAAACAAAAAAGCTTGAGTCGTGGGATCAATAGATCAACGTTCAAGTTTGATATACCAATTTGATCAATGTCTTACGTGTATAATTTAAAATCTGGTTATATTATCAAAATAATTTATTTTTTATTATAGTCGGTAAATTTGACACAACTAACTTGTTGGTGATCGTCAATATGACATCCCTCTGAACTGGAATCCACTTTTTAGGTTATAGTATCATTAAAATCATTTGCTCGTAAAAAAAATAGATAAATGTAATATATTGATGATAGATTAAGGGCCTGTTTACTTGTGGCTTAATGAGCTTAGTGGATAAACCGGCTTATTCAGACAGACAAACAAGGCTGTTTTACCTTGGACTTATTCGCTCAAAAATGGGCTTATTCGCTCAGAAATGGGCTTATTCGCCCAGATGAAAAACCTGTGTTGTCCAGGTTAAGCCAAGGTAAAAGACTTGCCCTACCCTTACACAATAGTCACGCCTCTCTCAAGTCTCTTCTCCATCTATCCAACACCCTTCGATCTCTTCTCCATCGATCCAACACCCTTCGATCTCTTATCCATCGATCGACTGTTGGTCTCTTCTCCATCGATCTCTTCTCCATCGATCGACTGTTGGTCTCTTCTCCATCGATCGACGGCTGTTGCTCTCTTTTCCGTCGATCGACCATACCTGTTGCAACGAGTAGCAAAGGAGTAGCCAGCGGCGACAACTACGACGATGTAGAGCGGTGAAGGCGATGAAGACGAAGGCTCAGATCGGTCGCCGGTGACGAAGCAAATAGGGGTGGCGGCAAAGCAACCAAAGATGGCGAACGCCGAACAGGCGAGAGGGAGGATGAACAAGCAAAAATCAATTTTATGGTATATATCATGGAAACAAGAAATTTCAAGCTGCTGTTTGCCCTTTTTTTTGGTATTTGCTGTTTGCTTAAGGTTTTCTTACCTATTAATATTTGCTGCTACCATCCTATCCTCAGGGGTAAATTGGTCATTTATGTTATTCAGACTGTTGATTCAGATAGAAAAGTAAACAGCAACATAAATTTATCCAGACAGACAAATTTATCCAAACAGACAAATTTATTCATACAGGACTTAATAGAAAATTTAGTAAACAGCCCCTAAAATAGTTACGTTAGACCAAAATGGATTCATAAAACAGGGTCAAACTATAAAGTATTTTTTTATTAACCTGGATATCCAACCCGTTATGCGAGCCGACTAATCTTAGGACGACCACCTACTTTGCAGATAGCCCAGAATCACTGCATTTGAACCTCTGTGACCACAAGGGGATTTTTATTCCTTCTTGAATTTAAACTTGAAACTTTATGATATTTTTGATTTTTGAAGCCAAGCTCAAATCAATCCAATGAGCAAAACATTGAAAACAAAATTTACATATAAAATACGTTTATCGAACACCATCTAACCCAACATTTGACCTTTCTAATTTAACTCATCATTATATTTATTATATTAGTTTATTGGTGGTAAATAATTAACTAATATTTTATTATCTCAAATTTCTTAGGATGTTAGCAGTTGTCATTTTATTTGTAATGACAACAATTGATTATTTGTAGATCATTTGGTTGAATTTGAATATAGGTCCAAAGAAAAATTATATAGAGAGGGGGATTCAAACGAGAAAAGTAACTAAATAAAATCATACAAAAACGGTCAAATCACGTATAAAATCATATATGATATTACACTAATGGCTAATACAAGAGAGTGTGGGCGACGTGGCATGTGACCTCAGGTCGCAACCAAAGTTGCGTGAATCACATGTAATTTTACACGTGATTTTAGTGTAACATTATATGTGATTCAACCGTCCACAAGTATTAGAAAATGACACTTTAATCCCTCCAACAATCAACAACTAATATAACTACTTTTCCTAAAAAAAAAAAATATATGACAAATAAACACAAATAAATGACATACTTTCAACAATATCATTTACTTAAACCATACACCCTTTAATACGTTGTCTTCATATCCTATCTTGGATTCATCAATCATATCATTAGGATCTGGAGTTACTGAAGAACTAATGTCAACAGAGGGTGGATTTGAAGAACTAATATCATTACGATTTATAGTTACTGAAGAACTAATATCAGTAGAGGGTGAATTTGGAGGTTTGGAATCTTGTACCAAAACGATACTTTTTTAGGGAATTCACAACTAAGAGCATATAGGATTACTCCAGGTGTTCCTTAGTTGAGACTTCGAGTTTTCTGATCTCAACCCCCATATTCCACGATGTACCTCTAAGTTTACGAAATGTCTTTCATACCCTTAGTACGCATCCTTCACAGCCATCGAGTGGAACAATTTGAAGAACAAACGTTGTAGGAGTTGTCATCTCTGATATGTTTTGCTAAAAATATTATAACTACATTAATCAAAATATAACACAAACTGTTGTCTAAGAAAATGAAAAAAAATATATATAGTAATATTTTTACATGCAACTTGATGCTGGTAATTTACAATTTACAGGAATTTCTTTTGGCGTCGATGATATTTGGTATCAGTTAGGGGATGAGAGGACGATATACTCAAGCTGTATGCTTACATTGTTTTTGGTATATGGTTTTTTGTAGCACTTTGTCCTTCTGGTTATATAAAAATTATTGGATTGAATCCCTCAATTTTTATATGAAGTGAATACCTTTGTTTTGAGTCTTATTAAGGATTAGGTCCCTATCATTAACTTCGTTAAATTTGCTTTGTTATATGAATGAAGATCGAGATGTCAAAACCAAAGAACACATCAACTTGGATTAGGAACCATCAATCTGGTATCTATGTGGGTGTTTCTAGGTTGTTTTTGTAACCATTGGGAAGACCTCACCATAAGTACGACCTCGTCATTGGAATAGCTTGGTCGATTGGTTTGTTTTTTTTTTCCTACAAATCCTGGAACCATAGGGTTTTTTTTAATTTTTGAAGGGGTTAATGAAGAAAAACGATTTTCCAAAACTCGTATACTTTTCATTCATAACTCTTAATTTATTTTTTAAAACACGTTATTCAGTGATTGTATATAACGTTTTCATAGACATGTTTTTTGAACTTATAAGTTTTATAAAATACCGAAACCAAAGTCTTGCACTTCATTTATACGTATAAAGTTTATTTTACCCATTTGAATTAAACTTTTATATTTATAATTATCACAATTATTAAATTTAACCGAATATTTTATAAAATTATAAAAATATTTGATATACTTTTTACTTAATTAATTGATCT
>NC_037528.1:4666137-4666880 GCF_001531365.2 Cynara cardunculus var. scolymus
TATATAAGGTTTAAGAGATGTCCACGTATCTTTTGAACTTTTTATATAATAACGTTCAAAAAGTACCTTAAACAATTTAGATTAAAAATCATAAAACGACGACGAAGAACAAGTGTTGACCTGACATTCTGATTGGTGATATATATCGATACTATTTTATAAAGCATTTGACTAAAACTCTTAAAACTATTAAAAACTCTTAAACCCGTTCATCCCTAAACAATTTCATCCCTATCCGATTTCATCTCATATCTGAATTTGTGTAACTAACTGCAGATATCAAATACAAGATAAACATCTCATTTTAAATATAAAAAATCTAAATATAATTAGTATAATCATTAAATTCTAACAGAATACTTAATTATTATCTTTATAAAATTTATAATATTAAACCAAAAATAAATTGTTTTATTATTAAACTTAAATTAAATTACATAAAAAAATATTCTATATTATAAATCATTTGACAAAAACTCTTAAAAACCATTTTTTATGCATAAAGTACTGTTTATTAATGCATATTACTTTTAAATAGTTGATTTGACATTAACATTGATGTATATATATATATATATATATATATAATTTTATTATATCTTCAAATTTATATTTTATTCAAAAATAAAATCATTATTGCTTTTTTTTAAAACACATAATCTATACTATCTATATTATATTATAAAACATTTGACAAAAACTTTTAAAAACAATTTTTTATGTACGAAGTATTGTTTATTATT
>NC_037528.1:4667589-4671961 GCF_001531365.2 Cynara cardunculus var. scolymus
TACACAAAAAATGAAGAATTTCAAATAGTTAATTTGATACTAATATCGATATATTTTTGTCAAATTTTTATGATATCTTCAAACATATATTTTATTTAAAAATAAAAATATCATCACTTTCTCAAAATCACATAAAGTCGTATTATAATATCGACTGAGATAAAAAATAAAATTAAATATTAAAATCACGATGTATCTACTGCATTGTGCGAGTACGCTTCTACTATATATATATATATATATATATATATATAATATTTATAACTTTAATGGAACAGTTGAGTTGGTCTTTTTTTAAACAATCAAATGCCTTGATATCTAACTTTTAACTTTTTGTTGTTGAGAGTCTTATGTCGATCAACATGGGAGTATAAGTTTGGGGGTCCATAAAAGGAGGTAGTTGGCAATTATATTAAGTTTAAAAGTGTTACAATAGATTTATAACATGTTTTAATAAGTTCAGACGTTTTTAAATAAAGTGTTGTATTAACAATTATATAAAACATTATCTGAAATAATGTCTTGTAAAAAAAAATTGCTTTTATAAGACAATTCTCAAAAGTGTTATACAAAATAACCAACACGACATTTTATTTTAAGAATGTTTTTAAAAAGATCCACATTATGAAACGAATTCATTATAAAACAAGAAAAAAAATCATACAAAATAACACATGATTCATTAACTCTCAAAATTATCATAGTTTTTGGGTTTTCAAAAAAAGGTTCGATTAACATTGAACTGATAAAATTGTTATCTGGGATTAAAATACAATTACAAAAAATAGTTACAATGAAAAACATAAATATAACAATACATTTGAGGGTATTTTGGTGTGGTATCGGTAATAAATACATTCCTATTAGTATGTTCTAATAAGTTCAAATATTTTTAAATAAAATGTTGTATTAACAATTATATAACACATTATCAGAAAAAATGTCTTATAAAAAATTTGTTTTTTTAAGACATTTCTCAAAAATGTTATACAAAATAACTAATACGACATTTTATTTTAAAAATGTTTAAAAAAAAATCCATATTGTGAAACGAATTCATTATAAAACAAGAAAAAAAATCATATAAAATAACACATGATTCATTAACTCTCAAAATTATCACAATTTCTGGGTTTCAAAAAAAGGTTCGGTTAACATTGAATTGATAAAATTGTTATTTGGGATTAAAATACAATAACAAAAAATAGTTACAATGAAAAACATTAAGATAACAATACATTTGAGTGTATTAAGGTGTGGTATTGGTAATAAGCATTTTTGAGTGTTTGGATAAACAACTTATATCGATGTCAAACTGGTAATAAATAATTTTTTAAGAAGTTAAACCCTTTTAACTTATAATAAATTGATAAGTATTTTTATAAAAAATAATAAATTGTTTCAAATAAGCAATCTCAAACAACATTTAATCTTCTTGTATTATTAATTTTCTTTAGATGTATTTGGTATGTTTTTATTAAAAGTAGGACCCACTATAAATGATTATCCGATTTGTGCTGATTGGCTGATTTGGCTGATTTCACACAGCTTTGAACCGGTTTGTGCTTTACCACGTTGGATGAGATGTCACCCGTCATCGTGGGTCCTCCAGACCAAACAGCCTACTGGACAGTACGATGAAGATTTTCATATATTAATTTAATAAAATTATCAGCATTTAATTTAGAAAATAAAACAAATAAGAAGGTTAAATTTTAATTTGGATTTTATCGAATCAGTTTTATTAGATTTTGAATGGTCATACAACAATTAAACCGTTAATTTTATATTTAGTCTGATACAATTCAATTAAAATTATGCATCAAATTTAATCCATCAATTATAATTGGATTAGATGGTGTAATATTATATATATATATATATATAGTTTGTTTCAAATGCTATTCATCGTATTTGTACAACCAATTCAACTTAATAAATTGAAATATTTATGGAAATGATAAGAGTTCATTTATTATGATTTAAATATTTATGGAAGATGAATAAGGTTCATCTATGATCAATATTTTACATTAGGAAACAATCAAAATTTTTATGAAATTACATATTAATCAAATTAAATAGACGGTTAAGATTGGATTGTGTTGATTATACAAATATAAGGGTTGTATAATAAACCATCTATATATATATATATATACATGTATATGTATTACGTGTGATGCATGGTCCATGGAATCCAATAGCCATGCAGAAGAAGTAATATTTACCAAAGTTAACATATGAAGTCAACAAAGGAGCTGAGGGTGTATCAGCACAACAGTGAGCAAAGCGAGTTTGGAGGTCTTCAAACCCACCTGAAAACTCTCAGAAAGAAAAATAATAATAAAAGGATAAAAAACTAGAGGAAATACGATTCAACTTAAAAAAGGAGAGATCACACAACAAAGGGTTAACAAGCCTAACCCCAATTCACTTTTTATTACACATTACTGTTGACATGGACGATACGAAAACAAGCCAAAAGAACCGAGCTTCATTACATACAACACCAATGACATATAAATTATACCAAATGAAAATACCGGTGCATGACTCTTCCTTCAAGTCCTAAAGAAACGGGTTACGAGTCCAGTCATAGAATGATGGGGCCGTTGGCATTGTTTGTGGCGGGGGCAAGAGCAATGGATCACTTAGTCCATAYGTGSGGTCCGTGGGGAATGGTGGGGCTGTTGGCGTTGTTTGTGTCGGGGGCAAGAGCAATGGATCACTTAGTCCATACGTGGGGTCCGTGGGGAATTGTGGGGCTGTTGGCCTTATTGGTGGCGGAAGTGGTGGCAATGGACCACCTGGTGGGCGAGGAGTAGTCGGTGGCCCCAGTTGTCCAGGGAGGTTATTATTTTGGTTTTGTGGGTGTGGGTCTGGAAGGCTGACATCTTCCGACCAAGTGATTTTTTTGGTTTTGAATTTGCACTTAAGAGCAGCTACGATCGCATCTGGATTTACAGTCGTTAAAACAGTCAATTTCTCCTTCTCATCACCCCATGCTAACAACTTGATCTCGCCATCGTCACCAAGCCTCCGTTTCATTTCACGGATCGTCCCTTCAACCTTGCCCTTGCAACCTTTACATCCATCGAACGGATCAATTTCGAAAATCACTCTCATCTCCATTGTTTGCTGAAAATATCGTAAAAACATAGAAGTCAAATACTTAAATGTGTGCAAAACGATAATATTTGAATAGTTACGTAAATCGAACTGTTAAAAACTGTAAAAAACGATAAATTTATATAAAAACAATTATTAAAAAAAGAGAGGAGAAAAAGGAAGTACGTATGGAAGATTTAGAGGGGTTCCTGCTTAAGCAACATTAAGGATAGGAGGTATAAATAGGGGCATGAATTAATATTTTATTTTTTTATTATATTGTTGCTAAAATAATAATAATTATTTATATTATCGTTTTTAAGGTATCTTAGAGTAGGGCCTTTAGAAAGGTAACCTTTTGTGACGTGGATTCCACTGAAACTCTGTACAAATAGTCGGCAAGGCAGGAGATCGAAACCCTCGAGTCCACGTCATCAACTTGGGTCAAACCTGTGTGACCATATAATATTTTCCACGTCAGTTATCATTAAATATATATATATATATATATATATATATATATAAATATATAGGGGAGTGATCAAATGCAAACCATTCAATTTGTACAAACCGTGCAAACCGCATTCAACCAATCATAATTTTTCATTTTGTTCATTTTTTTGTAATTATGAGAGTTTGATTAATCATTTTTATTGTGGAAGGTGTTAATCATAGATATTATCATCTTCATTATTTTAATTTTAGAGAAATACATGAAACAGTTTCATTATTGTTAGAGAAATACATGAAACAGTTTCATTAAGTATTATATGAAACAATTTCACAACCATATATGAAACAACTTCATCAAAAAAGTATTAAATGAAACAATTTCACAAGATTAAACAATTTCATGAAAAAATTTCATAAGATTAAACAATGAAATCGACAGATGAAGGTGGTTTGCACGGTTTACACAAATGAGGGCGGTTTTCATATGATCGCTCCTCTATATATATATAGGGGCTTAATCAAATGAGAACTGAGTTRTTTGTKGTAACTGTGAGAACCAATCTCAACCACACATYTTAAATATCAATGGTTAAAATTGAAAAGAATCTTAATTAATGTGATTCCAAAATTAGATTAATGACATTTAATGAGATAATAAAAAAAGGRCAAAATRGTCAAATTAGATTAATGATATTTAATGAGATAATAAAAAAGGGCAAAATTAGATTAGCTTTCCATAATGGCTCAAAGTATTTCATGCTTGTTTAAATAATGAATCAATTTAAAATCATGTTTTTGTTCTCTTAAA
>NC_037528.1:4673151-4676710 GCF_001531365.2 Cynara cardunculus var. scolymus
ATTATGATTGGTTGAATGCGGTTTGCACGGTTTGTACAAATTGAGTGGTTTGCATTTGATCGCTCCCCTATATATATATATATTTAACAACTTCCTTTAATGCAAATATAATAATTACCTTTGGAAAAGTTATGTTACGGACTGTAATTTCGAATAAGATATAAATACTTAAGAATCATATCAGATTGTAGTTTTCGAATACAATAATTTAGCAACAGCTGAATATTTGTGTTCAGCTATGATTCTAAGTTCAGCGATAAGCTGAAAACATTCAACGATAGTTGAAGACAGTATTAGTGACAACTGAATACCACACATTCAGCGATAGCTGAAGATCAATCAACGACAACCAAATACACACATTCAGGGATGGCTGAGTGATAGGTGATCACACATGACTCATGTAACACCCCTTTTTGTTTTGCCAAATGAAATGTTACGTCATCTAAAAACTCGTCATTAATAACTCTAAAAATTACACCAATAAAAAAAACCCGTTTATAAGGGAAGACTAAAATCCAAATCCAAACATTCTTCGAAATAATTAAAACGATTGCATTAATTGAAATAAAAGAAAATAGGAATCTTAAGCGTGCCTTTGCCTTTACCGATTCCCGAACCTCCTGCTCCTGAGATATATACTGTAGTCAGCTAAATAGCATGGTGAGTTCAAGGTTTACATCAACCAGTAGACACATACATATTTAACCATGTAAATGCCAATAAAAGAGTGACATGCAGCTTTGTTAAAACATGCAACCCCGGCGAGAACTTTTAACTCCACTCCGTTAGGTAAGGACCTGCCATGTCATAAGCATTCCTTGGGCGTGTAGGTCCACAAAGAATTAACTGCCAATTCCGAGTCGTGCTTCCCCTAAATGTGACATATCGAGCCGGTATCTCATACTCATGTTACCCCAAACCATATACATGCGATTTATGGTTAAATGTAAAATGTTTAGCATGCTTGCACCATAAATTATAGCACCATATTCATGTAATCACAAATTAATGATAACATACAATTAAACATCTTATCAATTATAAATATATCTATACACACCATATCTATACTATATTATAAAGCATTTGACAAAAACTCTTAAAAATCATCTTTTATACATAAAGTACTGCTTAATGATGCATATTACTTAAAATTCAAAATTACAAATAAATTGTCTATAAGTACAACTTATTAAGCTTCATATTGAAATTCGTGTAACCAACTGTAGATAAATATAATCAAATGCAGAATAAATTCTCATTTTAAATAAATCTAAAATATGATTAGGATAATTATTAAGTTCTAACAAAATACTTAGTTATTATCTTTATAAAAATATTATTATTAAACCAAATATAAATTATTTTGTCATTAAACTTAAATTAAAATTATAATAAAAAAATTGAATTAAAGAAATTACACAAGAAATGAGAACTTTTATATATTTTAATGATATTTTTAAATTTATATTTTATTAAGAAAAACATTATTGTTTTGCTTAAAACCACATAAATTTGTATTATAACATCGACATAGACCAAAAAATTAAAATAAAACATTGAAATCGAGATATATCTCGCTGCATTGCACGAGTATCCTTCTAGTATATGTAAAAATAATAATTTGTACACAACTACACAAATATATATTCCAGTGAAATGTCGTGAAAACTGAAAAGACTCACCTGACTGACCGTGTAAATTTGTTATAGCTTTGCTCCAAATGGTAACCTTCAATTATAGATACGATAGCTTGCCATTAGCGTCTAAATTCTCTCCCAAAAGTCGACCTAAATGTCAACTAGTGATCAACCTCAGTCAATCCTTAACAATACACAATACTCTCATTATTTATCCCCAATGTCTAACTAACATTTAATAACTAAATAATATAATTTTATTTGCTAAATAGCATCTATTTATTAAAAATCCTGACGTTTTGATGTCCTAAATAAATTATTTAGAATCACATTAATAATTAAATGTCACCTCTTAACCAATTAATTAAATAACATCTTAGAAGAAATTAATATATTAGTTACATTAAAAGTAAATTATTTATTTAATATAACCCGAATAAATTAATTAATTATCTAAAAAAAGAATTGTTGGTGGGCTTTTGATTTATTAAATTTTCAATAAATGTAAAAGTCCAATTTCCAAGTCTGATGGGCTCAAAATCAGGTCCACTACAGGTCAGACCCACTCCCCCAAAAGCCCACACTTCCATTTATAATGATCCAAGTCTTTAGAGCTTAGATCCCGAAAAAAAAATCTAGGATCCCACAAGGGGGTGCGGGTCCCTTACCCCCGTTTATGATGATCTAAGGTGATATGGTAACATTTAGATTGTTCATTTCGTACCTTTTAACTCACGTTGTTTGCCTCGTCACCTTAATCATTCTCAAATAAATCATAGTTACGCCAATAACGCTTGATGACACTAAAATTACCAACAAGTTACTTTTTTTTTTTTATAAATATAATTGATTATTTATAGAAGTTGATAATTCATCACCATTATTTGGAAATGTGTTGTAAGACACCATCAATGAGTCCGATCCATGTATGTATAATGTATTACATAATTGAGGTTATAAATTAACTGACAAACAAAAGATTTAAAGTTGGTTTTTCTTTGGCATTGGCCTCACTTTGCTTGATCTCGATGCACATCAAATTAGCTTTCATCTTGGAAACCGAGATCTCACAAAGCAAGTCCTTATTTTTAACTACCCCAAACTGATCAATCTCACCCAGGGACGGACCCAAAAAAAAAAATTCAAATGTTGGCACCATTTGACAATAAGAAACAAATATACGGAATTTTTTCAATCGGTGAAACTATTTGACTAAGAAAATGACACTAATAAGATTTGAATTTGGGTCTGGAGTGAAATAAAAGCCTTGCAAACCAACTCAACCAAATAAAATTTGTTTTCATTGTAGTTTCAAAATACATACGATGGTACACAACAGATTAATATGGTTGCACCTTTCACGAAATTATTTTTTTTTACCAAATAAAATTTGTTCTCATTGAATTATACCGGTAAACACTTATTGGATAAGTGTTTGATAAATTACCCTTTAGTGTTAAGAGCCTCAATATGTACCCAAATTTAAACAACGGGTCTCGAATCCATAAGAAATGCAGGAACCTGATTTGTAATTTTTAGAATACCACACAGATGAGATTTGTAATTTACTCGTCAGTCGTCAATGGAGAAGTAGAGATGAAGAAAATTATGAAAACAAAGAAATAAAGTGATAATGGGGTTGATTCCAGATCATTGGGCTTATCCGGTCTCATTTTGCTATTACACGAACTCTTATCATTTTTATATTTTTATGATTTAATTTCTAAACAACAGAAGCGTATTCGTGCAATGCAGCGAGATACATCATGATTTTAATATTTAATTTTATTTTTTATCTCAGTCGATGTTATAATATGGCTTTATGTGATTTTGAGAAAGCGATGATGTTTTTATTTTTGAATAAAATATATGTTTGAAGATATCATAAAAATTTGACAAAAATATATCGATATTTG
>NC_037528.1:4678045-4685331 GCF_001531365.2 Cynara cardunculus var. scolymus
ATTTTTTATATTTAAAATGAGATGTTTATCCTGTATTTGATTGTGTTTATCTGCAGTTAGTTACACGAATTCAGATATGGGATGAAATCGGATAGGGATGAACGGGTTTAAGAGTTTTTAATAGTTTTAAGAGTTTTAAGAGTTTTTTCGTCGTAAGAAATTTGATATCTTTATTTCCGTCTCAGGAAATAGTTTTTTTTCCACAAGGAATTGTGATGAGCGATACGGAAATAGATCGAGTAATCTGTTCCTTTATCCAAGAAAAAGTATTTCTAGTTTGCATGGTCCAACCATTGATCCTGAAAATTTCTACAACCTAACCCAACCCCAATCAAATCTAATAGTAATTTACGTCGGTATTAGAATTCTTTTTATACGCAGAAAAATAGACTTACATAATCTCTAGTCAAATGCTTTATAAGATAGTATAGATATAAACATGTTTGGCTCTCAAAAAAGTGTATACTCGAATCGTTCCTAAAGTTTATTCGAGTTTTTGAACGAGTTTAGTTGAACATTTGTGCTACGGAGTTTAACTCGTTAAGTTAGACTATTTTTATCTTGTGTTCGAGATTGATTCGTGCTCAATACTAAATTCAAGAAAATAAGTGGTGAGGGCTCACACGATCCAGTGCATCAAGGATGTGGAGGCCGAATATGGTGAAGTAGGCGAGAGTAAGACGGATGATCTCTTGACCCTCGTACGGAGATGGCAATAGGTGGTAATTCATCTCGAGGTACATTATGTGTCGATCTCTGTCGAACAATTGATCCTCTAATCCTTGATCTGCAGAATACCTCCAAGGTAAATCACCATCATCCGTCATTACTGCAAGCTTCTTGGAACCGACGATTATTGCGTTTGCCTGAAAACGGTGTCGGTCCCAGCCAGAGTGATATACTATTATTGTAGTTTGGCAGAATGAACACCGAAGTTCATTCTGAACGACGTTTGATATCTTACATAAACGTTATAATTAATGTTGTATTTTATTTTTTATTCAATCAATTTTTAGGATGATAGGAATGAAAATGTCTCCCGGTTTAATCAAGAATTGAATTTTGGGATTCTAGAGGAATGAACTCATTTTATTATAGAAAATCTAACAGTTTTTTTTTATTCTCATTGAAAACTGTTTAATATCTCTAATCAAACACCCCTTAGGTAGCTAAAAATAAATATCATAGAAAAACTTGAAACTAACGAAATTGAATTATTTATGTTATGACTTCTAAAAATTAAATCGTTCTAATACCAATTTTTAAAACCCAATTGTGAAAATAAAAAGAAAATAAAAACAAGTTGTTGTTGTTTTTTAGAAATGTGAATGAAAGACATTTTACCAAACACTCATTAGATAAATGTCTACTGACAGATTTATCACCATCACTTACTTTATGAGGTAACATTTCCAGCGATTAAAAGTACGTATTTATGCATGACATACACTTACCACGAAAGAATTATCACATTCAATTACTAGTCAAGACTTTTGATCATTGATTTCCCTCTTACGGAGTAGTATTCTTGATTCTTGTTATATTCATCTGGTATGGTAATTGAACCCAAAAGTGTTTATCAAGGTAATTGTTTAGTAAACGATCCCTAAAATTATAAATTCATCAACATTGTATCTTTATTTGATATAATCTATTTAACCCAGTCCTTTTGTTTCTTTTCAGTTATATGAAATTTTAAGTTATTATAATCTTTTTTTAGGTTGATGTAATAATTATACGACCGAAAGTTGGAAAAAAAAAATCGTTCCTATGAAGGTAGTAGTTGGTCCTGCCAGCTTATCTTTCATCAATTATTATAAGTGAGGATTTGTTTGTATAAGATCTGATTTTTGCGCAACAAGATCTTTGTGCCCTTACTTTGGGTCTTGAAGCTTGTTTCACGATGTTCTCCATTTTAGATGGTCAAGATGTACAGTTATTTCATGATAGTATTTAATCCAAATTAACTTGATTGTCTGCTAACAATTCATATAATTTCTCAATTTTCTTGTATTAACAAAGATTTTAAGTATTAAGTTATTAAACAAATACTGAATAAATCTTGTTACTATCAAGCATATCGTAGTTTTAATTGAATTTGTTTAAACAACTGAAATTTTTAATAACAATTTAAGACCTATCCACACATGACTTTCAAACTGAATTTCAAAAACAATTGCAAAAATATTTCTATGTCATATAGGATTTAGGGGCCGTTTACCAAACACTTAATCAGATAAGTGAACATCAAGTTACATTACTTTACCGGATGAATATGTTAAGGACCAAAAATCTTATCCAATAAGAGCGAGACAAGGACCAAGAGTCTTATCCGGTAAGTGAGGACGATGACTCTTATCACGGCAAAAACTTACCGGGTAAATTATTGCATACGATACCATTTTGGTGGATTAAAATCTTACCCGATAAGTTAATGATAGTCACATGTTCATTTCTTTGATTTCTCGTGACTGTGAAGGATGTAGTGATGGTTTCTGTCGATCGGAAAGGGGTGGACCTTCTAGGCAAGGTTGTGGGACCCATGACGGATGACAGGTCTCGTAGCAAGTGGAAGGAGTTGAGATTGGTGTTAACGGAAGAAGCTGGAGATGTTGAGACATTCTCCAGACGATTTATTGAGATGGAAAAGAAATCACTTAAGAATGTTGCAGAATTCAGTGGCTTACCATAAAATCCAATTGCAACTGACTGGTCAGAATTGAATATCCAATAGTAACTGGATCAGAACGAATCCGAGATTTCAATATTCAAACGGGGTCTGTTGGTTGTTGTATACCAGTTAAAGATCAAACAAAACCGAACGATTCAATACAATTACCATCTAAGTATCAGTTATGAGGTATTTATTTTAATAAAAACTCAAGCCGTCTCCTTTGAGATTACCACTCTGCTAAAGTCCTCTATATGATATTTGTGTTTGGTATTTTGGTGCATTCTTATGATTTACGCTTGCAAATTATGTTAGTGATATATTTATATCGTTATGGATTTATGAGTAGTGTATTAAAGCGAAATTTATATGAATAATTGGTTTAAAATATTGTATAATATTGTATGCATTTAATTTGATCCAATACATAGTCAATATTTGTATCCAATTGATAGATCAGTTATCCAAATTCAACATTCAGAATTTCAGATAATTAAAAGCATCCTTGTCATATTCATGGGTAATTTTAAAATCAAAGTGTTACCCAATATTATAATGGATTAATTTTTCAAAGTACATTATCTAATAAAAAATAATCTAAAAGTAAATTGTTATAATAAGAAAAACTAAAAATACAATTTTATTAAAGAAATTTATAAAAATAAGTTACCATTTTATGCATTTTATCCCTTTTACGAAATAACTCTACAACATAATGTCCTCGCTCAAACCAACATATTCTTACTCACATATAAGATGAAACATCAAAACACCTAAAGATTACAATTTACAAATGAAATTAAAAAAAAAAAAAAAAAACTTGAGTCGTGGGATCAATAGGGTCAAACTATAAAGTTTATAACTTGGAATAAAAGAAAAAATCTTATGGGCAAAGCATTGAAAACAAAATTTACATATAAAATACGTTTATCGAACACCAATAAAGGTTCGTTTACGAAATGCTTACTTGGGTAAACGCTTACCAATATATATTACATTACCAAATGAATATTATAAGGATCAAAAATCTTATCAGGTAAGAACGAGACAAAGACCGAGTCTTACCCGATAAGTGAGGGCAATGTCTCTTACCACAATCAGCTCTTACCAGGTAAATTGTTGCATAAAAAGTCGTTTTTGTTGACTAAAATTTTACCCAGTAAATAAATAATAGTGTTGAATTTTTCTGATAAATACTTACCGGGTAAATGTTTGGTAAACGACCCCTAACTATCATTATATTTATTCTATTAGTTTATTGATGGTAAATAATTAATTAATATTTTATTATCTCAAATTTCCTAGGATGTTAGCGGTTGTCATTTTATTTGTAATGAATTGATTATTAGTAGATCATTTTGTTGAATTTGAATATAAGCTCAAGAAAAATTATATAGAGAGAGGGGGGTTCAAACGAGAAAAGTAACTAAATAAAAAAACATGAAAACAATCAAATCACGTATAAAATCACATGTGATTTTATACTAACGGTCAAAGCAAGAGAGTGTGGGCGACGTTGGCCTGTGACCTCAAGTCGCAACCAAAGCCGAGCGAATCACTTGTAATTTTACACGTGATTTTAGTGTAACATCATATGTGATTCAACCGTCCACAAGTATTAGAAAATGACACTTTAAGCCCTCCAACAATCAACAAATAATACAACAACTTTCCTACAAAAATAAATATATGACAAATAAATGACATACTTTCAACAATATCATTTGCTTAAACCATACACCCTTTAATCCGTTGTCTTCACATTCTAACTTGGATTCATCAATCATTTCATTAGGATCTGGAGTTACTGAAGAACTAATGTCAACAGAGGGTGGATTTGAAGAACTAATATCATTACGATTTGTAGTTATTGAAGAACTAACATCAGTAGAAGGTGGATTTGGAGGTCTGGAATCTTGTACCAAAACGACACTCTTTTTAGGGAATTCACAACTAAGAGCATATAGGATTACTCTAGGTGTTCGTTAGTTGAGAATTCGAGTTTTCTGATCTCAGCCCCCATATTCCACGATGTACTTCTAAGGTGACGTTTGTTTTTTAAGAGGTGCTGAAGTCTGAAAACTGAATTCACTTTTGAATTTTAAGAGGTGGTGCTGAAGTCTGAAATCTGAATCAGTCAAACTGGTTGTTCTTACGTCTGGAGTCTGAAGTCTGAATCAGTCAGACTTTTTGTTTTTACGTCTGAAATCTTAAATCTGAATCCACAGCAACTATAGTTTTATCCCATAAATACACAATCCACATCAGCTAAATGATTTAACAAATAATACACATAATAGCTATTGTTGTTGAGATACAGTAGCTGCTGTTATGGGCCAAGTTTTTTGGCTTTACACCCATGATATTCCAGAAAGATGGATTTATGATTAACTAGTTTGYTTGCTACCATGATTTGGCCTCTACTTTTCATTATAACAATGTGCATCCTATATGCGTAATGATGTGACTAAATTCTTTTTCTTCTTGCAGTGCTCATAATTGGAGATATGCCGCAAAACAGTTCTTGAAGACATATATATATCCTGAGGATCTTATTGTTCACTGTAAGCATTTCCCTTAGTGCTCCTTATTCTGGAGGATGAAGCCCTTTCCTGAGTTTTTTATTATCATACATGGTTTAGTGGAGGACTAATGAAAAGACGTGCATGAAGAATATCTTCCAATTCTGGAGGATGAAGACACCTTTATCATCTTCTGATTGAAAGAAGATAGTTGACTATCATGGTATAATAAGCATGCTTATATATATATATATATATGGACTCAGTATATGTGTGCAAGTTGCAACAAACCACAGTTGAAATAAAATTGTCAAATTGATGAGTTGAGGTGTTAAAAGAATTACCCTTTCTAAATTACCCTTTCTTATTTGAAGACCAGATAAACAGTTATATATTTGTTAAGATACAGTAGCTGCTGTTGTTGGGTTTGAAATCAAATAACATACAGTAACTACAGCAGCTATAGTTTTATGATTTAAATAATGAAATTCCTTATGCCAAAAACAATCTCATTAAAGATATTTTGAAGAATGTATCATCAATGGGATAAACAGAACACGGCAGCTATAGTTTTAAGATTCCCAACTTGTTATCCCAATATTCATGCATCAATCAACTATCATTTACCACTACAAATTCCCATCAAATTCTTGCCCACATTGCCAAAACCCCTTATTATGATTTCCAACACGCAAAACCACTCAACAAAAACACATAAGGAAACATGATCAAGAAAATTTGCCAAAACCCCATATAAAGAATCTTAAGAAAAGGTAAAACCGACCTACCCATTAAACAAATATGTCTAAAGGACCTCAACATTGATCATCATCAAGAAACAACAACAAAAATAGAAACGAACCCAACAAGAGGAACAAGATTCTCGATTACAACTAAAGATCTGTAGTTTATTACAACTGTAAGTTTTTCTGTCCAATACAAGCAGGGTTTCTGTCCAAGCAAGTATCATGATGAAGAAGACGCATAAATCAAACCCATTTAGATCGAGAAATCAAAGAAGACGCAGAAATCGAATAAGAATTGAAATCGAGATGGATGGATACCTTAAATCGAGAGCTTGAGAGATGAGAGATCGAGAGCTTGTGAGACAGATCGAGAGCTTGAGAGATGAGAGATCAGGAGCTTGATCCAGGGAGCTCGAGCGCAAAGAGATGAGTAGAGTAGGGAGGCGACAAATTGAAATAAGAGATAAGTGGTTTCTCAATCGCTATTTCTTTCAGACCTAATAAGAGTTTTTAAGCACTTAATTGAAAAAAAAAAACAATACTTTGAATCTTTTTATGTCTGATCGATTCAAACTTAAGAGGACATTAAGGTGGCGTTTGTTTTTTAAAAGATTCTGAAGTCTGAAGTCTGATTTCACTTCTGAATTTTAAGAGGTGGTACTGAAGTCTGAAATCTGAATCAGTCAGACTGTTTGTTTTTACGTCTGAAATCTGAATCAGTCAGACTGTTTGTTTTTATGTCTGAAGTCTGAAATCTGAATCAGTCAAGTTTTGGATCTGATGGATTTGGATCGATCTGGGTCATGATTTTACGAGAATATGTGGATCGATCTGGGTTGTGATTGATTTGGAGATCAAATGTCTTGCGAGATAGATTTGGAGGACTAAATCTGGAGGTGAGGATGGAGGGGAGAGTCTGGAGGGAGCGATTAAAAGGATTTAAGTGATTATGTTATCACTTTTTTTTCAGAGCAAATTAAGAGCTTTTCAGCTCTTATTTATATAAAAAAACAAACGGTCTGAAAATAAAAACGTCTGACATGTTCAGACTTAAGAGGCATTAAGTGGTTTTTTTTCAAAAAACAAACAAACCCTAAGTGTTTTTTTATTAAAAACAAACAGCCCCTAAGTTTACGAAATGTCTTTCATACCCTTAGTACGCATCCTTCACAACCATCGAGTGGAACAATTTGAAGAACAAACGTTGTAGGAGTTGTCATCTCTGATATGCTTTGCTGAAAATATTATATATATATATATATATATATATATATAGTAATATTTTTATATGCAACTTGATGCTGGTAATTTACAATTTGCAATAATTTCTTTTGGTGTCGATGACAT
>NC_037528.1:4685896-4692976 GCF_001531365.2 Cynara cardunculus var. scolymus
ATATATATATATATATATAATATTTATAACTTTAATGGAACAATTGAGTTGTTGGTATTTTTTTAAACAATCAAAATGCCTTGAGATCTAACTTTTAACTTTTTGTTGTTGAGAGTCTTATGTCTATCAACATGGCAGTATCAAGTTTGGGGGTCCATAAAAGGAGGTGGTTGGCAATTATACTAAATTTAAAAGTGTTACAATAGATTTATAATCAGTTCTAATAAGTTCAGATATTTATAAATAAAATGTTGTATTAACAATTATGTAAGACATTATTTGAAAAAATGTCATAAAAAATTTGTTTTTATAAGATAATTCTCAAAAGTGTTATACAAAATAACTAATACGACATTTTATTTTAAGAATTTTTTTAAAAAGATTCACATTATGAAACAAATTCATGATAAAACAAGAAAAAAAATCATATGAAATAACATATGAATCATTAACTTTCAAAATTATCACAATTTTCGGGTTTTCAAAATTAACATTGAACTGATAAAATTGTTATAAGGGATTAAAATACAATTACAATGGAAAACATAAAAATAACAATAAAAATAGAAGAAATTAAAATAAGGTCGATAATTTAAAGGAATTAGATTTTAGAGCTCCTTGTCTTATTCATTTTCTTCAGATGTATATGGTGTGTTTTTATTAAAAGTGGGACCCACCATAAATGATTATCAGATTTGTGCTGATTGGCTGATTTCAGACAACTTTGAACCGGTTTGTGCTTTACCACGTTGGATGAGAGTCATGAGGCGTCCCCCGTCATCGTAGACCAAACAGCCGTTAATGGGATGTTGACAAAACTAACCCTTTAAAATATTAAATTTATCAAAATAACCCATAAAAATGACATTTTCAAAAAAAAGTCCTCCATTTTGCATTACCATTAAATGATGCATAAAGGGCTTTCTTGCAATTTTTTTAACTTTATATGATTATGTCACAACTTTTTAATCAAATGTATATGACCCTTATGTATCACGCACCCTTACGCACCATATGATGCGTGGTGCATAAGAGCCATATGATGCAATATAAACAATTCAAAATTTTTTAAGTAACACAAAACCATCACTTCCATCTTCACTTTCAATTTTTTTTTTTTGCAAAAAAATCTCTCTACGATTAACGTAATGCTAAATGAGGGGCTATTTTTAAAAAATGTCATTTTTATGGGTTATTTTAATAAATCGACCAATTGTAATGGGATTAGATGGTGTAATATTATATATATATATATATATATGTATTACGTGTATCCAGATATGATGCATGGTCCATGGAATCCAATATCCATGCAGAAGAAGTGATTTACCAAGTTGACATATGAAGTCAAGAAAGGAGCTGAGGTTGTATCAACACAACAGTGTGCCTCTTAGCACTGTTTGTTTTGTGAATATGAAGCCGGCGACTTTAACCCACATTGGAACTCGCATCAAGGTTTATCATGGACGGTTATATGCAGTTTCCTGTTAAAAATTAACGGTGGGTCATCTCTAAACATGATCGTCAACTTCTCCAACAAAATTAAGAGCGATATTAGATTAGCTTTAACCTGTAATTTCTTCATCCATTTCTCCGTTCTCAAGTATTGTAACATCGATCGGTTATAATGGACTTCTCGGTAGTCTCCTCCGCCATTAGTTTTTTCCCGTTTTGCGTTTTCCACGGAAATCCGGTGTCGTTTTATCTCTCGCTTATTCCTGTTATTGTGTGGTTGATTGTTATTGTTCCGTTGAGAGTTCGAGTTTGTCGTTTCCGCATTACAAACTCGTTTGAGTTTGTTTTTGGATATTTGCAACTTTAAATACGTCCAAATAAAACTCTCACAAAGAAAAGAATTAATAAAAGGATAAAAAACTAAAGGAAATACGATTCAACTTAAAAAAAAAAAAAGGAGATATCACACAACAAAGGGTTTAAAGCCTAACCCCAATTAACTTTTTATTACACATTACTGTTGACATGGACGATACGGAAACAAGCCAAAAGAACCGAGCATAATTACATACAAGACCAATGACATATAAATTATACCAACTGAAAATACCGGTGCATGGCTCTTCCTTCAAGTCCTAACGAAACGGGTTACGAGCCCAGTCATAGAATGATGGGGCTGTTGGCATTGGTTGTGGCGGGGGCCAGAGCAACGGATCACTTAGTCCATACGTGGGGTCCGTGGGGAATGGTGGGGCTGTTGGCCATATTGGTTGCAGAGGCATAGGCCACGGATAATAATGTGTTTCATATGTGAAGTCGGGGAGTGGTGGGGCTGTTGGCCTTATTGGTGACGGAAGTGACGGGAATTGACCATGTGGTCGGAGAGGAGTAGTCGGTGGCCCCGGTTGTCCGGTGAGGTTATTATTTTGGTTTTGTGGGTGTGGGTCTGGAACTGGAAGGGTGACATCTTGCGACCAAGTGATTTTTTTGGTTCTGAATTTGCACATAAGAGCAGCTACGATCGCGTCTGGATTTATAGTCGTTAAAACAGTCAATTTCTCCTTCTCATCACCCCATGCTAACAACTCGATCTCGCCAACGCTACCAAGCCTCCGTTTCATTTTACGGATCCTCCCTTCGACCTTGCCCTTGCAACCCTCACATCCATCGAACGGATCAATTTCGATAATCACTCTCATCTCCATTTTTTCCTGAAAATATCGTAAAAACATAGAAGTCAGATACTTAAATGTGTGCAAAACGATAATATTTGAATAGTTACGTAAATTGAACTGTTAAAAACGTAAATTTACGTCAAAAATAATTATTCAAGAAAAAGAGAGGAGAAAAAGGACGTACGTATGGAAGATTTAGAGGGGTTCCTGCTTAAGCAACATTAAGGATAGGAGGTATAAATAGGGCATGAATTAATTTTTTATTTTTATATTATTGCTAAAATAATAATTATTATTTATATTATCGTTTTTAAGGTATGTTAGAGTAGGGCGTTTAGGTAGTGTTTGGTACGCAGACGAGACATAACATGACTAATTGTCTGTCCTATGTTTGGTACGATTAGGACAGGATATGACAAAACTATTAAAATGATCATATTACCCTTAAATGTTATTTTATATCATATAATGATTATAAAATGACAACAAATCAACCAAAATATTGTCATTTTAACTTTAGTCTCATGTTGTTTTATCTTTTTTGGTTGAACAAGAAATAACAAAATTTGTCTCATTAAAATTAAAAATAGTCCCACCTTGTTCTATATTTTTTTTGTCCATAACAAGTCAAACATAAAACTATTTTTTTTTTTATATCCTATCTCATATAATCTGCGCATCCTTAAAAACGTAACCTTAGAAACGTAACCTTTTTGTGAGTGGATTCCAGCGAAACTTTGGACAAATAGTCGGTGAGGCAGGAGATCATTAAATATATATATATGTATATATTCAGAAGCTTCCTTTAATGCAAATATAGTCATTACCTTTGGAAAAGGTTATGTTAGGGTTCGGATAAGACACAAGACTCAAGAATTATGTGATTCTACTTTTTCGAATAATTTTATTCGCTCATTATTAAAATCCACGTTTTGATGTCCTCAATAAACTATTTAAAATCACATTTATACTATATATTATAAAACATTTTATAAAAATTCTTATAAATTATTTTTTATACATGAAATACCGTTAATTAATGCATATTACTTAAATTAAAGATTACAACTAATTTTGCATAAGTACAACTTATTAAAACTCTATTTTTAAATTCGTGTAACTAACTACTGCTAAATATTTATACTATATTATAAAACATTTGACAAAAAAATTTGAAAACCATTTTTTATGCGTAAAGTACTGTTTGTTAATGCATATTACTTAAAACTCAAGATTGCAAGTAGATTGTGCATAAGTACAACTTATTAAAACTCCATACTTGAATTCATCTAACTAAAAACATAATCAAATATTGGATAAATATCTCATTTTAAATACAATAAATCTAAAATATAATTAAGATAATCATTGATAACTAACAGAATACTTAGTTATTACATTTATAAAAAAATTATATTCTTAAACCTAAATTAAATTTCTTTGTTACTAAACCTAAATTAAATTATAATTAAAAAAATCAATTAAGGAAATTACACCAAAACACAAGAATTTTTAAAAAGATTAATTTAATACTGATATCGATATTTTTTTTAAAAATTGTGATATTTTTAAATTTATATTTTATTCAAACATAAAAAACATTATCACTTTCTCAAAACCACATAAAACCAATGTTTACTTAAAATTCACGATTACAAGTAAATTATGTAAAAGTACAACTTATTAAAGCTTGATGTTTGAATTCGTATAACTAATTGTGGATAAACATAATCAAATTAGAAGGGTACTCGCGCAATGCAGCAAGATACATCTTGATTTTAATATTTCATTTTACTATTTATCTCAGTCGATATTATACTATGGTCTTATGTGATTTTGAAAAAGCGATAGTGTTTTTATTTTTGAATAAAATATAAATTTGAAGATATAAAATAAATTGATAAAAATATATCGATATTAATATCAAATTAATTATTTAAAATTCATATTTTTTTTGTGTAATTTTTATTATAATTTAATTTAGATTTAATAACGAAGTAATTTATATTTGGTTTAATAATATAATTTTTTTTATAAAGATAATGATTAATTATTTTGTTAGAACTTGATAATTATCATAATTATATTTTATATTTTAAAATGAGATGTTTATCATCTATTTGATTATATTTATCCGTGGTTAATTACACGAATTCAAACTTGAAGCTTTAATAAGTTGTACTTAGATATATTTTACTTATAATCTTGAATTTTAAGTAATATGCATCAATATACAGTACTTCATGCATAAAAAATGGTTTTTAAGAGTTTTTGTCAAATGATTCATATAGTATAGATTGGTTTAACAATATATTTTTTGTAAAGATATTAATTAATCTGTTAGAACTCAATGATTGTCCTAATTTTATTTTAGATATTTTATATTTAAAAATGAGATATTTATTCTGTATTTGATTATATTTACTATAGTTAGTTACACGAATTTAATCATGAAGCTTTAATAAGTTGTAGTTATGCACAATTTACTTGTAATATTGAATTTTAAGTAATATTCATCAATAAGCAGTATTTCATGCATAAAAAATATTTTTTAAGAGTTTTTGTCAAATGTTTTATAATATAGTATAGATAATTTCTTTAATTTAATTTTTTATTATAATTTAATTTAAGTTTAATAAAAAAGTAATTTATTTTTGGTTTAATAATATAATATTTATAAAGATAATACCTAAAGATTATGTTAGAACTTAATGATTATCTTAATTATATTTCAGATTTTATATATTTAAAATGATATGTTTATCCTGTATTTGATTATGTTTATCTATAATTAGTTACACGAATTCAGATATGAAGCTTTAATAAGTTGTACTTACACAAAATCTACTTGTAATTTTGAGTTTTAAGTAACATGTATTAATAAACAGTACTTTATGCAAAAAAAATGGTTTTTAAGAGTTTCGTCAAATGCTTTATAATATAGTACTAGAAGCGTACTCGCGCAATGCAGCGAGATAAATCGTGATTTTAATATTTTATTTTTTATCTCAGTCGATATTATAATATGGCTTTATGTGATTTTGAGAAAACGATGATGTTTTTATTTTTGAATAAAATATATGTTTGAAGATATCATAAAAATTTGACAAAAATATATCGATATTAGTATCAAATTAATTATTTGAAATTCCTCATTTTTGTGTGTACTTTTTTAATTCAATTTTTTTATAATTTAATTTATGTACAATAACGAAATAATTTATATTTAGTTTAATAATATAATTTTTTTATATAAAAGATAATAATTATTTCTTTTGTTGGAACTGGATAATTATTCTAATTATATTTTAGATTTTTTAGATTTTAAAATGAAATGTATATCATTTATTTGATTATGTTTATCCGCAGTTATTTATACGAATTCAAACATCGAGCTTTAATAAGTTGTACTTATGCATAATTACTTGTAAACTTGAATTTTAAGTAATATGCATCAATATACAGTACTTTTATGCATAACAAAAATGTATCGATATTCGTATCAAATTAACTATTTAAAATTCCTCATTTTTTGTGTAATTTTTTAATTCAATTTTTTATTATTTAGTTACAATAACGAAGTAATTTATATTTGGTTTAATGTGTGTCCACAATCACTGATCAATCTTCATAATCTTCATAATCAATCATGGCAGATTCAAGATAATCATCTAAGAACACTATGAACTCATATGAATATTGAGAGGAAAAGTCAATCCTCTCAATTCAGTCAAACCTTTTATTATCAATCTATATTACAATTAGCTCTCCTTTTACTACTAATTACAAAGATTACCACCTATTTATAAGGTCAACATATTAAGACAAAGTCAAAGTCAAACTAGTCTAAGAAAGTCAAACACATTGACTTTACAATTATAGACTAAAATTAATCTTTCAAGACGAATACAATTAATACTGATTTTTCAGTCCTAACATTCTCCCCCTTTGTATTCAGACTTGAAAGAAAATTCTGCACGTTGAGTCCTTGTTTGAACTTTGAAACTTTATGCACAAAATGTCTTCTTCAAAAGAAATCTTCAAACGATCAACTGTTGAGAAAGATCTTCTAGCACTCCCCCTCGAATGTAGAATCACGGTGATCTTCTCTTTTGACGATGTAGAACCAAAACGATCTTCAGAAACACTTTACAAGATTTGATCTTCAAAAAATCTTCAGAAAACACTTCTTCAGTAAACTATTGTGAAMATGATCTTCACATTCAATATCTCTCAGTCGTTGAAGCACACAAAAAATCTTTCTGTAATGATCTTCAGTCGCACTTCTTCTTTTGAGTCTTTTGCCATTATCGAAGTCACTCCCCCTTGATCTTTGCATCAGATTCCCTTTAACAATGTTCGGAAATGAATATTTCATTCATATTACATATACTCCCCCTTATGATGAAATGAGAATCAGTCCATCATACAAAAGATGAATGAAATTTTC
>NC_037528.1:4695696-4699518 GCF_001531365.2 Cynara cardunculus var. scolymus
TCAGTTAAATCCTTTACATCTGAATTGTTCCTTGGAGAATTCCTCTCAGCAATTAGTTCAAGATGAACTTTCTGGAGTTTGTTGTGCAAATCTTTATAAGATTGATTCCTTGATGTTCTTTCTTTGTCAAATTCTATTTTGACATCATCCAAGGATTTGTTAAGTTTATCTATCTGATATTTGGATTCATCCTTAACTTTTTCTATCTGTGCTTTATAATCTCGATGCAAAGATTCATTACATTTCACATTAACATAATTCTGAAGTTGAAAATTCTTTTCYAGCTCAGCATACTTTGCTCGCAATTCTTGATTCTCTTTCAAAAGAGTATCTGCCATGTTTAACAAAATGATCAGTTAAGGATCTATGCAGTGAAATCAGATAAAAGAATATGAACAGTTAAGCTCAAAAAGAACAGAAAAACACAAAAACTGAAAAACACACGCAAAAACAGATGTACAATGATCCAAAAGAAAAATCTAAACACAGACAAATTAAGAAACTAAAAACAGTTAAACAAAAAAATCCAAATCCAAAATTATGACTTTAAGTCCAAATCACACCGACCCAAGTCAAGTCCAAAACAAGCGAAGACAAGTCAAACAATACACTTGAATGCTATGAAACTTTTTAAAAAAAAACAATATTCTATCTGCTCTCTGAAGTGTATTAAAAAAATCCACGAATATCCGCTTATCAGTTGCTTCACACGAGCTGTGGTGACTTGTTCTGATATGCTTCAAAATCTGTGGAACTGTGGAGCTGCTGCTTAACCTCAAACTCAAACCAACAATCAGAACTGTGTAAGATCTTCTTAAACACTGCACACATACATCACAAACTGTTAGGCTGCTGCTGTTTGCAACCTGCAAGCAACACTGTTCACAAACACAGCAAGTGAAGCTGCTGCTGCTTCAAACCAGAAACAGTCCCAAAGGCTGTGTTAAAAGACTTCTGCTGCTGCTTGGTTAAAGCACACAACCTGCACACTTCTGTTCCAAATCAAAAAGCAAAAACAGACCTGCTGTACACTTGAAATACTGTGAAACAAACACTTGAGATTGTTAAACAAAAACAGCACAGCTTGCTGTTTCAAACCTTTGCTGCACATTATCTTAAATCAGACACCTGTTCTTAAACAGTCACAGTCTTCTGTCAATTAATGTTGCTTAAACTCAAATCAACCTGCTGCTGCTTTACTGTTTACTATGAACTTGCTGTTTATGGCACGTCAAAATAACTATGAACAAATCAGCACAAACAGCTTAAACAACTGTTAGTTAAACAACTGGTTGTAATTACTTCTGCTTCTTCAACCTGTTAGCAGAAAATGAAACTGTGGATATCCTCTTGTTGCTGTCAAAATGGTTGCTGTCACAGATCTGTTTCACAGCTGTTTTGCTGCTTATTCAAACAACTTTGCTGCTGCATTTCTGCTAAAACAGCCTTCAAACTTGATGTTTTGATCTTGCTTGAAGTTCTGTTGTTTCAAACCTGCTGCGATTAAACCTGTGTTAAACAAAAACCTTGCTGCTGTTATGTATGAACCTGCACTGTTAAGACCTGTCAAAATAAACAATGTACTGTCAATGCAATCATTCTGTTTGTTGCTGCTGTTTAGAACTATAAGTTTCAAACTTTGCTGCTGCTGTTTGTGATGCTGTTACTTTCTAAACACAGCACACAAAGAAGTTGCCACTTGCTGTCAAAATGGTTATAAGGAGAAACCTGAACTGTGTAGCTGCACACTGTGTAGCTGCAGATGAAGAACCCTGAAACAGCTAAACAGTTTCAATCTGAGTTGCCAAGTATGGATTCGAATGATGCTATTAAACAGTTTTAAACATCAAATCTGCTGTTGTTGCTGTTTTGCTGCACCTCACAAGAATATCATGCGCAAAACTAGCAGTTTGTTCAAATCACCTGCTGTCTGTTAAACTGTGAAATTACAAATACAGCAGCTTCAATACAACAAACAGTATGATGCAAATCGAACCCTAACACTCTGCTCGTCGACTTTTAACACAGTGAGAATGGTGAGCGGATTAAGATGTAAGAATCAAACAAGTGAAATCCAAACACTATTATGAGCGATTTACAGAATTAAATCAAGAAATTGAACACTATTGAAGCATTTAGTAAATTTCACATTGAAACATCGGCAAGCGGTTTAGTAAACCGGACAATAGATCAATAGATTCACCCTAAAGATACCTGTAAACCCTTCTCCGATCAAGGGGTGACCGGTGTAGCTTGAAATCCGGTCAAGTATCGTGCGGTTTAGAATACCGCTCAAGAAACCTTGCGTGCTAAACGAATCAACCCCTAATCCGGTGAAGTGAAGACCGGTGTAGATGAATACCGGGCAAGGGTTCTGCGGTGTTGATGAATACCGCTCAATGTGCGGTTTACCTCTCCGCTCGATTGAGACACCTTCGATTTCCTCTTCAATTTTCAATCTCTGATCAATCTTGTGCAGAACGATGAAGATAGAGGTTATAAACTTGGACCTTGTGGGCGGACTCTTATCCGGTCAAGATTGGGCTAAAAACTTGGGCCTTGAATAATGGACGGTTTAACAAAATGAAACCAAAAAAAAAAATCAAAAAACAGATCAAAACTCTTAAAAACACAAAAACTAAAAAAAATAAGAAAAAATGGATCAAAACACTGAGTTACAAAAAAAATTAAGAACACAAAAAAAATTTAAAAACCTAAAAACCCGATCAAATCGTAAAGGTTTGTGAATAACAAAGATTCACAATTTAATTTCGAACATTTTGATCATGTTTTTAACACCAAAACACAAGATTTTATGAGAAAATCGGATCAAAAACGAAGAAAAACTCAAGAACACGAAGAACACGAAAAACAAAAAAAATTCAGAAAATAAAATCACTTATCTTTCAAATTCTTCATCCGATTTCTTGCATTCCAGCTTTGATACCAATTGTGTGTCCACAATCACTGATCAATCTTCATAATCTTCATAATCAATCATGGCAGATTCAAGATAATCATCTAAGAACACTATGAACTCATATGAATATTGAGAGGAAAAGTCAATCCTCTCAATTCAGTCAAACCTTCTATTATCAATCTATATTACAATTAGCTCTCCTTTTACTACTAATTACAAAGATTACCACCTATTTATAAGGTCAACATATTAAGACAAAGTCAAAGTCAAACTAGTCTAAGAAAGTCAAACACGTTGACTTTATAATTATAGACTAAAATTAATCTTTCAAGACGAATACAATTAATACTGATTTTTCAGTCCTAACATTTAATAATATATTTTTTTATAAAGACAATAATTAATTATTTTGTTAGAACTCGATAATTATCCTAATTATGTTTTAGATTTTTTATATTTTAAAATAAGATGTTTAATCTCTATTTGATTATATTTATCTGCAATTAGTTATACGAATTCAAAAATCGAGCTTTGATAAGTTGTAATTTTGCATAATTTACTTGTAATCTTGAATTTTAAGTAAACATTGGTTTTATGTGGTTTTAAGAACGTGGTAATATTTTTATTTTTGAATAAAATTTAAATTTAAAAATATCATAAAATTTTGAAAAAAATATCGATATCAGTATTAAATTAATGTTTTTTAAAGTTCTTGTGTTTTGTTGTAATTTCCTTAATTAAATTCTGTTACTTATCAATGATTATCAAAATTATATTTTAGATTTTTTATATTTAAAATGAGATATTTATCAAATATTTGATTATGTTTATCTGTAGTTAGTTAGACGAATTCAAGTATAAAGCTTTAATATTTGTACTTATGCATAATTACTTATAATCTT
>NC_037528.1:4699991-4704936 GCF_001531365.2 Cynara cardunculus var. scolymus
TATAACATTTTATAAAGATAATAATTAAATATTCTGTTAAAACTTAATGATTATCCTAATTATATTTTAAATTTTTTATATTTAAAATGTGATGTTTATAACCCAATTAATTACTAATTTGATTATCTAAAAAGAATTATTGGTGGGCTTGTGATTAATTTAATTTTCAATAAATATAAAAGTCCAATTTCCAAATCTGATGGGGTCAAAATCAGGTCTACTCTACAAGTCAGACCCACACTTGTACTTGGCCATGGCCGGAGGGTCGCTGGAGGCGGAGGGATTCGAACGTCGTTTTTTTTTTTTTTCCCTCTCTGGCGGCTTCCTGTTTCGAGCCGTTTGGCTTCGTTTTTTGCCCGTTTTCGACGATTCTTTTTCCTAATTTTAAGTTATCCAATTTTCTAACATATAAAATCAAGAATCACTCAAAATCATCAAATTTTTTTGGTTCTTTACCGAAAATGATAATTCAAGCCTTTTGGCTGTCCATTTGACTCCAAAACTGATCTGGGCGTATATTTTGTGAACCCTAATGTCCTGGTAAACTTACATTCAAATTTTGAAAGGGATACATAACGAGACGTAACTTCGAGCGCCCAGATATCTTTCCTCGTTGCACCATTCTCTGAATTTTCAAAGCGTGTTTCTCTCCAATTGTCGGCAATACAAAACCCTTAAAGAGGATTGGTCTACCTCCTCGGAATTCTTGAGGGTTTAGGGTTTAAGCCGGAATGGATGGCAAATTGACAGTCACCATTGATGCTTCAGAATCCCTTCCTTACTAACCTTTCGTCACTTGACATGACAGGCACCTCTCCAGTCCAAATTCAAACTACTTCCATACATAAATTACTCCACTACCAAAATTTATAAAATTTACAATATCTCCATTAATACTCACCAAAGTTACAAATCTCCTAAATTATTTCTATTCCTTAAAAAATAAAATAATCCCAAATTAAATTTATAAATAATAAAAATTTGAGTGTTACAACACTTACGGAAATTTCCAAGAGCTTAGATTTGGAAAAGTTGCTCGTAGGATCCCATAAAAGGGTCCCATCTATGGATCTAAGATGATACGGTAAGATTTGGAATTGTGTGTGCCATACCTTCTAACTCATCGCCTTAATCATTCTCAAATAAATTTAATAGAGTTAGGGGTTGTTTACTTAGGTGAAAGCTTACTTAGTCAAATAACCATACTCGAAAAATATAGTACTGACGAAGAACCTTACCGAGTATGGACGAGGCAAAGACCAAGAGTTTTACCCGGTAAGCAAGGACGACGACTTTTATCATGGTTAGCGCTTACCGGATAAATTGTTACATACGATACCGTCTTTGTGGAGTAAAATCTTACCCGTTAATTAAGTGATGGTGTTGAATTATACCGGTAAGCACTTAACAAATAAGTGTTTGGTAAACGGCCCAAGCTTAATATGTAGCCAAACTTAAACATCAGGTCTCCATTCATCTTGATTCAATCATAAAGTTTATTCAAGTTTTTGAACGAGTCTAGTCGAACATTTATGCTACGGAGTTTAACTCGTTAAGTTAAGCGATTTTTATCTTGTGTTCGAGATTGATTCGTGCTCAATACTAAATTCAAGAAAATAAGTGGCGAGGGCTCACACGATCTAGTGCATCAAGGATGTGGAGGCCGGATATGGTGAAGTAGGCGAGAGTAAGACGGATGATCTCTTGACCCTCGTACGGAGATGGCAATAGGTGGTAATTCATCTCGAGGTACCTTATGTGTCGATCTCTATCGAACAATTGATCCTCTAATCCTTGATCTGCAGAATACCTCCAAGGTAAATCACCATCATCAGACATTACTGCAAGCTTCTTGGAACCGACGATTATTGCGTTTGCCTGAAACCGGTGTCGGTCCCAGCCAAAGTGATATACTATTATTGTAGTTTGGCAGAATGAACACCGAAGTTCATTCTGAACGACGTTTGATATCCTACATAAACGTTATAATTAATGTTGTATTTTATTTTTTATCCAATCAATTTTTAGGATGATAGGAATGAAAATGTCTCCCGGTTTAATCAGGAATTGAATTTTGGGATTCTGAAGGAATGAACTCATTTTATTATAGAAAATCTAACAAAAAAATTTTATTCTCATTAATTACTGTTTAATATCTCTAATCAAACACCCCTTAGGTAGCTAAAAATAAATATCATAGAAAAACTTGAAACTAACGAAATTGAATTGTTTCTGTTACGACTTCTAAAAAATTAAATCGTTCTAATACCAATTTTTAAAACCCAATTGTCAAAATAAAAAGAAAATAAAAACAAGTTGTTGTTGTTTTTTAGAAATGTGAATGAAAGACATTTTACCAAACACTCATTAAATAAATGTCTACCGACAGATTTATCGCTGTCACTTACTTTATGAGGTAACATTTCCAACGATTAAAAGTAAGTATTTATGCATGACAAACACTTACCACGAAAGAATTATCACATTCAGTTACTAGTCAAGACTTTTGATTATTGATTTCCCTCTTACGGAGTAGTATTCTTGATTCTTGTTATGTTCATCTGGTCTGGTAACCCAAAAGTGTTTATCAAGGTAATTGTTTAGTAAGTGATCCCTAAAATTATAAATTCATCAACATTGTATCTTTATTTGATATAATCTAATTAACCCATTCCTTTTGTTTCTTTTCGATTATATGAAGTTTTAAGTTATTATAGTATTTTTTTTAGGTTGATGTAATAATTATACGACTGAAAACTGGAAAAAAAAAATTCGTTCCTATTAAGGCAGTAGTTGGTCCTGCCAACTTATCTTTCGTCAATTATTATAAGTAAGGATCTGTTTGTATAAGATCTGATTCTTGTGCAACAAGATCTTTGTGCCCTTCCTTTGGGCCTTGAAGCTTGTTTCACGATGTTCTCCATTTTAGATGGTCAAAATGTACAGTTATTTCATGATAGGATTTAATCCAAATTAACTTGATTGTCTGTTAACAATTCATATAATTTCTCAATTTTCTTGTATTAACAAACATTTTAAGTATTAAATTATTAAACAAATACTGAATAAATCTTGTTATTTTCAAGCAGATCGTAGTTTTAATTGAATTTGTTTAAACAACTGAAATTTTTAATAACAATTTAAGACTATCCACACATGACTTTCAAACTGAATTTCAAAAACAGTTGCAAAAATATTCCTATGTCACATAGGATTTAGTTGCAAATATTGCAATTGTCTTTGTAAAGCCATGTCCGCTTCCCCTTTTTTTTTTAAATTGTTTGAATAAACTAAATTGTTTAAATACATCAAATATTTTTTTAAACAAGAATAATTAATTTAATTTAAACATTTTACCTAAAATTACATTTTATGATTTAATGTAATATTTTGTTTTTGTGTATATGTAATTTTTTTAATTTAATAAATTTTGTGTTTTGAATAATTTAATTGTTTCGAAATTAATCGTTTATTTGAAATTATATTTATATTTTAATTATCATTAAATTAAAATAAAGAATTATATATTATGTATATGTTAATTATAAAATAATTAGAACGTATATAATCTATACTATATTATAAAACATTTACAAAAACTCTTAAAAATCATTTTTATACATAAAGTACTGTTTATTTACTTAAAATTCAAGATTACACGTAAATTGTACGTAAGTACGACTTATTAAAACTCAAGGTTTGAATTCGTGTAACCTAATTGCAGATAAATATAATCAAATAAAGAATAAACATCTCATTTTAAATATAAAAAATCTAAAATATAATTAGAATAATCATTGAGTTCTAACAAAATACTTAATTATTTTTTTTATAAAAAATTATTCTATTGAACTAAAAATAAATAATTTTGTTATCAAATCTAAATCAAATTATAATAAGAAAACGAATTAAAGAAATTACACAAAAAATGAGAAATTTTATACAGTTAGTTTGATACTAATATCAATATATTTTTTTTTCAAAATTTTATGATATTTTCATATTTATATTTTATCAAAAAGTAAAAACATTATCGTTTCTCTTAAAACCACATAAAAACGTATTATAACATCGACTGAAGCAAAAAAATAAAATAAAACAAAACATTAATAAATGTTGTAGTGAGGACAACTTTTGAAAATACAGATGAATTGCACATATATAGATGATAATTACAAAAGTTGATATAACACAATCTTTTCATTGCATGACTAAATTATATAAAATCATTCTATGAATATGATTTTATTTTAGGCTTTCCAAAATTATCCTAAAGATAAAATATATTTTATAGAGCACATATATGAAGTATCTTGAAATCAAAGTTTATTGCATATCGTAAGCACGGATAAAAGGGTTTTGTGACCCGTCGACGCCTTGCCGCTGGCTTGTTGCAAAACCCTCGACCCCTCCATTCTGGTCAACACGCACGCAAACGGCAAAACCCAAACCAAGCTTTGTTCGCTGAACCTCGGTTCGGTATCCGGGGCAACCTCGGTGCATGCTCATTTACTTACTTTCTCTGTGTAATTACAACAAACAGTTGGTGTGCGTCACTCCTTTTTACATATGATGAAAGGGAGCAGAACTACTGTATTAACGTTCGCCGAAAAATGCAAGGTATAGATCACTATTTAACTATATACCACACATATCAAATGGGTATCTGAGTGATCGTTTTATTATTGCAGACTATATTGGCGTCAAATTGGCAAGGCAATCTCAATACAGTTAAGGCTGATGCTAAAGGAAGGTACCGGTCTAATTTTGTTTGATTTGGTTATTCAGTTGTACCGTGCTCGTATGGTTGTTTATCACCGTAGTTTATTGTGCGTATTAATCAATGTCTATGGCTTCGTGTTCGTGCTTGTGTTTCCTTCTACAGCAAAGAAGAAATCTACAGTTCAAAAGTTAAATACTTTGTGAAGAAGGGAAGGCCATATAT
>NC_037528.1:4705059-4715650 GCF_001531365.2 Cynara cardunculus var. scolymus
ATCCTTTTAGGGGTGTGGGAGATCAGGCATGAGCCCTTGCACTGAGGCATGGTTGGTAATGGTGTCAATGGGGTTCAAGAGACAAGTGGTGCTGAACCCTTGACGCGAGGCATTGGTTCTGCTGAGAGGAAAAGGGGCGGGGGGGTATTGGGAGGTAGAAGGATCATCCTAGAATGACGTTCTAAGTTCTAAACGTTATCAATTTTCATCTCTGTGTACTCTTTCTTATAATTTAGTTCCTTAATAACCTGTTGAAATGATATAATTTATACTACAAGTTGACTGGCATAGGTCTGGTAATCTTTTGTAGGGTTTTTATTTAAAAGTATGAAATATGGATACATGCTCAATACTTTACTGGCTGCCCCTCTAGCGTTCTGATTTGTGCATTTTGCTTAAAAAGAATACAGTTATAGATGAACGTGGTTCGTTGGCTGTCACAAGTCCCATACCAGGATCACTTGCAAGTTTGCTTCAATCTTTAAAGAAGGTTGGTCAGTTAATTTTCTTTCACTTAACACGCGCACACACACACACACACACACACACACTCTCTCTCTCTCTCTCTCTCTCTCTCTCTATCTCTCTGTGTCCCCAAAGAACTATGAAAAATGATCAAATTTGGAAAACGAACACCTTGCACATAGAACACCCCATAAAGCTTTGCAATCTGAAATTTGAATGAGTGTTGAAGACCATAGTATATTATCTTGATACAATCATAACACCAAAAATCTCTTATTGATACAGCCTCCTAATCGGGTTGCTCTTATTGGTGAAGTTGTGCCACTTGGTGATAAGAAGGTACACTTTTAGAAACTAAAGATAAAAGGTGTATTTGTCGTTTTACCTGTCTTATAACTTAACCAGTCTTCGCTTACATTTTGGTTCTATGGGGCTATGATCGACAACGTTTTATTAATATTGTGTAATCTAAATTATTGAAGCTACTTATGTTGATGCAAATTATTTTGCTTCAAGTTTTTGGCTGGGCTGTTATCTATTATCGGATACTTTTTGTGCTTTTATGCCAACTGGTGCATCCAAAGATCACACTGGTGGTTGCCGAACCATCTCAAGTGGTGTTGCACAGGTTCCACTTTGTATGAGCCAGCTCCCTTACCTTTTCATTGAATAACTTCACTTTTCTGCTGACACTTATCTTGTGCATATGTTGTCTTTTGGAGGTCATTTGGCCCCACAAATCATAGCAGACATTAAAACCATATAATAACATCTACATTAAAACTTTAGTGGGATATGTATCCTCTGTCTACTCTTACCACCAGTGTCTACATGCTTCTATGGTGTCAACTCTAAATACCATAAGGTGTCCTTTTTTGGTACCTATTAGTCATCTTACCCATCATGTCTTCGTCATGATGCCGGCACCACTATAGTTGTAGTTCGTGTATTCTATTTTAATAGGACAGCCTAAATCCGTTCTGTAAATGGCTATTTCCTTTCATTATCTTGTTTGATTTGCACTTGACACAGCCTCATCAATTAGCACTGCATCATTGATAAAAAAAAAAAAATACACCATGGAAGTTTGTCCATAACTAAAGTAATGAGACAAGGCCACAATAACTTAATCCTACCCTTGGTGATTCTTTAAAGCATCTTTCATTTCAAGTACTTTACTTCAATTCTCGTTCAAAGCATGTTAATGTCATAAAAAAATAATTCATCATGTGCTCAAGTAATTCCCCTCACTATCTGCACTGAACAACTTATTAAACTAATCCCTTTATCTCTCTTTGATATCCATGTATTGACCATTACTCTAGGTCCATATAGGAGTCATAGAGGTTTCGATTATGATAACAGGGCCCAAGTAGATCTTTTTAAACTTTAGAATGCCCTAAGATTTGATGGTAGTGAAGACACTCTTTAAGAGATGAGATTCCCACCAAGTAACCTTAAGTGAGTTGTGAGGAGTGTGTAAAAAGTAATGACACAACATTAGTGGTTCACTGGAGTAAGACATTCTGCTAAGCAGAATAAGGGCGGCGAAAACTCAGACTAATTGGCGGAAATTGAAAAAAGACTATCTATATATGTCAACTCATAGAATTGTTAGGAAAGGGTCTCGGCGTATAGATGGGAAAGCTAATATCATGTGGAACGAGAAGTCAGCTGGCATCCACAAAATGGCGAAGTGCTTGGAGCTAGTAAAGGAAGCAGGCATAAATCTAGTGTTGGGGATGGAGAGGGAAGCTTGCAAGGCTACTGGGGGAAGGAAAGCAATGCTGCAAAGTACAAAGAACCAACTGTAAGATATTAGAACATAGAGGATAAAAAAACAGAAAGCAAGAAAGTGATGAGACAAAATAGCAAACCTTAATACAATTAAATGCATCAATGAGGGAGAACCAGATGTTGTCAAGCTGGTTGGCTAAGACAAGAGTAAGACTAGGGACCTTAATTAAATCAAATGCATCAATGATGAGAAACAAAGACTTAGGGGCTGTTTACCCAAATGCTTACCCGGTAAGTACTCACCTATAGGAGTCGGCACTATAATTTATTTTGATGCGTAAGATTTTAGTACATCAAAACGTATTGAATGCAACAATTTACCGGGTAAGCGCTTACCTGGATAAGAGTCGTAATCTTCACTTACCGTGTAAGACTCTCCATCCTTCTCATCGCTCTTACCCGGTAAGATTCTTGGCTATTGTCATGTTCATCCGATGAGGAAATTTATCCTGTAGGCACTTACCAAGTAAGCGTTTAATAAACGGCTCCTTTATTATACCAACATTTACAGTCTCCTCCCATAACTTTTCATGGAGGAGTTCCCCTCTTTTTCCTCCTTGAAAGTCTGTTGGTGGATTAATTATTTCAAGCATTCTTGAGAGGCATGCACTATTTTGATGTTAAGAAAAAGAAATTGCTGATGGTCTTTATGTTTGCATCTAGTTATATATGTGATCCTTATTTATGGAATTCTACCAGGTCAAGACAGCTGCAGAAAGCCTTCGAGAGGCGATAATATCAGAAGGGGAGGCGATAAAGAAGTTCAGTTATTCCGTTGGCATATGAAGTTCATCTAATTTCAGCTCTACATCTCATGGAGAAAATCTCCAAGAGCTACTGGATGAAGATCAACAATACATGAGCTATAAATTTGATATAAGGTAGGAATAGGCCTTTACATATATTTTATCTACAGAAATTATAACTGCATCTTGTGAGCATAAATATTAGATTGTCCTATAACTTGTTGAATTGTATCTGTTGAATGTGTGGTACATACACATACACACTTATATTGCATATACTAGCATACATGTAATACAAAGTCTTGACCATGCAGTTCAATCACTTACATAGAAGGCAAGGGAAGCAGCCATGAAGTAGATTTAAAGGATATGGAGGAATCAAAGGCTGACCCCTTGTGTAAGTGTCTTCCTACACATGGATAATGTTTACACCTGCATATATTCTACACTCCAAAAGAATAAAATAGTAGTCCCCTGCCTTTCTAGGATTCACTTCCAACTAGTCACTATTTGCCATACTTACAAAAACATTAGCAATAGTTTTTGTTAATTTCATGTGTCAAAACAAAATCTCACAAGCGGGTTCACCTCTAGTCGTTTTTGTCACCTTTGGAGCCGTCTCTCACTTCTCATATTGTTTTCTTCCCCAAAGAAAATAATTCTTTTTCTTTTCACGAATATGTACTTTAAGGAGATGTTTACTACCTGCTGACCGCTTCTTACCCGTAAGAGGTGCTTACCCAGCAAGAAGGGATGTCGTACACCCACAAACCCTGACCCTCAAATATGTTGACCGAGATGCTGATCTGGTAAGGAAGAGATTGCTTTCTGACTCGGTCAATGCTTTTACAACTCTTACCCAGACACTTGATAAACAACCATTTTTAGTCAGCTCTTATCTAGACTGAACTCCTTACCCAGACCACAGTTTTACTCGGTTAGCGCTTACCCAATTTGTGTTAGTAAAACGGTCCTTAAGTTCAAATTTACATTTTCGAGAAGAAAATTTTGCAGGAATTTCTTTTGGTGTTGATGCCATTTGGTAGTAAACTATATTTTAGGTGATAATATGGGATGAGAGGACAATATACTCAAGTTGTAAGATTATATTGTTTTGGTATATGGTTTTATGTAGCACTTTTTTCTGCAAGCTTGATTGATGGGATTAATCAAAGCGAAGCTAGACGTCGAGCCCTGATGATTTTGTGTGCTACGTACTTGAATAAGAATGTGAAGGTATGACACCATCATGCATCCCCTCGCTAGTCACATGTTCATTTCTTTGATATCTTGTGTCTGTGAAGGATGTAGTGGTGGTTTCCGTTGATCGGAAAGGGGTGGACCTTCAAGGTTGTGGGACCCATGACGGATGTCGGGTCTCGTGAATGCGAGTGGAAAGAGTTGAGATTGGTGTTAACGGAAGAAGCTGGAGACGTCGAGACATTCTGCAGACGACTTGTTGAGATGGAAAAGAAAGCACTTAAGAATGTTGCAGAATTCAGTGGCCTACCATCAAATCCAATTGCAACCGACCGGACAGAATTGGATATCCAATAGTAATTGGATTAGAACGATCCGATATTTCAATATTCAAATGGGATCTGTTGATTGTTGGATACCAGTTCAAAATAACACAAAACCGAACCGATTCAATACAATTACTATCGAAGTATCACTCATGAAGGATTTATTTTCATAAAAACTCAAGCTGTCTCCTTTGAGATTACCGCTTGCTAAAGTCGATATTTGTATCTGGTATTTTGGTGTATTCTTATGATTTACGTTTGCAAATTATGTTAGTGGTATATTTATATCGTTATTGATTTATGAGTAGTGTATTAAAGCGAAATATATGAATAATTGGTTTGAAATATTGTATGCATTTAATTTGATCCAATACATAGTCAATATTTGTATCCAATTGATAGAATCAATTCAATCCAATCCAATCATAGATTGGGTTAGATTAGATCAGTTATCCAAATTCAACATTCAGATAATTAAAAGTATCCTTGTCATATTCATGGCTAAATTTAAAATCAAAATGTTACCCAATGTTATAATGGATAAATTTTTCAAAGTACATTGTCTAATAAAAAACAATTTAAAAATAAATTGTTGTAATAAGAAAAACTAAAAAATATAATATTATAATAAAGAAATTTATAAAAATAAGTTGCTATTTTTGCATTTTATCCTTTTTTACGAAATAAACCTGTGACAGAATGTCGTCACTCCAACCAACCTATTCTTACTCACATGTATAAGATGAAACATAATGAAAACGCCCAAAGCTTACAATTTACAAATGAAATTCAAAAAAATAAAAAAGCTCGAGTCGTGGGATCAGTAGAGCATAGAGTCTATGACTTTCAGGTTGATATACCAATTTGATCTATGTCTCACATGTGTAATTTAAAATCTTGATTATATTATTAAAATCATTAATTTTTCATTATAGTCAGTAAAATTGACACATCTAACTTGTTGATGATCGTCAATATGACATCCCTCCAAATTGGAATATGCCTTTTGGGTGGTTGTACCATTAAAATCATTTACTCTTAAAACGGGCATGTTAGACCAAAATTGATTAAATAGATGAATGTTATATATTGGTGATAGATTAAAAAGGGTCCGTTTGACCAAAATTGATTTAGAAAATAGGGTCAAACTATAAAGTTTAGAACTTGGAATACGAAAAGATCTTATGGCCAAAGCATTGAAAACAAAATTACATATAAAACCACAAGAGTGGTGCCTGATTGGTTTGAGCTTGGCTTCAAAGGTCAAAAGTATCAGAAGGTCTCATGTTCAAATCTAAGGAGGAATAAAAATCCCCTTGTGGCCACAGAGTTTCAAATGCAGTGATTCCGAGTTATCTGCAAAGCAGGTGGTCGTCCTGGAATTAGTCGGTTCGCATAGCAGGTTGAATATCCAGGTTAATAAAAAAAATACATATAAAATACGTTTGTCTAACCCAACATTTGACCCTTTAATTAACTCATCATTATATTTATTGTATTAGTTTATTGGTGGTAAATAATTTACTAATATTTTATTTTCTCAAATTTCTTAGGATGTTAACAGTTGTCATTTTATTTGTAAGAACAACAATTGATTATTAGTAGATCATTTGGTTGAATTTGGATATAGGTCCAGTGGGGTTCAAACGAGAAAAATAACAACATAAACGAATACGAAAACGGTCAAATCACGTATAAAATCATATATGATTTTATACTAACGGCCAAAACAAGAGAGTGTGGGCGACGTGGTCAGTGACCTTAGGTTGCAACCAAAGTTGTGTGAATCACATGTAATTTTACACGTGATTTTAGTGTAACATTATATGTGATTCAACCGTCCACAAACATTAGAAAATGACACTTTAAACCCTCCAACAATCAACAAATAATACAACTTTCCTACAAAAATAAATATATGACAAATAAATGACGTACTTTCAACAATATCATTTGCTTAAACCATACACCCTTTAATGTTTAATCCGTTGTCTTCAGATTCTATCTTGGATTTCATCAATCATATCATTAGGATCTGGAGTTACTGAATAATTAATGTCAGCAGAGGGTGGATTTGAAGAACTAATATCATTACGATTTGTAGTTACTGAAGAACTAATATAAGTAGAGGGTGAATTTGGAGGTCTGGAATCTTGTACCAAAACGACGCTCTTTTTAGGGAATTCATAAGTAAGAGCATATAGGATTACTCCAGGTGTTCGTTAGTTGAGACTTCGAGTTTTCTGATCTTAGCTCCTAGATTCCACGATGTACCTCTAAGTTTACGAAATGTCTTTCATACCCTTAGTGTGCATCCTTCACAACCATCGAGTGGAACAATTTGAAGAACAAATGTTGTAGGAGTTGTCATCTCTGATATGCTTTGCTGAAAATATCATAACTACATTAATCAAAATATAACACAAATTATTGTCTAAGAAAATGAAAGAAAATATATAGTAATATTTTTTGTATGCAATTTGATGTTGGTAATTTACAATTTGCAGGAATTTCTTTTGGTGTCGATGACTTGTCATTTGATATCGCTTAGGGGATGATATATATGGGATGAGAGGACAATATACTCAAGCTGTATGCTTACGTTGTTTTTGGTATATGGTTTTATGTAGCATTTTGCCCTTGTGGTTATATGAAAAGTATTGGATTGAATCCCTCAATATTTATATGAAGTGAATACCTTCGTTTTGATTTTTATTACAGATTGGGTCCCCATCACTAACTTTGTTAAATTTGCTTCGTTATATAAATGAAGATCGAGATGTCAAAACCAAAGAACACATCAACTTGGATTAGGAACCATCAATCTGGTATCTATGTGGGTGTTTCTACGTTGTTTTTGTAACCACTGGGAAGGCCTCACCATAAGTACGACCTTGCCATTGGAATAGCATGGTCGATTGTTTTTTTTACAGATCCTGGAACCATAGTGTTTTCTTAATTTATGAAGGGGTTAATGAAGAGATACGATTTTCCAAAACTCATATACTTGTCATTCATAACTCTGAACTTATTTTCCAATACACGTTATTCAGTGATTGTATATAACGTTTTCATAGACATGTTTTTTGAACCTATAAGTTTTATAAAATACTGAAACCAAAGTCTTGCACTCCATTTATATGTATAAAATTTGTTTTACCCATTTGAATTAAACTTTTTTTTTATTATAATGATCACAGTTATTATCGTTTAACTGAATCTTTTATAAAATTACAAAAATATTTGATATACTTTTTAGTTTTTACTTAATTAATTGATCTGTATTTGAGGTTTAAGAGATGTCTACATATCTTTTTGAACGAACTTTTTATATAATACCATTCAAAAAGTATCTTAAACAATTTAGATTAAAAATCATAAAAACGACGACAAAGAACAAATGTTGACCTGACATTTTGAGTGGTGAAATATATACATATAATATATTTGTAACTTTAATGGAACAATTGAGTTGGTCTTTTTTTAAACAATCAAATGCCTTGATATCTACTTTTTGTTGTTGGGAGTCTTATGTAGATCAACAGTGGGAGTGTCAAGTTTGGTGGTCCATTAAAGCATGTGGTTGGCAATTATATCAAGTTTACAATAGATTATAGTATGTTTTAATAAGTTTAGACATTTTTAAATAAAGTGTTGTATTAGTAATTATATAAGACATTATCTGAAAAAATGTTTTATAAAAAAATTTGTTTTTATAGGACATTTCTCAAAAGTGTTATACAAAATAACTAATACAACAAATTCATGATAATATATTATATGAAATAATACATGATTCATTGACTCTCAAAATTATCACGGTTTCTGGGTTTTCAACAAAGATTCGGTTAACATTGAATTGATAGAATTGTTATTTGAAATTAAATACAATTAAAAAATAGTTTAAAAATAGAAGAAATTAAAATACAAGTCGATAATTTAAAGGAATAGATTTTAGTGCTCCTTGTCTTATTATGTTTGGTATGTTTTTTTTTATTAAAAGTAGGAACCACCATAAATGATTATCCGATTTGGCTGATTTCACACAGTTTTGAACCGGTTCGTGCCCTACCACGTTGGATGAGACGTCACGCATCATCGTGGGTCTTCCAGACCAGACAGCGTACCCTTTAATAGGAAATTAAGATGAAGATTTTCGAATATTAATCTATACTATCTAATAAACTAGATTTATCAAAAATATTAAAAATAATTTTTAATATATAAAATATTATATATTTATGTACAAAAGTCTTAAAAATAATTCATAATGCATTAAGTACTACTATTTTATGCATTCAATTTTAAAATATCTTAATCTACAATTAAAATAACATATATGACAAGTTACTAATGCATATTATTACTTTTTCTTTTCATGTTTTCAAGATACTTTTGACACATTTCATTTATGTTTTCACCCTCTCATACCTCTATGTCTTCTTCTCATCCTGAATGTAAGATTCAAATTGATATTTATTATAAGTTATTAAAAGTTTTCCATTTAATTGCTCTAGAACTCTCGGCCTCACTCTCGATTTCTTGATTCTTTGTTCTTGGTGTAAATCGAACAAATTTGTGAATTCGTTTAAATATGTTGGATTTTAAATATATTGGATTTTAAACTGTCATACAATTTTTTTCAATCGATAGACTTAATTGGAACTATAACTCTTATTTATTCAAATTGTATTAATATGTAAAGATCAAGTGTAACTCAAATTATCGTTAAATTATCTCTAATAAAACCAGTGAAACTTCAAAACCGTTAAAATACACAACTAGTTTAATAAAATTATCAGCATTTAATTTAGAAAATAAAACAAATAAGAAGGTTAAATTTTAATTTGGATGGTATTTGGAATCAGTTTTATTAGATTTTGAATGGTCATATCAACAATTAAACCCTTAATTTTAGATCCAGTCTAATACAATCCAATTAAAATTATGTATCAAATTTAATTAATCGATCAATTGTAATTGGTGTAATATTATATATATATATATATATATATATATATATAGGAGCGATCAAATGCAAACCATCCAATTTGTACAAACCGTACAAACCTCATTCAACTAATCATAATTTTTCATTTTTTTTTTTGTAATTATAAGAGGTTGATTAATCATTTTTATTGTGGAATGTGTTAATCATATATATTATTATCTACATTATTTTAATTTTAAAGAGATACATGAAACAGTAATTCATTAAAATTTCATTAAGTATTATATGAAACAATTTCATAACCTTATATGAAACAACTTCATCAAAAAAAGTATTATATGAAACAATTTCATAAAAAAATTTAATAAGATTAAACAATGAAATCGACGGATGATGGTGGTTTACACGATTTGTACAAATTAGGTGGTTTGCAATTTGATTGCTCCTCTCTCTCTCTCTCTCTCTCTATATATATATATAAGTGTTTGCTACCAAATCTTTATATTTGTGTAAGTGTTTGCACCCGATGTTCATAGCGTCGGGGTTTTGTGTTCATATATTTTATATGATATGAACAAGGGTGAACACGATATGAACAATGGGTGAACAACCACATAAGACCATAAACATATATGAACAAGGGGTGAACCTTAAACGGCATGGATGCAATGCATGTATAAAACTCCAATTGACAAATAATCGTTCCTGAATATGTTTATAATGAAGGAACTATTGTTCACAAGATGTTCATATCGTGTTCATACATATTTTTTTTTTATTCATTTCGTATAACAGTTATTCTTATTATGTTCATATTGTGTTCATAAATGATATGCAGCCAAAGTTTATATATATGTCGATTTTTTGTTCGTATTTGACACAATGGTTCATATGTATATATTGTGTTCAAATCGATGATGTTATAATATAGCTTTATGTGATCTTGAGAAAGCGATGATGTTTTTATTTTACTTCTTTCATTTAATTCTTTATCTCAGTCGATGTTATAATATGGCTTTATGTGATCTTGAGAAAGCGATGATGTTTTTATTTTTGAATAAAATATATGTTTGAAGATATCATAAAAAGTTGACAAAAATATATCG
>NC_037528.1:4716003-4718405 GCF_001531365.2 Cynara cardunculus var. scolymus
TTTGATTATTTCATAATATAAAGTATTAATCATAATTAATGAACCGTATTTATTTTTCATAAATATTTAAATCATAATAAATGATCTCTCATCATTTTCATAAATATTTCAATTTATTGGGTTGCATTGGTTTACAAGTTAGATAGGTTGTATTTGAAACAAATTATATATATATATATATATATGTATGTATGTATTTATTACGTGCATCCAAAGATGATGCATGGTTCATAGAATCCAATAGCCATGCAGATGAACTGATTTACCAAGTTAACATATGAATTTCAACAAAGGAGCTGAGGGTGTATCAACACAACAGTCTGCAAACCGAGTTTGGAGGTCTTCAAACCCACCTGAAAACTCTTCTCTAACACTGCTTGTTTTGTGAATATGAAGCCGGCGACTTTATCAATATGCAACCCACATTGGAACTCGCATCAAGGTTTATCATGGACGGTTATATGCAGTTTCCTGTTAAAAATTAACGGTGGGTCATCTCTAAACATGATCGTCAACTTCTCCAACAAAATTAAGAGCGATATTAGATTAGCTTTAACCTGTAATTTCTTCATCCTTTTCTCCGTTCTCAAGTATTGCAACATCGATCGGTTATAATGGACTTCTCGGTGGTCTTCTCCGCCATTGATTTTTTCCTGTATTGGGTTTTCCGCCGAAATCGGGTGTCGTTTTATCTCTTGCTTATTTCTGTCAAGCTACGATTATTATTGTGTGGTTGATTGTTATTGTTCCGTCGAGAGTTCGGGTTTACCATTTCCACATTACAAACTTATTAGATCTTGGGTTAATCTCGATTTTGGATTGATTCAAGTGTGGTGCGATCGATATTTGCAACTTTAGATGCGTCCAAATAAAACTCCCAGAAAGGAAAAAATCAATAAAAGGATAAAAAAAACTATAGGAAATAGGATTCAACTTAAAAAAGGAGATATCACACAACAAAGGGTTAACAAGCCTAACCCCAATTAACTTTTTATTACACATTACTGTTGACATGGACGATACGAAAACAAGCCAAAAGAACCGAGCTTCATTACATACAACACCAATGACATATAAATTATACCAACTGAAAATACCGGTGCATGACTCTTCCTTCAAGTCCTAACGAAACCGGTTACGATTCCAGTCATAGAATGATGGGGCTGTTGGCATTGTTTGTGGCGGGGGCAAGAGCAATGGCTCACTTAGTTCATATGTGGGGTCCGTGGTGAATGGTGGGGCTGTCGGCGTTGGTTGCAGGGGAAAATTAGTCCACGGATAATGTGTTTCATATGTGGAGTCGGGGAGTGATGGGGCTGTTGGCCTTACTGGTGACGGAAGTGGTGGCAATTGACCATGTGGTGGGCGAGAAGTAGTCGGTGGCCCCAGTTGTCCGGTGAGGTTATTATTTTGGTTTTGTGGGTGTGGGTCTGGAAGGCTGACATCTTGCGACCAAGTGATTTTTTTGGTTCTGAATTTGCACATAAGAGCAGCTACGATCGCATCTGGATGTATAGTCGTTAAAACAGTCAATTTCTCCTTCTCATCATCCCATGCTAACAACTTGATCTTGCCAACGTTACCAAGCCTCCGTTTCATTTTACGGATCGTCCCTTCAACCTTGCCCTTGCAACCGTCACATCCATCGAACGGATCAATTTCGATAATAACTCTCATCTCCATTGTTTGCTGAAAATATCGTAAAAACATAAGAGAAATCATGCTGCATGTATCATGATCATATACTTAAATGTGTGCAAAACCATAATATTTGAATAGTTACGTAAATCGAACTGTTAAAAACAGTAAAATAACGTAAATTTACACCAAAAATAATTATTAAAAAATGAGAGGAGAAAAAGACATACGTATGGAAGATTTAGAGGGGTTCCTGTTTAAGCAACATTAAGGAGAGGAGGTATAAATAGGGCATGAATTAATATTTTATTTTATTTTTTTATATTATTGCTAAAATAATAATTATTATTTATATTATCGTTTTTTGAGGTGGATTCCACCCAAACTCTGTACAAGTAGTTGGCAGGGAACGAAATCGAAACCCTTGAGTCCACGTCATCAACTTGGGTCAAACCTGTGTGACCATATAATATTTTCCAGGTCAGTTATTATATATATCTATACTATCTTATAAAGCATTTGGTTAAAACTCTTAAACGCGTTCATCCTTAAACGATTTTATCCCTATCCGATTTCATCCCATATCTGAATTCGTGTAACTAACTGTAGATAAATACAATCAAATACAKGATAAACATCATATTTTAAATATAAAAAATCTAAAATATAATTAGGATAATCATTGAGTTCTAACAGAATATTTAATTATTATCTTTATAAAATGTTATATTATTAAACCAAAAATAAATTATTTCATTATTAAA
>NC_037528.1:4720953-4727005 GCF_001531365.2 Cynara cardunculus var. scolymus
CATATATATATATATATATATATATATATATATATATATATATATATATATATATATATATATATATTCAGAAACTTCCTTTAATGCAAATATAATAATTCCCTCTGGAAAAGTTATGTTAGGGAATGTAATTATATTAGATTTGTAATTTTCAAATACAATAATTCGACTTTATTAACTTTCATTATTAAATAGGTCTACATTTTTGACAGACATAGCAGTCGGAAATATAGGCGGCGGTGATTAATTTTTCGACGGATTTTATCGGCAGATTTCTTTTATTCGGAGGATTCCGGCTGCCGGAAAATTTCCACCGGTTTATTTAAAAAATCTTGATTAAATTTAGAAAATATTTAAGTTTTTTTTTAAAAATTTATCCGCCGAAAATGGATTTTATTTTTTAAATATTTTAATTATTTCCGCCGGTAATCTGTCAGAAATTTATAAGATTATTAATTTTAAAATATTTTTCCAGTAAATATTTAAAACCTGTAAATCTGTAAAATATTAAAATAAAAAAACTAAAAATATGAAAATGCAAATAAATATCATACATTAAACTAAACAACAATAATCCCGACCAATTTAAAGTAGCACATAATTGTTCTAAACAAAAACTGAATTGTTCCAACTAAGCAGACGATATTTAATTCGGTGGCGGAAAGAAATGTTGAGATTGACTGAGCTGTTTGGCCAAAACAGCCATATCTTGATGTCAGTGGCGGGGGGAAACCGTTAAAGCCCAACTAACATCCACTAAAGTCTCATAGATCCATTAAAGCTCAATAGAACCGTTAAATCCAAACTAACATTCATTAAATGCTCATACGATCCATTAAAGCCCAATATAACCGTTAAAACTCAACTAACATCTATTAAAGCCTAATACGATCCTTTAAATTTCCAATATGATCCATTAAAACATAATAGAATCGTTAAAGTCTAACTAACATCCACTAAAGCTCAATAGAACCGTTAAAGTCCAACTAACATCCACTAAAACCCAATAGAATCGTTAAAGTCCAACTAACATCCACTAAAGCCCAATAGAATCGTTAAAGTCCAATTAACATCCACTAAAGCCCAATAGAACCGTTAAAGCCAATTAACATCTACTAAAGCCCAATACAGTCTATTAGAGCCAAGTTAAAAATTAACATCCAGTAAAGCTCAATACAATCCATTAAAGCTCAATACGGTCCATTAAGAATATATGTAATATTTTACATGTATATAAAACCAAAAGTTTGAAAAGTAGGAAAAAAATCAAAAGCTGCCGGAAAAATTCCGCTGGAAAATATCCATCGGTGATCCACCAGAAATCCGTCGGGAATATTAAGTTCTTTTTTAAAAAAAAATTGAATAATTTATTAATTTAAATTACCGGCGGCCTTCGGTATCCATCGAAGATTTTTTTTTTAAAAATTTAATTTTTAATTATTTTCCGACGGATTTCCGACGGACATTAATCTTAAAAAATTAATCAAAAATCCACCTGAAATCTGCTGGTATATTATTGTAATTAGAGTTATTAATTTTGTAAAAAAATAATTTGTAAAATCCGCCGAAAATATTGTCAGAATATTTTTACCGGCGTATTTCCGGCGGAAGTCAATGAAAGTTGACTTTTTTGTTGTCTGCCGGTAATCCGCCGGCAATTTTCCGGCATATTTTGTCCACCAAAAAATCCGTTGAAATACCCAGTTTTCTAGTAGTGTTTGGGTTCACGAATTTCATATTGGGAGAATTCTTGAGGTTATTCTCTCTTTCAAAGGCTGTGAAATTGAGATATATCTACCCAGATTCTCGTTTTACATATTCAAATGAGAGAGCGACGATTATTGACGGTTTAACGGTTATAACGGTTAATAAATAAGATCGAGGGGTGGTTACAACCGAATCTAAGTTCTAGAATATGCAAGTTTAGCGATAGCTAAAGATTTGTGTTCAGCTATGGGCCTAAGTTCAGCATCGAAGACGTTCAACGATAGCTGAAGACAGTACCAACGACAACTGAATGCCAATCAACGACAACCGAATACACACATTCAATGATGGCTGAGTGATAGGTGAACACGCATGACTCATGTAACACCCCTTTTGTTTTGAAGTTATTTTTTTAAAATATAATTGATTATTTATAGAAGTTGATAATTCATCACCATTATTTGGAAATGTGTTGTAAGACACCATCAATGAGTCTGATCCATGTATGTATTACGGGGGCGTTTGGGATTGCTTATTTGAAACAACTTATTTTTTTCTATAAAATCACTTATCAAATTATTATAAGTCAGAAGGGTTTAACTTCTTCAAAAAAACTTATCAAATGGGTGGGAATGACTGAATAAGTGAAATGGGAAGGGTGAGGTTGGTGGCATTTAAGTAATTGGGTGTTCAAAAATGTTTTTCCAAGTAATGATTAAAAATATTAAAATACCTCTAATTTAACTAAGCAAATTTAATAGAGTTAGGGGTTGTTTATTAAATGTTTATTTAGGTGAGAGCTTATTAAGTTAAATAACCATACTCGAAGAATATAGTATAGACGAAGAACCTTACCGGGTAAGAATGAGGCAAAGACCAAGAGTCTTACCCGGTAAGCAAGAACGACGACTTTTATTATGGTTAACGTTTACCGGGTAAATTGTTACATACGATACCGTCTTGGTGGAGTAAAATCTTACCCGGTAAGTAAGTGATAGGGTTGATTTATACCGATAAACACTTATCGGATAAGTATTTGGTAAACGACCCCTTAATGTTAGAGCCTCAATGTGTATCCAAATTTAAACAACAGGTCTCGAATCCATAAGAAATGCAGGAACTGATTTGTAATTTTTAGAATACCACACATATGAGATTTGTAATTTACTCGTCAGTCGTCAATGGAGAACTAGAGATGATGGGTTTTATTTTGGGCTTGATTCGAGACCATTGGGCTTTTATTTTTGATGTAGATCACAAGTAGAATGTTAAATGTACTACGTTTTGATTTATAGAGGAGCGTTCAAATAAAAATCACCCAATTTGTACAAATCGTGCAAACCTCATTCAACCAATCATAATTTTTCATTTTGTTCATTTTTTTTGTAATTATAAGAGGTTGATTAACCATTTTTATTGTGAAGGGTGTTAATCATGGATATTATCATCTTCATTATTTTAATTTTAAAGAAAAATACATGAAACAGTTTCATGTAAATTTCATTAAATATTATATGAAACAATTTCATAACCATATATGAAACAGATTCATCAAAAAAAAGTTTTATATGAAACAATTTCACAAGCTTAAACAATTTTATGAAAAAAATTTATAAGATTAAACAATAAAAGTAATGTATGATGATGGTTTGTACGGTTTCTACAAATGATAGTGGTTTTCATTTAATCGTTCCTCTTGACTTATATTGCAATCAACATATTTAATAGGAATGAACATTGCCAAGGGACTACATTAGCTATTTTACAAATCTCTATGTCATTTGTGACAACACTTGAAAATTGTAGGGGTAAAGCAAAAATAGATGAACTCACTTCATCTTCTATTTTTTTTTCTTTACCCCCTTCATTTTTCAAGTTTTGGCAAAAATGACTACAAATATTTTGTCGAAATGGCGGCGAAGTTAAGCGGACCGTTGAATGGGGGATGGCGTCATCATACACGGAAACCAGCACACATTGCGTCCCACGAAATCAGGAACGTGATCACACGCGCTTGTAAAATTTTGTCGGTATTACACTTTAATAACTATAATTGTCGTTCCAACCGTTTATATTTTACTTTGTAAATGGTCCATGCTAATTAATAACATCTCCATTAATTATGTTGTAACTTTTTTTTAAATAAAAAATTAAAATTTCTAAATTTTTTTTACATACAACTTAATAGTTACTCTATCTTAACAATTTTAGCATTAATTATATTATTAAAATATTTAATACATATAATAAAATATTATTTCTCTCTCTAAAACATTCAATTTTTTATGTCCTTTATTCAAGGACGGACTCAATTTTTTTTCAAATGATAGTACCGTTTGACTATAAGAAAACAATATAGGAAAAAAGTTTCAAATTATGACACCATTTGAGTGTAAGAAACAGATGTACAATCTTTTTTTCAAACGATGATATCATTTGACTAAAAAAATGAAATTAATAGGATTCGAACTTGGGTATAGGTGAAATAAAAGCCTTGCAAACCAACTCTATCAAATAAAACTTGTTCTCATTATAGTTTCATAATAAATATGGTGGCACACAACAGATAAATACAGTTGCACTTTTCACGAACCTAAATTAATTTACCCGACGTGCCACCGTATGCACAACTATAGGTCCGTCCCTGCCTATATTTGTCAGAAACATTTAGGGGCCGTTTACCTAAACACTTACCTGGTAAGCACTTACCGGTAAATTCAACACTATCATTTACTTATCAGATAAAATTTTATTACTAAAATGAATCGAATGCAACAATTTATCACGGTAAGCGCTAACCATGGTAAAAGTATTCGTCCTCATTTACCGGGTAAGACTCTCGATTCTTGTCTTCGCTCTTATCGGGTAAGATTTTTAGTCATTGTCTTATTCATCCGATAAGTTTAAGTGACTTGATAAGCGCTTACCCGGGTAAGCGTTTGGTAATCGGCACCTTAAATACTATAGGTTTGTCTCTGCCTATATTTGGAATTTTTTTACCTTTTTTTTTTCTTTCTACTTTAACATATAAGATAGCATAGTTGTTAGAGTATAAAAATTGCAAAAATCTCATTATCTATTTTAGTATAGATGTTGGAGATGCTCTAACTCAATTAAACATGTATGTTAAGTAAGGGGTATTTATCTCTTTTTATCATTTCTTTTATTGACCTGGATATATAACCCGTTATACGAGACTACTAATCTCAGGACGACCACTTTTTTTGCAAGTAGCCTGGAGTCGCCGCATTTGAATATCCATGGCCATAAGGGAATTTTTATTCCTCCTTGATTTTGAATCTGAGGCCTCCCGACAGTTTTGACCTTTGACCAAGCTTAAACCAATCAGACATCACCCATGTGGTTTCATTTTTGTATCTTATGTGTTTTGCTTTTACTCGAATGACCAAAATTGTAGTTTACCTTTTATATATTTATATATCTATATTCATATAAATTGGGTTGAGTTTGATTGATCCGGTTGAAGACATTTGAACAAACCAACCCAATGTTAGCGGTTTGAAAATTTTCAACACAATCCAACCTAAACAAAAGTGCAACCCAACCAGATCAGTTGACCGAATTGTGTTTAAATAAAGTAAAATCAACATTGTGAACATAAAACCTTCCTTTAAAATATGATTAATCATTCAAAAGAATAAACGAGTTTATCAAATGTTTAGGTATTACATGTAATTTTCCAATAATGTCCTCTTATGAGTTTCATTGTTGGTTGTTGCCAAAGCTATTTTGGTGACTTGTACATATTAAAAAGAAATACAAATAATTTCTGAGAAACCACTGAAACTTTAATCAGATTATTTTAGGCTAAACCCAATTTCAACCTAATAAATCTTGGAGGTAAAATTAATTAATGTTGTAACCATTAATTAATTTCAAGAAAGATATTGTGATAATATAATGTTGTAACCATCTTTACACATAAATCTTGGAGGTTTAATTAATCAAAGGGATCAAAACAAGTTTTTAGAAGTAGAATTGATTTTGATTAACAAACCAACCTCACTCCAAATAGTAAATAGCTCACACACTCTCACTCTGTAATAGATGAAACAACATGAAAATTCATAAATATCAAAGGATGGTGCAACAGCCACGTGAGACATCGTCCCTGTAGAGCTCAGTAGGATACGGGATACCCATAAACATAGCCTTGAGCTTGAGCCGTGGGCATCAATGGAGCTGATGCCCTGGTGCTGGTCCGTGGCGGTGGTGGAGGAGCATATCCATAACCAAAATCTTCATTGCAAGCACCACCATAAACATTCTCATCTGCCCATGCTGATCCAGAGGTAGTCGGTTGGTATTGTCGTGGTGGTGGTGG
>NC_037528.1:4727285-4730183 GCF_001531365.2 Cynara cardunculus var. scolymus
CAGAGGATGGATTCGAATGGTTGATCCTTCTGGACAGAAAAACGGATTTCCCAGCAAACTTGCGTTGAAGAGCATCCCTGATTTCTTCAGGGTGTCTAGTAGTTTCGATGGTGAATTTCCCATTTTCAGAGTCCACATCTAACAATTTGACACCATCAAACCGACAAAGTGTCTTTTCGACCTTTCTTATACATTTGGTGCAGTTATGTAATGGGATGATTTGAAGATCAACCGTTGTTGTAGTCATCTCTGATGTCTGCTGAATAGGTCAAGAAAGAAAATACAACCGAAACATATGACAAGTTGTTCTGTAAGCATATAAAAACAGCTTTGCTTCGAGATATAGAGTGTGCAAAAATCGAAACGTAAATGTACCCGGTAACAGCAGAATCATCCTCAGTTCGACTTAAAAACATTAAAGTAATTAGACCTCTAGATAACAAAAACAGACTTGGTGTAGAACAATAATTCGATGTTGTGTAAAACAATAATGAAATTAAAACAAAAAAAGACAAGTCTATGAACAAATTAAATAGAGAAAGCGAAAAAAGGAATTAGGAGAAGAGATATTCAAACCAGGAAACCGGGTAAACCCTAATCAGTGAAGAAAGGAGATAGAAGTTTCTGCACACATGAATCAAAATTCGAGAGAGTTAGGGGATGTTTCTTTTTTCTATTGAAACCTGTCTGTCTGAAATAAGATTACTGAACATAGAATGCAGATACATAATGCCTATCTAATTCAGTCCTTGCTTAGAAATTAAGCCAAAAACCAATAGCACTTAATGGCGAGCAAATTAGCCATTAAGCAGGAAAAAAACAAACAAACAGGTCCTTAGTAGAATATAGGCGTTATTGTGTTCACTTATCAGTTGTCTCATAGTATTAATTTCACCTGGTAGAATAAAGCACCAAAGAGTCCCAAATTTCTAACCTTTCTACAGCCTTTTCCTAGCTATATAGCAGGTAACTGTACCACATACGCACATAACACCTTCAAAGAACTCTGATTTCAAATAGAGAAACACACAGATCCTTATGCTGTAAGCAAGTGTGGTTCATCGACCATATTCTTCAAATTAACATTAACCCTAAACAATCAAGATTTCAACATAACTCCAGAAGAGGACACAACATAAATTTATCCAAGTAGGAAGAGAAAAGAAGAAGAACACCATAATTGAAAAATCGATGTGTTTATAGTGAAAAAAAGTCCTGAATCCTAAAAATCAAAATCAAAGAAAATCATTTTCAATAATATGAGGCGATTTTTGCAACAACAAAAAAACCCATATCTGATTGATTCACAAGTAATCTGAGCCGATTTCAAATATTCAAAGATCTTAAACATACTACACCATTACGAATTCAGATCTTAAACATACTACACCTAATTTCTTCATTATTGTGAACTAGGACCTCAAACATCAAACAACAATTATGATCTTGAAAAGATTTGACTTTTCCGATCGGATGATCAAACATCACGCAATTATGGTCTTGAATGAATAGCAAGTAAGTTTACTCATTAAGACTCTAGATCTGAGATCTTTTATTTTGGTCTAGCCTGATAAATCACCATGAATGCACAAAAAACAAATACCTCAACAAATATCGAGTAGATTCAAAAGAAAAATCACACTACCGCTTCTTCCAAGAAAAGGTTAGATCAAACCAAAATTCACATCGTCGATAAGTTCGGTTGAATAAAATAAGAGTAATTCCAAACAACATAAACAAACACCCATGATTCGAAATCAAAAATGAAAGAATGGAGATGGAGTTTTTCATCAATTCAAGGAGTTACCGGCATAATAAACTCAGAAATTGCAATCAAAACTTAAAAACAGCAAGAAAAATACATAAATGCTTACTTGCTTTGGGTTTGTAGATACTCAGGAGGGTAGCAGCAGCGGGGAGAAAGGTTTGTGAGGATCTGAATGTGTGTGGTGGGGGTATATATAGGGTTGGAGACTAGAACCAAATGACTGTGGTGCCCTTTCTTAAATGAGGACAATTTTGAACTTTTTAAGATTTACAGTTAAGGACAACTAAACTTATATGCATCTACTTTTAGTCCGTGTGGTTTGATGTTTATGATCATTTTTGTCCCTACTTTCTAAAAATTGCTTTTTTAGTTATTATACTTTTGATTTTATTTAGTTTTTTTTCTCTTTGGAACTAACTTTGTTAAAAAACCTCCATTACATCATGGTCAGTGTACTAAAAGAGTCAGATGTATTCCCCAAAAAAGTTAATGAAGATTACTTTTCATTCCCTTGAATTTAACTTGTAACGAAAATTTGGGCTTATGAAGAATGAACTTGTTATATTATATAAACCAAACAATTTACTCTATTATTATTCTAATTGATTACTGCTTAATATCTCTAACCAAACACCTTTAAATAAAATATTAAATAAAAAGAGGGATGTTGCAGACCATGACTGTTAGATGGTAGTTGTTCTTGAAATTCAACATATTTTTAATCCTCTGTGATCACATACTTACAAATATCGGTTTCAATAAGGTAATATTAATGCAATCTACAAGTGAATTAATATTTTATTTTATTATTTGTATATTATTGCTAAAGTAATAATTATTATTTATATTATCGTTTTTCAAGGTATCTTTAAGAGTATAGGGCCTTTAGAAAGGTAACCTTTTGTGACGTGGATTCCACCGAAACTCTGTACAAATAGTCGGCAAGGCAGGAGATTGAAACCCTTGAGTCCACATCATCAACTTGGGTCAAACCTGTGTGACAATATAATATTTTCCACGTCAGTTATCATTAAATAAATAAATATATATATATATATATATCTATATTATATTATAAAGCATTTGACTAAAACTCTTAAAAACTCTTAAACTCTTAAAACTCTTAAACC
>NC_037528.1:4731935-4737622 GCF_001531365.2 Cynara cardunculus var. scolymus
TCAAACATATATTTTATTCAAAAATAAAAAACATCATCGCTTTCTCAAAATCACATAAAKCCATATTATAACATCGACTGAGATAAATAATAAAATGAAATATTAAAAACACGATGTATCTCGCTGCATTGCGCGAGTGCGCTTCTAGTATATATATAAAGATCTAATCAAATGAGAACTAATTAGTTTATGGTAACCATGAGTTTCAATCTCAACCATAAATCAATAGATAAATTAGGAAATTTATAATTTTGGTAAATTTTAATTAAAATTTTAATACAAGGACATTTTAGGTATTTTCTCTCCTCTCTCCGTCTCCCAGCCTCAGGTCCTTTGGCCTTCGGCCACCGTCCTCTGGTGATAGTACAGTGGTATCACAATGTGGTTGTTTGTGCGGTCGATCAAATATGTAACACAATGATATCACTATAATCTTATATATGCTTGAGTATTATTATACTATGATATCACCGGAGGACGGTAGCCGGAGACCGTGGGCCGGAAGACGGGGACGAAGAGAGAAGAGATGAGAGAAAATACCTACAATGTCATTGCATTAAAATTTTAATTAAAAATTAACAAAATTATAAATTTCCTAATTTATCTATTGATTTGTGATTGAGATTGGATCTCATGGTTATCACAAACTAGTCAGTTCTTCCTTCAATGGGCCCTTATATATATATATATATATATATATATATATATATATATTTAGAAACTTCCTTTAATGCAAATATAATAATTACCTTTGCAAAAGTTATGTAAGGGATGGTAATTTCAGATAAGCTGAAAACGTTCAACGATAGCTGAAGACAGTATCAGTTACAATACTTGAGGAGATTTGTTTAAAATAATGTATATCACCCACGGGGCATGCATGAGAGATAAATTGTAATACGGCGTTGTCTTCCAACAAAGAGATATTATTGAATTTGAACCGTTTACAATATAGACTTGATAGGGTTTTTGTATTTGAGTTATGTATGATTTTTTATACATTAAGATCAATTTAATACAATAGTTGCACGCCCTTTCCCCATTGGTTTTTCCCATCGGCCTCCCTTTGCTTGATCTCGATACACATCAAATTAGCCTTCATCTTGGAAATTGAGATCTCACAAAGCAAGTCCTTATTTTTAACTAGTTGAAACTGATTGATCTCAATGCACATCAACTAGCCGCTCCTTTTATATGTGAATACCAAGATATCAAAAATGTCAGAAAAACAATGATCTAGATGTGGAACCATCAATCAAGGTATCTTGGTGATTGTTTCTAGTTTTTTGATACGGATCTAGAACCACCAAAGAGGCTTACCACCAGAACACCTTCATCGTTGGAACAATCTCGCCGATAGATTTGGGGATTTTGTTTCTAAGTATTTTTCTTACTATTATGGAATCACAATGTTTTCTAGGTTTTCTTCTTGTTCAACTATTTTAGTTTAGAATTTAGATTTACATAAGTTTTGTACTACAATTTTTTTTGGAATAAATTTGTATATTTTTAATGTTCTTGAAGTTGGTTTATTGTTGATGTAGTTTTTGAGTTTTGTGATTAGGTTTTGGATTTGGGTTGACTTTGTGTGCTTGTATGTGGTAGTCGGAGATGGGTAGTAGTCGAAAAAGATGATGGTGGGTGGGAATGATTGAATAAGTGAAATGGGGAGGGTGAGGAGGTAGGTGGCAATTGGCATTAAGTAATTGGGTGCTCTAAAATGTTTTTCTTAAGTAATGATTAAAAATATTAAAATACCTCTAATTTAACGAAACTAATTTAATAGAGTTAGAGGTTGTTTATCAAATGTTTATTTAGGTGAGAGCTTACTAAGTCAAATAACCATACTCGAAGAATATAGTACTGACAAAGAACCTTACCGGGTAAGAACGAGACAAAGACTATAAATCTTACCCGGTAAGCAAGGACGATGATTTTTATCATGATTAACATTTACCAGGTAAATTGTTACATACATACCGTTTTGGTAGAGTAAAATCTTACCCGGTAAGTAAGTTATGGTGTTGAATTATACCGATAAGCACTTATCGGATAAGTGTTTGGTAAACGGCCCCTTAGTGTTAGAGCCTCGATGTGTAGCCAAATTTAAACAATAGGTCTCGAATCCACAAGAAATGCAGGAACCTGATTTGTAATTTTTACAATACCACACAGATGAGATTTGTAATTTATTCGTCAGTTGTCAATGGAGAACTAGAGAGGACGGGTTTTATTTTGGGCTTGATCCGGTCTCATTTTGCTATTACACGAACTCTTTTCATTTTTATATTTTAATTATTTAATTTCTAAACACATAAACATGTTTGGTTCTCGAAAAAGTGTATACTCGAATGGCTCCGTTCGGATTTAACTCATAAAGTTTATTCAAGTTTTTGAACGAGTCCAGTGGAACATTTGTGCTACGGAGTTTAACTCGTTAAGTTAGGCTATTTTTATCTTGTGTTCGAGATTGACTCATGCTCAACAATTATTAAGCTCGAGATCGAGATAAGCGAGCTCAAGCTCGAGTAGCTCGTTAAAAGCTCGACCCTTTAGACCCGTACTTAAAGATCTCCGGGATCAAGAAACTAGCAAACAAATATGCTCTTGTGGACTCTTTTCTCGTATGCCTGGAAAATGATGATTGTGTTTGTTATATTGACAGAATTGAACTGAACTAGACTGAATAAACAAAAATGAGATAGACAGGTAAAAGAATTGCATAAGGTTTGGGAGTTTTAGTTTGATATCTATAATTCAACAATCTAATAATTAATAATAAATTTCATGTAACCATCAACACACATAAATTAATTTCAAGAAAACAAGTGTTTAGAGGTAAATTTCGATTTTGATCATTTGGGGGTTAACAAATTTAAACAAACCTCACTTTCAAATAATAAATAGCTCGCACTCTCACTCACTTCACTAGCTCTGTATAAGATGAAACAATATGAAAAGTCATGGATATCAAAGGATGGTACAACAGCCACATGAATAGTCATCGTCCCTGTACAGCTCAATAGGATACCCATAAACATAGCCTTGAACTTGAGCCCGGGGGAACAGTGGAGCTGCTGATGGCTCGGTGGTGGTTCGTGGCGGCGGTGGAGGAGCATATCCATAACCAAAATCTTCATTGCGAGTACCACCATAACCCCAGACATCTTCATTGCGAGCACCACCATAACTCCAGACATTCTCATCTTCCCATGCTGATCCAGAGGTAGTCCCTTGATATTGTGGTGGTGGCGGTGGCGGTGGCGGTGGCGGTGGCGGTGGCGGTGGAGGAACATTAACATATCCATGACCACCATCTTCAGAATCCCAAATATTTTCAGGTCTCCTTGCTGATCCAGAAGTTGTCGGTTGGTATTGCGGCAGTGGTGGTGGTGGTGCTGGTGGCGGAACATTTGTAGCTGATGCAGAGGTGGTTAGTTGGTTGCCAAAGGTGAAGTTGATGGTATTCGATTGCGTGATCTCCACAGTCTGCAGTCCATTGGCATGACATACCGTCACCAATGCCTCCGCTAAATCATGAAGATTGAGGGGACCTTCAATGGACGAATTACGGGGGTTGATCAAAGTAGATAATGGATCCAAATGGTCGATTCTTTTGGACAGAATGACGGATTTCCCAGAAAACTTGCGTTGAAGAGCATCCCTGATTTCTTCAGGGTGTCTAGTAGTTTGGATGGTGAATTTCCCATTTTCAGAGTCCACATCTAACAATTTGACACCATCAAACCGACAAAGTGTCTTTTCGACCTTTCTTATACATTTGGTGCAGTTATGTAATGGGATGATTTGAAGATCAACCGTTGTTGTAGCCATCTCTGATGTCTGCTGAATAGGTCAAGAAAGAAAATACAACCGAAACATATGACAAGTTGTTCTGTAAGCATATAAAAACAGCTTTGCTTCGAGATATAGAGTGTGCAAAAATCGAAATGTAAATGTACCCGGTAACAGCAGAATCATCTTCAGTTCGACTTAAAAACATTTAAGTAATTAGACCTCTAGATAACAAACACAGAGTGGGTGTAGAACAATAATTCGACGTTGTGTAAAACAATAATGAAATTGAAGAAAAAAAGACAAGTCTATGAACAAATTAAATAAAGAAAGCGAAAAAAGGAATTAGAAGAAGAGATATTCAAACCAGGAAACCGGGTAAACCCTAATCAGTGAGGAAAGGAGATAAGAAGTTTCTGCACACATGAATCAAAATTCGAGAGAGTTAGTTCTTTTTTCTATTAAAACCTGTCTGTCTGGAATAAGATTATTGAATGTAGAACGCAGTTACATGATTGAAAAATCAATGTGTTCATGGTGAAAAAATGTCAAAGAATCCTCAAAATCAAAGAAAATCATTTTCAAGAATCTGAGGCGATCTTCTGTAAAAAAAAATTGGGGCAAAAAAACCATATCTGATTGAGTCATATGTAGGATCACATTCCAGCCTATTCAATGAACAAGTAATCTGATCTTAAACAAACAACACCATAAGTTTACTCTCTATAACTAACATCATCAAGAATTCGGATCGTAAACAAACTAAACTTAAGCTTTCCTCATCATAACTCAAATCGTCATTGATCAAATTTGGTTTTCCTTTGTATTTTCAAAGATCTTAAACATACTACACCATTACGAATTCAGATCTTGAACATACTGCACCTGAATTTCTTCACTATTGTGAACAGGACCTCAAACATCAACTATGATCTTGAACAAATAGCATTTAAGACATGATGAGTGCATCAAACATCAAGCAATAATTAGTGCATCGATAAACAAAAATCAAAAGATTTGACTTCTCCAATCGAATATAATGTCCTTAGTATTTTCCATAGAAAATCAAATATCACGCAATTATGATCTTGAATGAATAGCACGAAAGTTTACTCACTAAGACTTAAACCGCCTAGATCTCAGAACTCTTGCCTGATAAATCACCAGCAGTGCATAAAAAACAAATCCCTCATAGTTCCAAAAGAAAAATGCTTCGTTCAAGAAAAGGTCGGATCAAACCAAAATTCACATTGTCGATAAGTTTGCTTCAATAAAATGCGAGTAATTCGAAACAGAATAAACAAACAGCCATGATTCGAATCAAAAATAAAACAACGGAGATGGAGTTTTTCATCATTTGAAGGATTTATCGGCAAAATAACTTGGAATTGCAATCAAACATAAAAACAGCAAGAAAAACTGAAGAAGAATAGACAAATGCTTACTTACGAGGGGATTGTCGATACTCGATGACAGCAGCGTGGAGTGGGATTCGGGCCCAGCAGGTAGTTTGTTCCGAACTGAAAAAGATATATGAATGGATGATATTGAGAGAGAAAGTAATTTGGGGATTTCTGTGTGTTAGGAAATGGAATTATTACAACTATTTATAACAAAAAAACGAAAAGCTAACTCAAGTTATCACAATTTTAACTCTGATTAAAACAGGAGGTTAACAACGATGACACGCAACTTGCCAGCATGCATAATGTCAAAAAGACAGTATTGTCCCTAATCCCTTAAGCTAGGAGCAAGGAAAAGGCTTGGTAAAGTGACACGCAGACTCATAGCACGACTATCATAACCTATTCAAAATTATTTATCTTTTTGCCACGTCATCTTTCAACTAATTTATTTTAACAAAAACTTATTTTTATAATCTTTTTTAATGC
>NC_037528.1:4739642-4756245 GCF_001531365.2 Cynara cardunculus var. scolymus
AATATAATAATTAAATATTCTGTTAAAACTCAATGATTATCTTAATTATATTTTAGATTTTTTATATTTAAAATGAGATGTTTATCCTGTATTTGATTATGTTTATCTGCAGTTAGTTATACGAATTCAGATATGTAGCTTTAATAAGTTGTACTTATGCACAATCTAATTGTAATATTGAGTTTTAAGTAATATCATTCATAAACAGTACTTTACACATAAAAAGTGGTTTTTAAAAGTTTTTATCAAATGTTTTATAATATAGTATAGATACTTAATAAATTAGATTAATTAATCATCTAAATTTAGGATTAAAATGAAATTTTATAGGGAGTAAAATGAAAATTATTTCAATTCAATAACCACTTACGGACCGTTTACAAACGCTTACCCGATTAAGCGCTTATCAAGTCACATTACCTCACCGGATGAATATGGTAAGGACTAAGAATCTTACACAGTAAGAACGAGACAAGGACCAAGAGTCTTACCAACAAATAAGATGAGATGGGTAGTGAGGAGTTGCTACCAGGGGATCTTAAATGTGTAACAAAGCATCAATAATAAAACTAAAACATTTATAATTGATTGTATTTTAGTAATATTGAAGGGTTCTTTATATTTTAAACTTAATAGGTTTAATGGTCTATATTGTTTAAATCGGTCAGTCGTACATGAGTGTTCGTTTTTTTTTTAATATGAAGGAAATGCACATAAGATGTTTGATGATTGAGAAAAAAAAATCGGGTATATTTAGGTTTCTTGTAATCCTAATTCCACGTCATATTAATGGATTGGCAAAAATTCATCAACAATCATTAATCATATAAACAAAAGCATCAGTTGAATAGAGAAAAAACAAGTGGTAAGAAGTAAAATGGTCGTTTATATTGTTCAAACATTTGTATTATTACATGTTTATATAAACAACATCTAACTCATGATAAAATACAGTTACACATGTTTTTTCAAGGTTATTATACAAATCTCTGTAGTCATTTGTAAAAACACTTGAAAATTATAGGGGTAAAGCAAAAATAGATGAACTCACTTCATCTTCTATTTTTTTTGCTTACCCCCTTCAGTTTTCAAGTTTTGGCAGAAATGACTACAAATATTTTGTCGGCGAAGTTAAGCGGACCATTGAAGGGGGAATGACGTCATCATACACGGAAACCAGCACACATTGCGTCCCACGAAATCAGGAACGTGATCACACGCGCTTGTAAAATATTTTGTCGAAATGGCGGCGAAGTCAAGCGGACCATTGAAGGGGGTTGGCGGTATGGCGCCAAAAGCGTTCTTACTCTTCAACTGTTTATATTTTATTTTGACAATGGTCAATGCTCATTAATAACATCTCCATTGTTGTAATTTTTTTTAAAATAAATAATTAAAAGTTAAAATCTCTAAATAAAAAAAAAAACTATATATAACTCTATTAATTATTCTATTTTAACAATTTTATTATTAATTATATTATTAAAATATTAAATAAATTTAATAAAATTTTATTTCTACTCTTTAAAACATTTAATTTCAATGTCTTCTATTCAGGGACGGACCTAGAATTTTTCACCGTTTGACTATAAAAAAAATATGAGAAAAAAGTTTCATATTATGGCATCATTTTGATTATAAAAAAGAAATGTACAATTTTTTTTTCAAACGATGACACCATTTGACTAAAAAAATGACACTAATAGAATTCGAACTTGGGTCTAAGTGAAATAAAGGTCTTGCAAACTAACTATATCAAATTAAACTTGTTCTCAAAAAGTTTCATAATACATATGGTGACACACAACAGATTAATACGGTTGCACTTTTCACGAACATAAATTTTTTTATCTGACGTGCCACCATATGCACCACTATAGGTTTGTTTCTGCCTATATTTGTGAGAAAGATTTAGGGGTCGTTTACCTAAATAATTACCTGGTAAGTACTTACAGGTAAATTCAACACTATCACTTATTTATCGGATAAAATTTTATTACTAAAACGCATCATATGCAACAATTTATCACGGTAAACGCTAACCATGGTAAGAGTCTTCGTCCTCACTTATCGGGTAAGACTTTCGATTTTCTTGTATTCACTCTTACCAGGTAAGATTTTTAGTCATTGTCATATTCATCCAATAAGTAAAGTGACTTGATAAGCGCTTACCCGGGTAAGCGTTTGGTAAACGGCACCTTAAATGCTATAGGTTTGTCTCTGCCTAAATTTGAATTTTTTTACCTTTTCTCTTTTTTCCCTTCTACTTTAGCATATAAGATAACATAGTTGTTGGAGTATAAAAATTGCAAAAATCGCATTTTTCTCCATTTTAGTATAGATGTTGGAGATGTTCTAACTCCATTAAACATGTCTGCTAAGTAAGGGGTATTTATGTCTTTGTATCATTTCTTTTATTGACCTGACTATCTAACCCGTTATGCGAGCCTACTAATCCCAGAACGACCACCTATTTTGCAGGTAGCTCGGAGTCACCGCATTTGAATCTCCATGGCCACAAGAGAATTTTTATTTCTCCTTGGATTTGAACCTGAGACATCCCAACACTTTTGACCTTTGACCAAGCTCAAACCAATTAGATATCACCCATGTGGTTTCATTTTTGTATTTTGTTTTTACTCGAAGGACCACAATTGTAATTTACCTTTTATATATTTATATTTATATATTCATACTAGAAGGGTACTCGCACAATGTAGCGAGATATTTTTTGATTTTAGTGTTTCATTTTTTTTATCTAGTCGATGTTATAATACGGTTTTTATGTGGTTTTGAGAAAGCGATAATGTTTCAATTTTTGAATAAAATATAAATATGAAAATATCATTAAAAAATTGATATTAGTACCACACTAACTATTTAATTAAAATTTCTCATTTTTTATGTATTTTATTAATTCGTTTTTTTATTTTTTGTTGAATAATATAATTTTTTATAAAGATAATAATTAAATATTTTATTAGAATTCAATAATTATCCTAATTATATTTTAGTTTTTATTATTTTTAAAATAAAATGTTTATTCTCTATTTGATTATGTTTATCTGAAGTTAGTTATACGAATTCAAATATGAGGTTTTAATAAGTTGTACTTACGCACAATTATTTGTAATCTTTAATTTTAAGTAATATGTATCAATAAACAATACTTCATGCATAAAAATGGTTTTTAAGAGTTTTTGCTCAAATGCTTTATAATATAGTATAGATAAATTGGGTTGAGTTGGATTGATCCGGTTGAAGACATTTCACAAACCAACCCAATATTAGCGGTTTGAAAATTTTCAACACAATCCAACCTAAAAAAAGTGCAACCCAACCTAACTCGTTCGAGGATGGTCGAGTTGTGTTTAAACAAAGTAAAATCAACATTGAAAACATAAAAATAAAGTAAACCTTCCTTTAAAATATGATTAATCATTCAAAAGAATAAACGAGTTTATCAAATATTTAGGTATTACATATAATTTTCCAATAATGTCCTCTTATGAGTTTCATTGTTCGTTGTTGCCAAGTTGTTTCTTGGTGGCATATACATATTAAAGAGAAATACAAATAATTTTAGAGAAGCCATTAAAACTTTAATTGGGTTATTTCGGCCTAACATAATTTCAACCTAATACATTTGGGTTGTCCTAATTTTGTATCGTTTATATGACATGTTACCTTGGGTTTAATTTTTTTCGGATTAAGTTGGCAGGGTTGATATGATTGATCGGTTATTTGAACTATGAGAATCTGGAAAACACGTCATCAACTTAGATAAGACATGTGTTCTTATTTTGCCGTCGAATATGTATTATAGAAACTATCATAGAAGTTTTCACCCTTTTCCGTCCCAAAGTATAGAGGCAACTAATGATGTATATAAATTTAGTTTTGCTTGCGATTTTCACTTTTAAGAATACATTTATAGAATTAAACAGTACTACACTGAACGAACAAAAATAAGACAGACAGGTACAAGAATTGCAGAAAGTTTTAAAATTCTAATTTGATATGTATAATTCAGTAATTTACTAATCAATGTTGTCTCATCTCCATGTTTTTTTGATAGGACAAAAAACATACATATTTGTTTCGCTGACTCCATCTAATATCGTTTCAAAGTTTTTGTGTTTGCATGTCTTATAGGTATCGTAATTAATTTCAAGAAAGATATTGTGATAATATAATGTTGTAACCATATGTATACACATAAACCTTGGAGGTAAACTTAATCAAAGGGATCAAAAACAAGGTTTTAGAAGTAGACTTGATTCTGATTATTTGGTTGTGGGGGGGGGGGGGGGGGGGGCTAACAAACAAACCTCACTCCAAATAGTAAATAGCTCACACACTCTCACTCTGTATAAGATGAAACAAAATGATAATTCATAAATATCAAAGGATGGTGCAACAGCCACGTGAGTCATCGTCCCTGTAGAGCTCAGTAGGATACCCATAAACATAGCCTTGAGCTTGAGCCGTGGGCATCAATGGAGCTGATGACCTGGTGATGGTCCGTGGCGGTGGTGGAGGAGCATACCCATAACCAAAATCTTCATTGCAAGCACCACCATAAACATTCTCATCTGCCCATGCTGATCCAGAGGTAGTCGGTTGGTATTGTCGTGGTGGTGGTGGTGGGGGAGGGACATTTGCAGCTGATCCAGAGGTGGTTGGTTCACTTGGTTGGTTGTCAAAGCTGATCTTGATGGTACTCGATTGCGTATACTCCACAGTCTGCAATCCATTGGTACGAGATACCGTCACCAATGCTTCTGCCATATCATGAAAATTGRGGGGACCTTGAATGGACGAGTTACGTGGGTTCATCAAAACAGAGGATGGATTCGAATGGTTGATCCTTCTGGACAGAAAAACGGATTTCCCAGCAAACTTGCGTTGAAGAGCATCCCTGATTTCTTCAGGGTGTCTAGTAGTTTCGATGGTGAATTTCCCATTTTCAGAGTCCACATCTAACAATTTGACACCATCAAACCGACAAAGTGTCTTTTCGACCTTTCTTATACATTTGGTGCAGTTATGTAATGGGATGATTTGAAGATCAACCGATGTTGTAGCCATCTCTGATGTCTGCTGAATAGGTCAAGAAAGAAAATACAACCGAAACATATGACAAGTTGTTCTGTAAGCATCTAAAAACAGCTTTGCTTCGAGATATAGAGTGTGCAAAAATCAAAAGGTAAATGTACCCGGTAACAGCAGAATCATCTTCATAAAACATTTAAGTAATTAGACCTCTAGATAACAAAAACAGACTTGGTGCAGAACAATAATTCGACGTTGTGTAAAACAATAATGAAATTAAAAAAAAAAAGACAAGTCTATGAACAAATTAAATAAAGAAAGCGAAAAAAGGAATTAGGAGAAGAGATATTCAAACCAGGAAACCGGGCTAATCAGTGAAGAAAGGAGATAGAAGTTTCTGCACACATGAATCAAAATTCGAGAGAGTTAGGGGATGTTTCTTTTTTCTATTGAAACCTGTCTGTATGGAATAAGATTACTGAACATAGAATGCAGATACATAATGCCTATCTAATTCAGTCCTTGCTTAGAAATTAAGCCAAAAACCAATACCACTTAATGGCCAAGCAAATTAGCCATTAAGCAGAAAAAACAAACAAACAGGTCCTTAGTAGAATATAGGCGTTATTGTGTTCACTTATCAGTTGTCTCATAGTATTAATATCATCTGGTAGAATACAGCACCAAAGACTCCCAAATTTCTAACCTTTCTACAGCCTTTTCCTAGCTATATAGCAGGTAGCTGTACCACATAAGCACATAACACCTTCAAAGAACTCTGAGATCCTTATGCTGTAAGCATGTGTGGTTCATCGACCATATTCTTCAGATTAACATTAACCCTAAACAATCAAGATTTCAACATAACTCCAGAAGAGGACACACCATAAATTTAAAGCAGGAAGAGAAATGAAGAAGAACACCATAATTGAAAAATCGATGTGTGTATAGTGAAAAAAAGGTCACAATCCTAAAAATCAAAATCAAAGAAAATCATTTTCAAGAATCTGAGGCGATCTTTGCAACAAAAAAAAAACCATATCTGATTGATTCATATGCGGAATCACATTCCAGCCTATTCTATGAACAAGTAATCTGAGCCGATTTCAAATATTCAAAGATCTAACATACTACACCATTATGAATTCAGATCTTAAACATACTACACCTGAATTTCTTCATTATTGTGAACTAGGACCTCAAACATCAAACAACAATTATGATATTGAAAAGATTTGACTTCTTCGATCGGATGATCAAACATCACGCAATTATGATCTTGAATGAATAGCACGTAAGTTTACTCATTAAGACTCTAGATCTGAGATCTTTTACTTTGGTCTTGCCTGATAAATCACCATGAATGCATAAAAAACAAATACCTCAACAAATATTGAGTAGTTTCAAAAGAAAAATCACACAACCGCTTCTTCCAAGAAAAGGTTAGATCAAACCAAAATTCACATCGTCGATAAGTTCGGTTGAATAAAATGAGAGTAATTCCAAACAAAATAAACAAACACTCATAATTCGAAATCAAAAATGAAAGAACGGAGATGGAGTTTTTCATCAGTTCAAGGAGTTATCGGCATAATAAACTCAGAAATTGCAATCAAAACTTAAAAACAGCAAGAAAAATACATAAATGCTTACTTGCTTTGGGTTTGTAGATACTCAGGAGGGTAGCAGCAGCGGGGAGAAAGGTTTGTGAGGATCTGAATGTGTGTGGTGGGGGTATATATAGGGTTGGAGACTAGAACCAAATGACTGTGATGCCCTTTCTTATATGAGGATAATTTTGAACTTTTTAAGATTTACAGTTAAGGACAACTAAACTATGATTTTAGTCCGTGTGGTTTGATGTTTATGATTATTTTTGTCCCTACTTTCTAAAAATTGCTTTTTTAGTTATTATACTTTTGATTTTATTTCATTTTTTTTTTCTCTAGAATTAAGGGGTTGTTTGTTTATCTTTTAATAGTTATATAAAGAGGCAACTTCTGAATTATTAAGAGTTGAATCTTGTTTGACAAAAAAAAGTCTGTCTCTTAATGGTTACAAAATCATTCAGTACAAAATCTTCTGAATGATTTTGTATCATGAGTCTCCCTTAATCATTCAACGTCCTAATTTCATGGTAAATAATTACCAGACAATTATATTTCATTTTGCACTATATCATGAAAGCATATTAATCATTCTGACCACTTAATCATTCTGTACCAAACCATTCAGTAACTACCAAACAGCTCATAACTTTGCTTAAAAACCTCTATTACATCAAGGTCATTGTACTAAAAAAGTCAAATGTATTCCACAAAAAAAAAATTAATGGTGTGTTTTTTATTAAAAAATGAGAATAATAATTTTTTTGTTGTTTGGTTCATGTTGGACAATGAATACCCCCCCCCCCCCCCCCCTAATTTAACCTAGAACAATAATTTGGGCTTATGAATAAGGAACTCATTATATTATATTAAACCAAACAATTTACTTTATTATCATTCTCATTGATTACTGTTTAATACCTCTAACCAAATACCTCTAAATAAAATATTAAATAAAAAGAGGGATGTTGCAGACCATGACTATGAGATGGTAGTTGTTCTTGAAAATCAACATATTTTTCATCCTATGTGATCACATACCTACAAATATCGGCTTCAATAAGGTAACATTTTTCTTGATGGGTGTCATTTTATTTCTTGAAATTCAGCTTATTTTTATCTTCAATAGATACATAATACAATTCAATAATGCAATGTCCAAGTGCTTTTAAAAAAAGAATTGTTAGTTTTTAAATTTGTTACTAAAGGTTAGGGTTAACAGAGTAATGGGTTGGGTTTACGATAATGTTAATTGGAGAAGGTGAAAGTAAAGAATGAAGGGAGTAATGTTAGGACTTAGGAGGGTTGGGATTTAGGAGCCGTTTACCTAAACATTTATCCGGTAAGCATTTATCGGTAAAATTCAACACTATCATTACTTACTGGGTAAGATTTGACTCCACAAAAACGACATTGTATGTAATAATTTACCCGGTAAGCGCTAACCGTGGTAAGAGTCGTCGTCATCACTTATCGGGTAAGACTCTTGGTCATTGTCTTCGTTATTACCGGGTAAGATTATTGGTCCTTGTCATATTCATCCGGTAAAGTAATGTAACTTGGTAAAAGCTTATCCAAGTAAGCATTTGGTAAACGGCTCCTTAGATTATCATATTACCCCCTAAATTATCATATTTTTAGTAATAATGTGGTGTCTTGATAGAAATTATAAACCTTTTATTTCTAATGTAGATCACGAGTAGAATGTAAAAATGTATGGCTCTTGGACTTGTATTGCAATCAACTTATTTAAAACGAATGAACATTGTCAGGGGACTGTATTAGTTATTACACAAATATATGTAGTCATTTGTGCCGACACTTCAAAATTGAAGGAATAAAGCAAAAATAGATGAACTCACTTCATCTTCTATTTTTCTTTTTACCTCCTTTAGTTTTCAAGTGTCGGCAAAAATAGCTACAAATATTTTGCCGAAATGGCTTTGAAGCTACGCGGAACTATCACGGGGAGGATGACGTCATCATACGTGAAAACCAGCAGACGTTGCGTCCCGCGAAAGCAACTCAGACACGCGCTCACTCGCGCTTCTATTTTATTTATTAAATAATAAAATCTTTCAAGTTACAAATAAACTTGTCAAAAATTATATAAAAATGAAACTAACTCTCACCTAATTTCTATTTTAAGGAATCAATTTTTAAAATTACTATTTTAGGGAACCAATTTGCATCTGATTCTTATTTCGATGAACCAACTTGCAAAATATAGAAAAATAACTAAAAAAAAAAATTTCAAAAAATTAATGCAATAAAATCTATTTTTCATTTCAAATCTTTTTTTTTAATTCAGATATCAAATTGAACATTTAAAAAAAAATCCAAATTACCACAATACAAATCGTTTTTTACTAATGCAAAAAAGATCAATTTAATAGAAAAAAATTAATTGATGCAATAAAAAATAAATATTAAATATCACATTAAAGATTTTTATATCTAACCAATCTGTATCAATTAATTTTTTTCTATTAAATTGATTTTTTTTTTGCATTAGTAGAAAACAATTTTTTATTGTGGTAATTTGGATTTTTTTTAAATGTTCAATTTGATATCTGAATTAAAATAAAACGAGATTTGAAATGAAAAATAGATTTTATTGCATTAATTTTTGGAAAAAAACAAATTTTAGTTATTTTTCTATAATTATTTTGCAAGTTGGTTCCCCAAAATAAAAATCATGTGCAAATTGGTTCCCTAAAATGATGATTTTGAAAGTTGGTTCCCCAAAATAACGATTTTGAAAGTTGGTTCCCCAAAATAAGAATTAGGTGAAAGTTGGTTCCATTTTGGTGCAATCTTTCCTTAAATTTGAGTTAATTCTTGTTTAATGTGATTAGATAGGTACTCGTACAATACAACGAGATATATCTTATTTTTAATTTTTTGTTTTATTCTGTCTTTGTAAAGGTTATAATAATGTTTATGTGATTTTGAGATATGGATAATGTTTTTATTTTTAAATAAAGTATAAATGTGAAGATATTATTAAATTTCGAAAATAAATATATCGATATTAGTATAAATTAAATATTTAAAGGTTTTTTTAANTTTGTGTAAATTTTTAATTCAATTTTTTTTATAATTTAATTTATGTACAATAACGAAATAATTTATATTTGGTTTAATAATATAATTTTTTATAAGGATAATAATTAAATATTTTAATAAAACTTAATGATTATTTTAATTATATTTTGGATTTTTTATATTTAAAATGAAATGTTTATCTTGTATTTGACTATGTTTATTTGCAGTTGATTACACGAATTCAAATATACAGTTTTAATAAGTTGTACTTACGTACAATTTATTTGTAATATTGAATTTTAAGTAATATGTATCAATAAGAGTATTTCATGCATAAAAAATGATTTTTAAGAGTTTTTATTAAATATTTTATAATATAGTATAGATATTTTATTTAGGACCTTTTATCTTAATCACACTTTTTATCATGTTCAACTTACCCAAAAATTAGAACAAATAATAAAATATCATATATAAAAGTACTATATAAAATCACATGGGTGGTCCATGATTGGTTTGAACTATGGCTACAAATATTAAAAGTGTCTGGAGGTCATAGGTTCAAATTCAAGAAGAAATAAAAATCTTTTTGTGGGCACGGAGGTTCAAATGCGGTGACTTCGGGCTACTCGCAAAGCAGGTGGTCGCCCTGAAATTAGTTGGCTCGCGTAGCGGGTTGGTTATCTGGGTTAATAAAAAAAAAGTGCTACAATAAATTTATATGATGATTTTGAACGTTTTAAAATGTTGTTTAGAACATTTTTTAAATAAAAATATTGTATTAGTTATTTTATACATCATTAAAAAAAAATCTTATGAAATACTTAATACGACACTTTATTTTAAAAAATTATATTAAAAAACTAGTTAAAAACCCCAAAATCATTTTATAAACTTACTATAAAATTTCACATGAAACGTACTATTATCTTATTATGTATAATCAAATCATATAAAGTCATGTATTCGGACATTTAGACGACCTTTAAACTCAATTTGTTGTAACGAGAGGAATTATGCATTTAGGTGAGGGGTATATGTAATGCGGAGGAGAGGAATTGTAGGTCAGTGTTGATGGAGGGAGTAATTGTAAGATCTCATCTCAGTTGGTAAGAGGAACGAAGATTGGATTATAGAAGACTGAATACCTCTTTATAAAACCTGATTTAAAATCGTTAGTTAGAGTGTGGACAAATCGGACAATCTCTGGTACGGTTAGTTTATGATATTACAATTGGTATCAGAGTCGGGGATGGAACGAAGGTTGCGTTGTACGGCACTAGATATCTCCTCTATCAGACACGTTTTTAAAACCATAAGTCTATGTACGTATAAAACGGACAATATCTGATACGATTGATTTAAAATGTCCCAACGGAAGCTAGTGTGAATAAAATATATGATAGGACTTTATTTTTGCTCCTAATTTTTTTAGAACATGATTTTCTTTATTTATCCTCCGTTTTCTTTATAAAAAAAAAGTTTGAAACATAACGCTACCGTTTCAAAAATAAGTCTCGCGTTATGTTCACATAAGAATTCAAAGTAAAGTATTTGTTTATGTGAATAATTAATATTAAATTTACATAAAACAGTTTAATATTACAATAACAAAAGTTGAATATAATAATTGAACCACAAGGGTGGTGTCTGATTGGTTTGATCTTGACTTCAAATATCAAAAGTACCAAGAGGTCTCAGATTCAAATCCAAAGAGAAATAAAAAATCCCCTTGTGGCCACGGAGGTTCAAATGCGGCGACTTCAGGCTATCTGCAAAGCAGGTAGTCGTCCTGAGATTAGTCGACTCATATAGCAGGTTGGATATCCAGGATAATAAAAAATATATAATAACCGAAAATAAATTTATATTACGATAAAGAGAATAAAACGACAATAATGAGATTGTAATAATAAAGTTATTATTTCATATTAGAATACAATTAAAAAAAACAGTATAAAAAACTTAAGAAATAATAATAAAAATTAAATTAAAATTTTCGACTGGTGAGAACAATATCATAAGAGCATCTTTGATAGAGATTCTTATAAAAACCTATTTTTTAAACTTTTTGTTGTCACGTTATTTCAACTCGTTAAATTGAGAATGCATATAAAAGTCTAGGATGATAGTTTTTATATCATTGGCAAGGTTGACACGATTGGTAGTGGGGCTAATAGCAAGAGGTCACTTATTCCGTATGTGGGGTCCGTGGGGAATGGAGTTGTTGGCAAGGTTGATCGTAGGGATAATGGCAATGAAACATGTGTTTTATATATGTGCGTTGTCTTGTTGTTTGTACGTCTGATCTCATGGTAATTGCAATAGATCACGTGGAAGGCTGACCTCTTGCTACCACGTGATTTTTTTGGTTTGGAATTTGCAGTTACGAGTAGATAGGTTTGCTTCTAGAGGTATAGTCGTTTAGAATGTCAATTTTTCCCTTCTCATTACCTCATGCTAACAATCACCCCAACATTATCAAGCATCTTTTTCAATTTAAATGAGAACTGTGTAGTTTGTGAAAATTCTGATATTCAACGTCAACCATAAATGAGATGTTTAAGGATATTTATTAAATAAAAGGGTATAACAATGCATATTTTTGTTATTCTACAAAAGTGTCACTGTGTCCATCTTGTATGTATACATGAGTATCACAATGAATATCGTTTGTATGCATTTTTTTAACAATGTTTTCTTAGATATCACAGTGTATATTTTGTGTTCACATAAGGTTTGCTGAAACAAATTTTGCTCGAGAGAGGAGATTTTTAAAATTTCTTAAAATGCTCTTAATTAATATTTTAAGTTAAAATTATCAAAATTATTAATTTTTTAATTTAACTTTTGATTTGTGATTGAATTTAGATCTTACAATTGTCACAAATTACTGAGTTATCCCTTGAATGATTTCAATTTAATAGATAGTTAAAAGGTAATTTTGATTAAGCTTACGGCGTTTAAAATGCCTTCTAATCAAATAAAGTGAAACAAATTTTTATATCAAATAAAAAAATTTAATTTCAAATAATGCTACTACTAAATGAAAGTTTAAATTTGACAATTAAAAAAATCACATTTTTATACAAACATAATTAAGGGTGCTTTTAATATCTAGACTGATACAATAAAATAGAACATAGCAGTTGTTCAGTATTTGATAAGATATAACTGGACAAAACAGAAAAAACAAAATGACCAACTTACCGTAATAAGTTGTTTATATAATTTATATATTTTGATTAATTATGTAATTCATTAAATTATAATAAAATAAATATTTTTTATAACAAAATATATCGTTATAAAGTTTTCGACAAGAAGGTTAAAATGACACCAAAATAAAAAGTTTTAGTAGTTTTCAATTTTTATTTTACACATTTTATATATTATTTTTTATCATTAATATTTAAAAAATTACATAAATTAATCGAGATATACAATATGTATAAAATAAAAATCATAAATATCAAAAGGATGGTGCAACAGCCACATGAATAGTCATCTTCCCTATTGAGCTCAATAGGATACCCATAAACATAACCCTGAGCTCGAGCCGCGGGGATCAGTGGAGCTGATGGCTCGGTGGTGGTTCGTGGCGGCGGTGGAGGAACATATCCATAACCCCAATCTTCATCGCGAGCACCATCGGAACCCCAGACATTCTCAGGTAGCCATGTTGATCCAGAGGTCGTTGGTTGGTATCGTGGTGGTGGTGGCGGTTTAGGAACATATCCATAACCAACATCACTACCACTAGAACCCCAAACATTTTCAGGTCTTCTTGCTGATCCAGAGGTTGTCTGTTGGTATTGTGGCCGCAGCGGTGGCGGTGGTGGAACATTAACATATCCATAACCACCATCTTCAGAATCCCAAGCATTTCTAGCTGATCGAGAGGTGGTTGGTTGGTTGTTAAAGTTGATCTTGATGGTACTCGATTGAGTATACTCCACATTCTGTAATCCTTTGGCACGACATACCGTCACCAATGCTTCTGCCATATCATGAAAATTGAGGGGACCTTGAATGGGCGAATTACGGGGGTTGATCAAAGCAGATAACGGATTCGAGTGGTTGATTCTTCTGGACAAAAACACAGATTTCCCAGCAAACTTGCATTGAAGAGCAACCCGGATTTCTTCGGGGTGTCTAGTAGTTTCGATGGTGAATTTCCCATTTTCAGGGTCGACATCTAACAACTCGACACCATCAAATCCACAAAGTGTCCTTTCGACCTTTCTTATGCATTTGGTGCAGTTATGTAGCGGGACGATTTGCAGATCAACAGTTGTTGTAGTCATCTGTGATATCTGCTAAGTAAAAATACAATTGAAACATATAAAAACAGCTTTGCTTTGAGATATAGAGCGTGCAAAAGATACTATAATAAGATACCGGAAAAAGATACTCTCAATGGATGATAAAAAGGTAAGGTATATATAGGGTGGAACCTTAAACCAAATTACTATAATAACCTTCCTTAAGGACAACTTTGAACTTTTTGAATTTTTACAAGTTAAATACAACAAAACTTATGCATCTACTACCTTACAAATGATAAATATCATTGTGAACCTTTTATTTTTGATGTAATACACGAGTGGAGTATTAAATGTATTGCTTCTTGCACTTATATTGCAATTAACTTCTTGATAACAAATATAGATTGTCAGAGGGGCTATATTAACGATTATACAAATCTTCGAGGTCATCTCTGCAAACAATTGAAAATTTAAGGGGTAAAGCGAAAATACAAGATGAACCGGTGTTGGCAGAAATGGCTATAGAGATTTGCTCGACATGGCCTGGAAGTTACCTGGAAGGCTGGAAGTCGGAAGGAACATCCACAAAGAGGATGACGTCATCATACGCGTAAATCAAGACGCATTGCGTACCGCGAAAGCAACTCAGCCACGCGCTCACGCGCGGTCCTCCAACCACCGTCCAAGGATAATATGAGCCGTAATTTTTTCTTTGACCCACTCACGGCATTGAATTGGTATATTTTTTTGTTAAATGATAAAATCTTCAAGATATAATTAAATACCGTTCTATTTATTGTTATTTATTAAATACATTTATACCTATGAATTTCTTTCTCAAATATATAAATATTTAATTTTCACATTTTTTAATATATAAATTAACTTGATTGTGATGTAAAAGAGACTGCAAAGAGTATTTCGGTTTGTTAACACGTAAAAATTGAAAATTTAAATGAATTTATCAAAATTTTATTTACAAATTGAATAATTAAACGAAATGAAAGATCAAGAAAATATTTATACTATATTATAAAGTATTTTACAAAAAAAATTAAAAACCATTTTTTATGCATGAAGTACTGTTTATTGATGCATATTACTTAAAATTTAAGATTACAAGTAAATAATGCATAAGTATAACTTATTAATACTTCATGTTTGAATTCGTATAAATAACTAAAGATAAACATAATCAAATAGAGTATAAACATCTCATTTTAAATATAAAAAATCTAAAATATAATTAGAATAATTATTGAGTTTTAACAAAATAATTAATTATTATTTTTACGAAAAATTATATTATTTAATCAAAAATGAAAAAAATTAAAGAAATATAAAAAACAAAAAACTTTAAATAGTTAGTTTGGAAATAATATCAATATTTTTTTCTTATTTTTTATGATATTTTTATATTTATATTTTATCCAAAACTTAAAAGTATTATCGTTTTCCTAAAATCATATTATAATATCAACTGAGACAAATAAATAAATAAATAATAATAATAATAAAATCGGGATATATATCACTATATTGTGCAAGTACCTCTTCTAGTATTATCATAAAACATATGCATTTTATGTTTATTTTTTAAAAGTTAAATAGTATATTTTTAAAACAAGAGTTTTAATTTGTCAGTAAAAAAAACATTTTACTAGAAAAATTAAAAATAGAAGGACCGACAAAAATTTAAGAATCGATGTTCATGGTTTTTTATTATAGAATTGGGGGAGTATTAATGACACCCCTCACCCTTAGTATTTATTATTATTATTATTATATATATAGGGTTGGGTTATGTTCATTGATCAACATTTATAAGTTAATGATCTAACGGTCTAAAATTGTACGATGACAATTTTGTAATTATTGAGAAGTCTCGTGGCATTTATGAATGTTCATATCTGACGATTGTAAATCTGATCCAAGAGTTGAGAATTGGTCTTATGGGTCTCACGAAAAATCTTTGGTCTCACATGATCCCAAGTCTATATATATATATATATATATATATATATACTAGAAGGGTACTCGCGCAATGCAGCAAAATATATATTGATTTTAATATTTCATTTTATTTTTTATCTCAGTTGATGTTATAGTATGATCATATGTGATTTTGAAAAAAACGATGATATTTTTATTTTTGAATAAAATATAAATTTAAAGATATCATAAAATTTTGACAAAAATATATCGATATTAGTATCAAATTAACTATTTAAAATTCAAAATTTTTGTGTAATTTTTTAATTTAACTTTTTTATTATAATTTAATTTAGGTTCTATAACGAAGTAATTTACATTTGGTTTAATAATACTAGAAGTGTACCCGCGCAATGCAACGAGATACATCATGATTTTAATATTTCATTTTATTATTTATCTCAGTCGATGTTATAATATGGCTTTATGTGATTTTGAGAAATGATGTTTTTATTTTTGAATAAAATATATGTTTGAAGATATCATAAAAATTTGACAAAAATATATCGATATTAGTATCAAATTAACTATGTGAAATTCCTCATTTTTTTGTGTAATTTTTTAATTTAATTTTTTTATAATTTAATTTATGTACAATAACGAAGTAATTTATATTTGGTTTAATAATATAAT
>NC_037528.1:4757715-4758888 GCF_001531365.2 Cynara cardunculus var. scolymus
TAATAAATAGTACTTTACGCATAAAAAGTGGTTTTTAAGAGTTTTTGTCAAATGATTTATAATATAGAATATTTTTTATATATAATTTAATTTAAGTTTAATAATAAAACAATTTATTTTTGGTTTAATATTATAAATTTTATAAAGATAATAATTAAGTATTTTGTTAGGATTTGATGATTATACTAATTATATTTTAGATTTTTATATTTAAAATGAGATGTTTATCCTGTATCTGATTGTGTTTATCTGCAGTTAGTTATACGAATTCAGATATGAGATGAAATCGGATAAGGATGAAATCGTTTAGGGATGAACGAGTTTAAAAGTTTTTAAGAGTTTTAAGAGTTTTAGTCAAATGTTTTATAAGATAGTATATATATATATACATATATATTAGTATTTATTATTATTGTTATATATATATATATATATATACATATATATAATATCATATCATATTATTGGTGTCAAACTCAATCAATATCATATTATTATCATTATTATTATCATTATTATTGTTATATATATATATATATATATATATAGTGAGAGACTTTGTTTCAAATGCAACTCATCATATTTGTACAACCAGTGGCAGATCCAAGTAATTAATGGGGTAGGGGCACGTTGGATGGTACTTGGGGATGGAAGCATATGGTTATATGGAACTAGGGGGAAACCATGTAAGACGAGGGTGGCAATAGAAAATTTAAGCTAATCAACAAACGTTTTTGGTCGTTGACAGGGGCCTTTCCCCCCGGTCCTTAAGGGTTGGATCCGCCCCTGTGTACAACCAATGCAACCCAATAAATTGAAATATTTATGAAAATGATAAGAGTTCATTTATTATGATTTAAATATTTATAGAAGATGAATAAAATTCATTAATTATGATCAATACTTTATATTAGAAAACAATTAAAATTTTTATGAAATTACATATTTATCAAATTAAATGGATGGTTGTATAATAACTCACATCTCTCTCTCTCTCTCTCTCTCTCTCTATATATATATATATATATAGGGTATATTTCTTTTACAACCTTATGCATTTGTACAACCTTTGCAACCCAATTAATTGAGATATTTATATAAATTATTGGAGTTCATTTATTATGATTTGAATATTTATGGAATATGAATAGAGTTTATTAATTATGATTAATA
>NC_037528.1:4759883-4772526 GCF_001531365.2 Cynara cardunculus var. scolymus
GTGTAGGAATGGCAAATGGTGTAGAATAACATCCCTCTATATATATATATATATATTATATTGTATATGATCATTAAAAGTATTTTAAGTTATATTATAGATCTATGGGAACTCTTCGCTAAAGGCTGATGGCATCTCTACTGAATTAGAGGAAGTGAAAACAGAGTTTTCCAAGTGAGGCGAGGGCCTCCTCTCAAATATAACTATTGTTATAATTTGTTTTTTTATATTAAAATTATTATAAAGTACCTTTATAAATAAAAATCCACATTTGTAATGATTATTGTTGATACTTATTATAATAAGATGAAGTATACTGGTTGTTTGTCCATTAAACATAAATAATTGAAAACTTTATTTTTTATTATTTATTTAAATATGATAACATGTATTGACAATTTATTTTAATTATATTATATAAGTTATGGCGTATTAATTTTAATTTATTATTTTTGACCATTTTACTTTAGTCAATTAACTTATTATTTAGTTTTTGTTAAGCATGATTATCATTAAACAATTAACTCATCAATTAGTTTATAAGACATAACATATCATTTGTTAGTATACGTATTTTTTTTCTTTTATTGTTAATTAATTACCTTTAGATATAAAAATACATTACTTAATTATTAAGGATAAACAATGTCATTTAATTATTTAAAAAACGTAATAATTGTACATTCTTAAGACTGTGTACCATCTATTATGGACATTTATTTTAAACCCAAAAAAAATATTTTTTATGTCAAAAAATTAAATCAAAGTTTTCGACAAACTTTTCTTTATTTTGGGGTAATAAGTGTGTGATTAGCAACCATTATTTATAATTTAACCTCTATTTATCAAATTGCAAAATAATAAATAGATATTATATATATTTTTTCCGTGTGCTGCTGCATATGTTACCCCGTATTTAGATCGAATAAATAAGTACTAACTTTTACGTGTTAATTGTATTATAGATAATATTATTTTAGAATAAGTGAAAATGTAATATAGATTATGTTATATCTTATTTATATATCAAATCTCATTTTTTTATGTTTTATTTTTATACTCAAATAATTATTTAGAAAAATAATAGTAATGTTTATATTAATAAGTATTTATTTATCTTTAAATAAAAGTTAAAAAGTAAAAAAAGAAAAACAAAAGAAAAAAAAAACATCAACATATATGATAAAATGTTTATTAATAATTTATATAATATAAGTGATATAAAAGAAATATATATTTATTAATAATTCATAATATAAATAAATATACATGTTTGTTAATAATTTATATAATATAAATGATAAAAAAAAATTATATTTATTAATGATTCATAATATAAATAAATATATATGCTTATTAATAATTTACAAGAATGGTAGTCGCGCAATGCAGCGAGATAAATCTTCATTTTAATATTTAGATTTTATTCTGTCTCTATTGATATAATACAATTTTATGTGGTTTTGAGAAAACGATAATATTTTTATTTTTGAATGAAATATAAATTTGAAGATAGCATAAAAAATTCAAAAAAATAAAATCGATATTAGTATTAAATTTACTATTTAATAGTTCTTGTTTTTTTTTTGTGTAACTTCTTTAATTTATTTTTTATTATAATTTAATTTAAGTCTAATAACAAACTAATTTATTTTTGGTTTAATAATATAATTTTTATTAAAGATAATAATTAAACATTTTGTTAAAAAACCAATGATTATCTTAATTATATTTTTAGATTTTTTATATTTAAAATAGATGTATATTATGTATTTGATTATGTTTATCTGTATTTAGTTACACAAATTTAAAAATGGAGCTTTAATAAGTTGTACTTATAAAAAATCACTTGTAATCTCGAATTTTAAGTAATATGCATCAATAAACAGTACTTCATGCATAAAAATTGGTTTTTAAGAGTTTTTTTTATCAAATGTTTTGTAATATAGTATAGATATAAATATATATGTTTATTAATAATTTATATAAGATAAATGATATAAAAGAAATATATATTTATTAATAATTCCTATTAAAATATTAATATAAATAAATAAGAGAGGAAAATCTAAAACAAGAATTAATCAATAATTTAAATTAATTAAAACATATAAAACAACAAAAAAGACAAAAAAAAAAAGAATAATTATATAAGATTAGGGGTGTCATTAGTCTCTTTTTTTTTTTTTTTTAATTCACCCAGTCACTTCTTTTTATAGAATTGTCTAATTTGATTAATATGAAGTAATACAAAATTTATTGATGTATCAATTTTAAATTTTACTTGACCTAAAGACAATTTGTACAACAAAATCAAACGTTCACAGTTTACATTAACAACGAAACTAAGACATCTTAACTAAGCTATTTATAAGACATTCTATTTATCGGTTAAAAACCAGTATACATTAAATATAACTTATCTTATACTGTAGGATTGATACCTGGCTTTGTGACATATAAAACAAATTGATTTCTTGTTTTCAAGATCTTTAGTTGCAACCATATTTCCTTGAAGTCCTATAGGAACCATAATTCTGAGTAGGATACACCACAACTTCAAAATCAAATGTCGGGTTGGGGGTACAATAGAGAGATGGGATGGTAGTTTGTGGTTGTGGTGATGGTTGTTGCGACCAAGAGATTTCTTTTGTACGAAATTTATTAATTTCCACATCTGATTTAATTTTAATTTGTTAATTCATCTATTTTGTTAACATATTTGAAAAAAAGTATTAAAACATAAATATAAGAGTAAACTATCATTTTCGTTCCTATAGTTTGTCGTTTATTGCTATTTTCATCCTTGTGTCTTTAAAAACTGCTTTTTTCATCCTTATTGTTTGCCATTTCTTTCGTTTTTCATCCTTACTACTAACTTTCTTAAAAGAGTCTGTTAAATCAAGGGTAATTTTTTCCCTATGATTTCATGGAACAACAATTCCCTTCCTTTACGCCAATGGCAAGGTGTTACTTGCAACTCCGTCACAAAAGAGTTGTCGTCTTGAATCTCATTTTCAGCGGCTTTCTTAGAAAGGTGACCATCTTCATCCTAGCACCTTCCCCTAAAAATCACAACCATAATCAAGATCGAAAACCACCTGAAAATTAATGTGAAATCTAAAATCAACAGTCTTAAATAATATATTTGGTTTCAAATCTTAAAAGAGATTTGGTTTCTAAACAAATCCCATCTAAAAAGAACATATTTTTCTAAAATTGAATAACGTATCCAATGTTGCATATGTAGCCTTCATGGTGAGATTCATTATGAGGTTTTTGTCCCACATAGAAAAATAAGTAGAATCTTACTTGTATTGATGAGCTATATATATTAATATATATGTGATTTGAGGCATACCACTTGTGTCTCACATTGGAAGAGTGGTAAATTCTTTCATGCGTTTATAATCTTTAAACAACTTGTAGAATCGTTTAAGAGATCGAGTTAGCTACATATGGTTTTGCCTTGTGTGAATTTTACACATATATATTAAATGGTTAAAAGATAGCACTAGCACGTTTCGTATGTGGAATTTTGTTAAATTTAACAGTGTTCCATGCTAGTTTTATCCGAGTGTTTCAATAGTTTGTTCATGATTTTCTGATTTGGATAAAGCCAAATGTTGGTTATTTCTTATCCACAATCAGTCGTAAACAGAAACCTATTTATATGTGTAATCATTTGATCTATCTCTTAATCCTCTTATTCTCTTCAATACAATTCTGCATTATAAATACAAGCAGTTAAGGCATAGCCTTCAACAAACAACCAAAACTATCTAAGTAAGACCCAGCACGACCATAAAATCCTCTAAGCGAACCTACATTCCATGATTCTGAAAAACGAGTCCCCTCCTCCATACCGAAAGGCCCATGTGTCTTTTTGTTCGTCAAGAAACACAACGACGAGATGAGCGGAATATTTCCAAATGGTACGGTCGGGACTACTCCAAACGTTCCTTGTATCCCTATTATTTCCTCATCATCATCAAAGTTGATCTACAAACAATAATAATGTCATTAATGCATGTTTGAGGATATAATTTAGACAACTGTTACATGTTAACGGGAAAACCACAATAAAAGAAAAACCAAAGAACATTTGGTAATCATTCAACTGCATGGTATGTAGATGTGCATACAATCCAGATGAATGGTTACAAGATGTTCCTTAGTTTTTCATTTTATTTTAGACCTGGGAAATTGTATAGCCGCTGGGGCCAATAGCACCACCATGTTGTTGAAAATAATGCACCAAATCGTTATTGATATCTTGGGTGGCAAAGGCAATCGAATAGATGAAACTTTGGTGATCTATGAATATCTTTCTCAACTTTTGATGGCTCTCGAGCCGGATCGACCATGGTTCTCCACCTGCGAATGATCCCCATAATCTGGTACTTGTAATATTCTAGCATTTCAAACATCACAAATTTTATGAATTCTACATATAGAATCTAATCGACAAGAAAACAGTGTGGACTTACAGTTTGAAGTTGTAACGCGATTTCTAGTTCTTGGACTATTGATCTCATCGTAGGCCGATATTTCTTCTGTTCGTTCAAGCACTGAAGCGCTATTCTTAAGAATGCGTCCAACGAATCAGGCTTCATTTGTTCTTGTAGATTAGGCAAGATGATTTTGTCTAATGTTTTCGATCCTTCATGATGTTTCACCAATCCAACTAGAAATCTACGCTCGTCTTCGTATTCCCCAACAAATGCAAACCTCCCACATAACACCTCAAATAATACAACGCCGAAAGAATATACATCAGATTCTTTTGAAAGTGTACCGGTCTTAACATATTGTGGATCAACATAGCCGATTGTGCCACAAGCCTTGGTGACAAGAAACGTGTGCGCTTGATTCGTGGGACCTATTTTAGACAACCCAAAATCAGAAATCTTAGCTTCCCAATTCACATCTAGCAAAATGTTGGAGCTTTTGATGTCGCGGTGTAGCACCCTGTGCCCTAACCCCGCACCGCTATGTAGATAAACTAGTCCACGTGCCGCCCCAAGACATATTTGAAGACGCTGCGACCATGTGAGATCCTTGTTTGCCAGATACTTGTCAAGGCTTCCACGAGCCTCATGCTTGTAAACAATGATTTTTTCGCCACCTTCATCAGTGAATCCAATGAGGGTGACGAGGTTATCATGTTTGTAACTTGCAAGCATGAAGATCTCCATCAAGAATTCATGTTCTCCTTGACCGTGCTTCCCATCTAACCGTTTTATAGCGACATTAATGGTTCCTGCTGGCTCACTAGATCTGGTGGAGACCGGGAGTTGGCCTTTGTAGACCCTCCCAAATCCACCATGGCCGATCAGATTATCGTCTGCGAAGTTGTTGGTGGCCAATTTGATGTCGTCAAGTGAGAGTTTGAGGTGGTCTAGTTCTGGAATGTTAGACATGATGCTATTGTGCTCTCAAGAAACATACAAATTACAAGATTTATACAACGATTGTAAATCTTTAATACAAGATTAGGTAGAACTTTGATATCAAATTGCGTTGACTTGGTCCATGCCTGTTAGCTTCTACCAAAGGGTATTTTGGTTTTTACGGATTCTCAACTTTATCTAACAATTCACAGTCAGGTTACAATTCAAGATGATAAACCAAGTTTTGCAAAAATGGAAATCGAATGATATGGAAATGTTCAACACAATCCGAATTAAACGATTATAAACTCATTGCTAGTCGTCTCTTTCTTCTCTTTGATTTCTGTCCTGACCCATCTCCCCCCTCTTGACCGTTAACGAGCTTGATCTATACCCACTTCAGGAAACCGCTCGCACCCAAGACCCACGTTCTTAGGTCTCGTGGCTAAACCCGCTTGAGAAGTCGAAAATCGAAATCGAACAAAATGTAAGGCGGGTTTGAGCGTACCTTTACTCACCGCAGTAGTCGCGATGGTTGCTGAGAACGAACAGAAGCTCCGACGGGTACGGGAATGAGTATTTTTCACCGACAATAGTCGGCCGAGATGATAAGACGCTGGAATGGGACGATTTTGTATTTTCAGTATCCGGTCATTTTAACCCAAACTCGGACATATTTTATATTTTTATTCAAAAGTAAAATAAAAATAAAAAACGGCCCGGAGTGTTTGTAATCCGGTTTGGGTTAAACTGATACATAGGGGTGTGCTCATGATTTGGGTTGATTAGATTAAAGATATTTGAACAACCCAACTTAATGTTTACGGTTTGGAAAATCTAAATTCAAGTCAATCCAAACAAAAGTACAACCCAACTCAAACCATACGGGTTGGTCAGATTGATACTTTGGTGCATAAAAATATTCTTCTAACCTTGAATATATTATTTCTTTACTCATAATTTCTTTTTCATCATCAACCATATAATAAAACTTATCCATAATTCTTATGTATATCACATTCAGTTAATTTTTTCAATTACGTATACATATTTACAGTTACTGAACATATATACAAATGTGTTATATAAAGATGTGAAAAATTGCGATTAAGCAGAAAAATATCACCTCAAAAGGAACCAGTTCACGTCTATAACAATACTTGTATATTAGGTAACATGAATACGTACTAGAAAGATTAATTTGAATATTTGTTGCATTAATTGAGAGAAAGCCTTCATTGTTAAACTAAAAGGGACTCGTTAAGACAAATTTCGTTATATATATAATAAATTTTGTACTAAATTAAATTGCAATTATTAGCCGGATATTTTTAACAAATTAACATTGAGGAAGCAAATTATAGTATAAATAAAAACAACAAATAGATTATAAAAAACAAATTAAACCAATGATAACATGGTTTCTAACTACCAATGGCTCGTTTACTAAATCCTTGTTTGGTAAGTGTTTACCGAGTCATTTTCCTTATCGTATGAACATCCAAGAGTTAATAATCTTATTGGTAAGAGCAATAATAAGGATGAAAAGCCTTACCCAATAAATGTTTACCGAGTAAATTGTTGTATACGATACTGTTTTGATGGACTACAATCTTGCTGGATAAAAGTAAATTATAATATTAATTATTACCGGTAGGTGTTTCCTGTATAAGTCTTTAGATAAACGGCTCTTATATAGAGCTATTGAAGCGAAAAAAGGAATCAAAAGAAGAGATTCAAACCAGGAAAGAGGGTCAAGCCAGCTATGAAGGGAATTGGTCTCATACATACAGTCTATTTTAATCTCATGCCGATTCATGAACTGCATTCTAGAAGGGAATTGATCTGGTACATCTCGATGCATCTCATTAGTGTTGACATTCAATTAGGATTGATCCAAGAATGGAGATCTCTTCTTACATTTCTCACCATAACTTCTTTTTTTACCGGAACTCAACCCTAGTCGTTCATAGGTATTACGGGCCTTACCGATATAATCATATTTTTCTAAAAACCATTGTTACACCTACTTCAAATAATCATGCACATATCGAATATTTGAATATTTAGAACTCAACAAAATTTGCAACATTGGCAAGCAGGGTCGTTTCCACAGGGATTGGATGGAAATAGTGTCAAGCTTCCCCTAACGAGCTTGATTTATACCCTCTTCAGGAAACCGCTCGAAATAAAACCCAAAACCCACGTTCTTAGGTCTCGCGGCTAAACCCGGTTAAAAGTCGCCCGGGTGGAAAATCGAAATCAAACAGAATGTAAGGCGGGCTCGAGCGTGGCTTTACTCACCGCAGAACGATGGTTGCCGAGAACGAACAGAAGCTCCGACGGGTACGGGATGGAGTACTTTTCACCGACAATAGTCGGCGGAGATGATTTACGAATAAGACGCTGGACTTGGCTTTCTCCTTTTTTCTTCACTATTGCGCCTGCTGTGTGTGGCCATCCATTTCTTTGCTGTGGGTGTGGGCTACGATCTTGGGCCTTTGGCATTTGGGCTCTTTTTCCTTCTCTTTTGTCTTTTACGTAGTGCCATGTAGCATGAAAAACCCCAAACAAAACAAGTGGAGTAAGCCGTGGGTTTTATTAAGAAGCATTTGACTATGTATGATCAGTTTTAGTCTTATTTGAGAAATAGGCCCATTCTTGTAAATATGTGAAATATAGGTTCTATTTTACTTAAACCCATCCTTTTTGTACCTATCTATTATTTATTAAATCATGATGAAATACAAGAGATTTTGATGTCGAAATGAGTTCAAATATGCATCTATCAAATACTCTTATACTTTGATCATTGTCCGTTCCAACAATGACTTAGGTTATCACGTTATGATAAAAATGAATCAAACGAGAAAACCAACACATATAGAACTTCATAAACTTCAGATTTGCAACATAACATCAAGTAGTGAGCACACATACTTAAGAAATCTCTCACTCTCCACTACTTAGACGCAAGCTAATCTCAAGAACACACTCACAAATGGGAAAATCAAACCAACACTTGAATCACTCTTTGGGTATAAAACGTCTCTACTAACATGCACTTACCACATACTTAAGAAATCTCTCACTCTCCACCACTTAATTAAAAACATGCTTATAAATCAAAAGGACTTTAAAGGTGTAACGTGTAATCCGCCTTGGGAAACAGTGGCTAAAAACCTCACGCCAAATGGAGAACCCGGTTGAACTACCCTTGAAATGTAAAGCTGCATACGGGGATCTTGAGATATATCCTTTAAAACACATTCCTATTAGATGACCGGGATTAGAAACAGGGCCGGTCCTAAGATTTTTGATGCCCTGTGCGAAAATAATAAAAAAATGCCCCTAAGCCTATTTTTTTAAGTCTACGAAACAACGAAACATGCGATTTTTTACAGAGTTTAGAACCTATTCAAGCCAAATGTCATCCTCATGTTGATTTTTATTAATTATAATAACAAAATACAAGTGGGACATAAAAATCAAAACCCCGAATACAAAATATATAATGATAAAAGGATAAATCTTGGATTAAGATTGTGTTTCCTTCTTTTCCAGTTTCCGCTTTTTCAAATTAAAACTAGCAAAATAGAAATTTTATTTTACTATATGGAACTTAAAATACAAGAAAAACTATAAATTAGTTTTTAGCTAAAATAGTAAATTACATTCAAATAATTGTCATAATGAACAAAAAGTAAAACTCAAAAGTTACAGATTTAACGACTAAAGGCTAATGGCTTATCTGTTAGCAGCTTAATAAGCTTAATGTAACTAACAGCTTATACGCTCAACTATGCATGACTATTTCGTAGTGGCTTAATGATATATAAAAAGACTTATCGAGTAAGCTTCTATGAGGAGCTTTATATAGAAAGTCAAGTTTTTTTTTTCTAAACATGTCCCTTCCAACTAAAAAAACGTTCATTACATCTGTGAAAAAACTCTCCCAAACAAAATCTTTTCCAACTTATACAAACAATTTTATCCATATAAAACTTAATAAAAAAAAACTCAATCAAACAGCCCCTAAATCTAATGTGGTAATGCAAAACCCCAAAGTAAACAAAAGTCAAAAGAACAATAATAAATTGTAAAATACATAATATATGTTACTATGCATTGCAAAGAACAAGTACTCAATAATTAAGACAATACCACAATATGTTGTTAATATTTGCAGTGTGCTCTAGCTATGTTGATATAGTGATATGCTCATGTACATTGAAAATTTCAATTATCAGATATTTGAATATGAAAGAGGAAGACTCATTATCAAAATGACAAAAGCCCCTTAGCCTTAGCCTAGTAGGTTAGTAGCCCACACGACCACATGACCCAACTTTATAATAGTCAGTTAAATTTAGATTTTTTTTTTTGCAAAAAGATTTAAAGATTCAAAAATCATAATATGACTCACACAACAACTCGGTAAATTCAATCAACATTAGAAATCAGTCATTCGAGATTTTCATCTTTGATTTCTTGAATCTAATTTCATGACTGTTAATCGGCTGGAAAGAGAACTTCATGCCGTGAAAATCGAAATAGTCGAACTTTGAAGAACAATAGATATTAGATTGAGTTGTTGGAATGATGGCATTAACCGGTTCACGATGTGCATTCAGTATTTATCACTACGTTTTTATAGTTAAAGCTCGATTGTTCAATTCCCAAATTATTAAACTCAAAACTAGTAATAAATAACAATTTGATGCCCCTTTAGGCTTTGATGCCCTGTACGGCCGCACGGACTGCACGTGGCCAGGGCCGGCCCTGATTAGAAATGGGATATATACATTCACCCGTATCATCCTACTTTGTCGTCTTGCTTTATTCTACTTGACGACATATTTTTTTTTAACGTCTTCTCTTTTCAACAAATAATTTCCATCTTCTAGCTTTCACGGATGCTCGGGTATACTCCATTCGCAATTGGTCGGATGGTAGCGTTTGGATATGTTTAAAGCTAAATATGCAAACTTGCAAATAGACTTTGACTCGGTTTCGGAAAGATTCTTGTTATTTTTAGTAACTAGTTTTAGATTCCAAACAAAACAATGGGTCAATGTATAAAGTCGATGGTTTTGCTAATAGAATACAACTTAGACCCTACCTTTTTCTACTTCTAGTACTCGTACTACAACTTGACTATCAACATGTAATTATAAAGTATTATGTACACACCGCCGAATTTGATTTCAAACTTCCACCTAATCGTCTTTTATTGGAATATTCATATTTTCAAGTCATATATAAAACGATATCGTGGTTCCCTTTTTCTTTCATCAATTCATGTTATCATGTCCATGATTCCAGAACTAAACACCTTCCATATCCCACTTGATCACATCAAATTGGCAACCAACAACTTTGCCCATCACAATTTACTCGGCCAGGGTGGGTTTGGGCGGGTCTACAAAGGCCAACTAGCCGTTTCCGGTGACCCAGCTTCTACTGTTAATGTCGCTGTAAAACAGTTAGATGTGAGGCACGGACAAGGAGAGCGTGAGTTCTTGACGGAAATCGTCATGCTTGCTAGTTACAAACATGATAACCTCGTCGGTTTCATTGGGTTCTGCGATGAAGATGGCGAGAAAGTCATTGTTTACAAGCATGAGGATCGTGGAAGCCTTGATAAGTATCTAGCCGACACGGAACTCACATGGTTGCAACGTCTTCAAATATGTCTTGGTGCGGCTCGTGGACTAGCTTATCTTCATGGCGATGTGGGATTAGGACACAGGGTGCTACACCGCGACATAAAAAGCTCTAACATTTTACTAGATGCAAATTGGGAAGCTAAGATTTCTGATTTCGGGTTGTCTAAAATAGGTCCCATGAATCAAGATTACACTTTTCTTGTCACGAATCCTTGCGGCACAGTCGGCTATGTTGATCCACAATACGTTAACACCGGTATACTTACAAAAGAATCTGACGTTTATTCTTTTGGTGTGGTATTATTTGAAGTTCTATGTGGGAGGCTTGCAGTGATTCAAGAATATGAAGATGTGCGTAGATTTCTATCCAGATTGGTGAAAACTTATGATCCGATGGAAGTATCAGACGAAATCATCTTCCCGAATCTACGAGAAGAAATGAAGCCTGATTCGTTAGAAGTATTCTCCAAAATTGCTTATCGGTGCCTGGATGTCGAAAGAAAGCATCGCCCAACGATGAGATTAATCGTCCAAGAACTAGAAACCGCGTTGCAACTTCAAACCGTATGTTATCTCGTCTCCCTTGAAATTAGATTTAAGATTAGAATTTGAAAACTTAATATGTGTTATTTGATGCATGGTAGAATATCAGAAAGACCATGTTATGGGGATCAAGCGCAGGTGGATCGCCATGGTCGTTCCGGCTAGAGAACCATCAGAAGTTGAAAAAGATATTCATAGATGTTGATGCAAATTTCATTTATTCGATTGCTTTTGCCATCCAAGATACGAATAGTAGTGATTCAATGCTTTATTTTCAACAACATGGTGGTAGCCATGGCCCCAGTGGTGATACCATTTTTCAGGTTAGCAGCATTTTTGACACTAACTTTAACAATTTTTTATCTTATGGAAAATACCCTTCTTACACTTCTCACCTTAACTCTTAGTATCATGTATGGAATCTTTCATCTATGATCAATGTATCGAATTTATGTTATTCTCAAATATGTATTGATTAAGGAGTTGATGATTGTTTGTAGATCAACTTTGATAGCGATGAAGAGATAACCGGAATACAAGGAACGTTAATGGGACTGTATGGACATCGTACGCTGATCTCGTCATTGTGTTTGTCGACGAACAAAAAGACACATGGGCCATTTGGTAAGGAGGGAGGGAGTCGTTTTTCAGAATCATGGGAGAAAGGTTGTTTCAAAGGGTTTTATGGTCGTGCAGGGTATTACTTGGATGCTTTAGGTTGTTATTTGAAAACTATGCAATGAAGCTTTAATTGTGTTTATAGCATTCCATTTTTTATAAGCATTTCTATTACAAAATGACAGCTGTCATATACTTACTATATATATTGTATTTATATATATTTGTCCAAAATTCATCATTTTGATGTTTCTATTTTTATGTATATTTTAATCGATAACTTGCATGTTGGAAAAAACATAGTCATCTTATCTTATAATATTATACTAGTTTTTGATATAGCACGTTGAGCGATGATAATATATATATATATATATATATATATATATAGGGGCCTAATCAAATGAGAACTAATTAGTT
>NC_037528.1:4773060-4774206 GCF_001531365.2 Cynara cardunculus var. scolymus
TCAGTTCTCCCTTGAATAGACCCCTATATATATATATATATATATATATATATATATATATATATATATAGAGGGATGTTATTTTACACCATTTGCCATTCCTACACCCTATACAACCCTCATCTCAACCGTTCAATGATTAATCAATTAATTGTTTCCAAATATAAAGTATTAATCATAATTAATAAACTCTATTCATATTTCATAAATATTCAAACCATAATAAATGAATTTCAATCATTTCTATAAATATCTCAATTAATTGGGTTGCAAAGGTTGTACAAATACACAAGGTTGTAAAAGAAAAATATGTATAATCATGAGGTGTATTATGAGAATTGTATATTAATTTTTTATATATTAATAAGGTTTGTATATTAATTTTTTATCATATCAAACTTTGTAATTGATCCAAAATCATAAAAAAATATGTGGAAAAAATGATTATAATCATGAGGTGTATTATGAGAATTGTTTATCATAATACATATCAATTTATCTCCTACATATATTCTCATAAAATATTTATATTCACTAAGCAAACATTATGTTGTTACCTACTTTAATATAATTATTGAATATTTTTACAATTTGCTTATATTAGTTCATGATATACTCATGTAATCTTTCATGGGCCAGAAACCATTTTGAAATCCATTTTTTTTCTACATGCGATTGCACAAATTGGGACAATAATAGCTAGTATTATGACTATTCCAGATACATAAGAGTTTGATTGATTTGTTATTTTTTTCATTTGACTTGTCAAAAAATTTAGATTTGTTTTACACAGTTCATAGTTTGTTTTATCTGTAAAAAAATCCTGAAAAATGAGGTTTTTAATAAAATTATGTAAAATAAAATATATGTATTATATTGATTATAATGTTAATTATATATAGAGTTTGATTTTTGATTAAATAAAAAATTGATTATATATATATATATATATATATATATATGAGCCTAATCAAATGAGAACTAATTAGTTTGTGGTAACTGTGAGAACCGATATTAACCACCAATCAATAGATAAATTAGGAACTTTATAATTTTGGCAATTTTGAATTAAAATTTTAATGCAAGGATATTTTTGGTATTTTACAACTTTCCTCCCTCCTCTCTTCTCTCTCCGGCCACCGTCCT
>NC_037528.1:4775421-4778184 GCF_001531365.2 Cynara cardunculus var. scolymus
TATCTATATATTGATTTTAACTGATTAGTAAGTTTTTTTAGTTTTATATATTCATATAAATTTTGTATATTAATTCTAATATGACATATTTTATTTTACTTGAAAATAGTAAAAGTCGATATGTAAGGCATACAAAACAAAAATAATTGAAACTTGTATGATCAATCATTTAATAAATATAATGTTTTCTAAATAATATAATATATATACATGTGAAGAAAAAATCAAGTGATGGAGAGAGCGAAAAAAGTTTACCTGAAAAAATATTTTGTTGAATAATAATGGTTTGTAAAATAAAGAATAATTCAAATGATAGAGAAGAAGAAAAAGAGATTTATTGATGGACAAATCACAGAGGAGCACATGGAAGGGTTTGGAGGTTTCACCTCCAAGAATAAAGATGAAAAAGTTGTGGGTTAAACTTTAAAAAATTTCCAAAATAACTTTATCCTAATGAATTTCATGTTTTAAATATATGGACGGAAAAGTCTTTTACATATATAAAATATTTTAAAAATTCAAAAATCTAAGAAATAAGAATGATATATTTCTAATGTTTAGAGGATGACACTTTATTATGTTTGGTTTCTCCTTTAGGTAGTGTTTGGTACGCAGACTGGATAGGACAGGACGGGACAGGACAGGATGAGACAGGACGGGACGGGACATGACTAATTGTCTGCCCTATGTTTGGTACGACTAGGACGGACATGACAAAACTGTTAAAATGACCATATTACCCCTAAATGTTGTTCAATGTTATTTGAGAACATTCATGGCCTCTATTCATCAATTGAACCCCTGTTGTGAACGAACTCCAGTTATGCATTGCGGTTGGTGATCTATTTCTCAAATTTAAGTCCCAAAAAAGCAGAAACTACATTGGTTCCATTTTATGTGAAATAGGCTTTTATGCAGAGGAGCATTTTATTATTAAAACTACATGGTAAAGGATAAATTAACAGTGCGAGCATGAGAAGTTCTTTACACACACACACCCATTACACACAAAGCCATTACAAACACACAACCATTACATGGAGAAACCGTACGCAGTGGAGAAATGGAGAAATCTTATGCAGGCAAAGAAGCGAGAGATGGAGAAATTGTACCGATTGCAGAGGAGGGGAGGCGATGGAGAAGGTGGAAGAAGAGGAGACCGATGGAAGAAGAGGATACAGGCGATGGAAGAAGAGAGGCGATGGAGGTGATAACTGCACAAATGGGATTGAGTTAGGTTTTTTATTGAATGAAATAATAAGGGTAATATTGTCATTTTAACTTTAGTCCCATGTTGTTCCACCTTTTTTGGTGGAACAAGAAATATCAAGATTTGTCCCATAAAAATTGAAAATAGTCCTACCTTGTCCCATGTTTTTTTTGTCCATGGCATACCAAACATGAGACTATTTATTTTTGTCTCGTCCCGTCCCATGTAGTCTGCATACCAAACGCACCCTTAAGAAGTAAAAATATTAAACAATAATTTTCAAGCCCAATGCTAAAGAAGGAAAAAATCGCAATAGACCGATCAACATCGATGTCTTAAAAACCATATGAAAGATTACCGATCTTAAAAATTCACAAACCATCTTTCTTGATACACTCTTCTAGCATTAATGCAAAAATATTCTAGCATAATGTTTATCAAGTTCATGGATAAACAAACAAAAAAATACTTATTTTTATGTTTTACATATGCTTAAAAAATGTTATCTTATTTCATCAATGATTCATATGTCATTTTATCCACACAAAAAAGGATTCATATGCTTGCATAATTCTAATTTTAGTGTGAATGTCTCCAATTAAAAAACGAAATACTATACTTACATCAACAAAAACTCATATCATATATGTCTTCTTGAATGACATCTCAAATCAACAAAAATGCAATTCACCTCCACAAAAACTGAATAGAGGAAGAATTGAGAGATTAAGAGAGATTGTTATGCTTAAACGATGTTACTTTATTTAATCAAGGATTCATATGCCACTTTATCCACACAAAAAATATTCATATGCCTACATAATTTCGGCTTTAGTGTGAATGTCTCCGATTAAAAGACGAAATATTATACTTACATAAACAAAAACCCATACAATGATTTGTCTTATTGAATGACGCCTCAAATCAACAAAAATACAAATCGCCTCCACAAAATTATTATTGAATAGAGAGGAAGAATTGAGAGATTAATAGATATATTATCATTGAGGTATACCATGAAGAGAAGATGAAAAATTATAACCGAAAAGAGAGAAATAATGAGAGTTAAAGGATCAATTATTAGAGGGAACAGAGTAAGTTGAAGTAATAAGTGAATATCAAAAATCAAAAATAAATATTGAGGTGAAAAAAGTTTGAGAAAAGGAGAAAAAAATAAAGCATTTTCTAGCTTTGAAAAGAGGCCACATCATTGCACGTGGTTTCTTCTTCAATATATATATATATATATATATATATATATATACACACACACACTAAAAAAGTACTCGCGCAATTCAGCGAGACACATCTCGATTTTAATGTTATATTTTATTCTTTGTTTCTGTCGATGTTGTAATACGATTTTATGCGTTTTTAAAGAAAACAATAATGATTTTATTTTTGAATAAAATATAAATTTGAGGATTATCATAAAAATTTGAAAAAAAATTATAACAATTTTAATATCAAATCAACTATTTAAAGGTTTTCATTTTTTTATGTAATTTCTTTAATTTATTTTTTTATTACAATTTAATTTAAGTTTAATAATG
>NC_037528.1:4778561-4783671 GCF_001531365.2 Cynara cardunculus var. scolymus
ATTTTATAAAGATAATAATTAAGTATTCTGTTAGAATTCAATAACTATCCTAATTATATTTTAGATTTTTTATATTTAAAATGAAATATTTATCCTGTATTTGATGAAATAAGATAAGGATGAAATCGGATAGGGATGAAATCGTTTACGGATGAACGAGTTTAGGAATGACTTTAACAAATTGTATCATTTGCAATAGAAATTATCTTTAAAATTTTTTAAAAGTTTTAATCAAATGTTTTTATAAGATAGTATAGATATATATTTTGCTTGGAAGCAAGGAGGCCTCCAATTTTTGAATATATTCAACGAGGATCATGCAATATATTATTATTATTATTATTATTATACCTTTTTGTGTGGTGGGTTCCGCCGTCACCATCCACACAGATAATACTCACGGGTCACGAAATAGATTTGAAGGGATTTTGATTTTAAATCTATTTTAATTTTGAGTTTGGTTTATTGTATTGTTTGGATTTAAAGTTTTATAAACTTAAGATTTTGAAATTTTTAGAGGTATTCGAGATTTCTTAAAAAATGTTAAAAATATTTTGATTTATAATAATCGATTAATAAAAATATAATTTAATTATTTATATATAATTAAATTTAATTCTTTTCAAAATCCTATAAACCGAACACACTAATTATTTTAAATCTATTCCAATCCAAATCTCTCCAAATTCAAACTCATAGATGAAATCTGAATCCCTAAAAACAATTATGCAAACCAAACGGGACCCTTCCGTTTGGTTTGCGAGAATGGAATGGATTTAGATTTCAAATACATTCCAATCAATGTTTGGTTTACAGGATTGTTCAGATTCGAAATCCTAGGATTGATTATAAATCCCTCAAACATAGGATTTCGAAATCCCACGAGGGTGGTTGGGATTTCATGAGATTTCTCTATATAATAATGTTCTAAAATATTTAAAACACTTGTTTTATAATAGTTCATGAATAAAAAGATATTTTAATTATTTTTTTTCAAATTATTCATAGAACTGGTTCCAAATCCATCACACCCAAACACACAAAGATTCCAAATCTTTCAAGATCCAAATCTCTCTAATTCAAAATCATTTTATAAAATCCAAATTTCTTAAAACCATTCCATCAAAATCATTAAGTATTTTATTCTTCTTGTTCTCTTGTTTTAGAGAGTAGAAACATGAGTTAAATTTTTGAGAGCATACGTATTATTAGGGGACACTTGAAATATTGTAATTGTAACCACAAGAATGACGCCTAATTGGTTTGAGCTTGGACTCCGAAGGTCAAAAGCCACGGGAGGTCCGAGGTTTCGAATCCAATGAGTAATAAAAATTCCCTTGAGGTTCAAATGTAGTGATTACGGACTGCTCGTGAAGTAGATGGTCGTCATGGGATTAGTCGGCAACGATCACCGAAATCCATTAAAATCAAAATTCATCAAGAACACAGCTATATAACTACACCTGCAACAATCCCCAACCTTCACCCACCACCAGTATCTCCATTCACCCAAATCCTTCAAACATCTCTTCGGAAACATCCCTCTTTTCATGTTTTCTTCTTCCAAAACCCAACAGAAATAGTTCTTTAAACCCCTATCCAGACCCAAACAGATGAAGTTGTGCAAGAAGATGAAGTGGGTTTTCAAACCGATGGTGCAGGGGTTCGAACCAGATCCAAGCAAATTTTCAAACCACATGGACCAAAACTGTAATTTGCTCATTTGTTCTTGTGATTATAATTTATTTATAGAATTATAGTTTTTATTTTTATAATTTATTGTTACTTTCGTTTTAAAGCTAACTCAATCATAATTTACCATTAAAGATGAAATTCACAATTTTTTAATAAAAACAAACGAAAATGCAGATTACTCCTAGTTTTTTTTCCTTAAAAAATAGTACTTTTCTTTATAAATCCATTTTAATAAATGAAAAAAAAAATTGTGTATTTAAGCCAGATTTAAATAGTTATTTAATATGACAAATAATATCCTAATTCCTACATGAGATTCCTTGAAGATATTTTTAAAATATAATTCATTACTTTCTTTGCTATTTATAGTTTTTTTTTTGTTAAACTGGAAATCCAACCGGCTATACGAGCTGGCTAATCCTAAGATGACCACCCGTTTCGCGGATAGTTTGGAGTCATCGTATTTGAATCTCTTTGACTATAAGGAATTTTTATTTTTCTTTAGATTCAAACATGTGGCCTTCAGTCACTTTTGATCTTTAGAGTTCAAGATCATACCAATCGGTCATACCCTTAGGGTTTGCCATCTATGTCAACATGGGTGTATCTACATGATGGAAAGGATATTTTCTTACATTGTTTAAATATCTCAATGTAGAGAATTGGTTTTTATTTATTTATTTATAAAATTAGCGTTTTATGTAGTAATTATTTTATGGGTTATTTGAAATTTTTGTTGATATATCATTGTATATGGCAATGCTCATAAATGCAAGGTCAAGGTAGAAGCATCTTGGGTTCACACACCATAAGAAAGACTCTTTTTTCCATAAAACATCATATGATCAACAATTATGTCAAATTAATACAGACAGATTGTTGAATGAAGGAAAAACCTATGTGTACACTCCAACATGACTAAGTCATGATGAGCCCAATTAGGACAAATTAAGATAGGAACCGTTCAATCATTCCATTACATTTTTCGTAAAGCATATAAGATAACGTTGAAAATAAGGACGATAAAATAGTGTCATGGTTGGATAAAGAACACATATCATTAATAAAAATATTACATTGACATGATATGTTGATGATATTATTGATAGTTATACAAACAAACACTTTAGCATGTGAGTGTGTCCATGTATATAGTAATTCTTGCATTAGAATATAACCAATTATGAAACAAACTTTTCATTTATTTAAGAGTCTCTATTATCTGATGACCTGCTAGTGATGACATGGCCCAAGTAAATACCAACAAAAAATTCGATGTCATATTTAAAAATATGTATATAACTCTGAAATGATGACATGTGTATTTTTTTTAGAGTACGAACTTTGATGCTATTTGTTCAAGTATATGAAGGATTCAAGGGGGAATAACATAAACCTAATCGGTTGCTTCATCCTCTGGCCACCCTCCCCATCTCCAGCCATAACACAACTTTCTCTTTCTCACACACACACAACATAGCCTAAACTCAGATTGGGTTATACAACAAAACCGAAACCCAGAGAAGATCAAAATCAGATGGAAAAAATGGTACAAAGGCAACAACTCATATCAGAAAATGGGTTGACACCCTTTGTGTTAATCGACAAACCAAACCCTATTGTAAACTCCCAAATTGAGATTTAATGGAGTAGAAAAGAAGACGAAGCAGCAACAAATTTGTATTTTTTTATTTCATTGTTGGATCAGAGCTGAATTTCAGATCAAGACTTTAATGATATTTAGTTTGATTTACTCTTTTGGAATGAAAATTTTACTTCAAAATTCCAAATTTGGACTTTGATTGTGTCTCTTCATAAATGGATATTAATGGTGGAATGTTTATAGATCTTGTCGCAAAAATGGCGGTGCAGACTTCGAAGATGAGAGGTAGAATGGTAGGGATGAAGATTGAGACACATTTCTTTTTCTATGGTTCAAGTATTTTGGTTTTAAAAAAAATAATTGACGTGGTTTTTTTAAAATGAATAATAATTATAAAAAGTCAATATAATAATAGTATTTGAAATATGAAGGCCAATATAACGACCTAGAAATAGACTGAATATGACTTCCATTTTTTTAGTGTTGAAGCATTTCCGACCATTTAATAAAAACCCTAATGTTTCGGTCATGGAATTTCAATTTGCCACCAAAGCATTAAATGTTTTACTCGTCAAGAAGAGAAAACGGCATATATGTCATGTAAACGTTCACACCAACAAATGAAAGTGGCCAATTAACGACTTCTTATTTTTCTGTTTATTTTATTTTTAAATATAATTATCTCAATTTTAAATATTGGTTTTATTAATCTATAAAATGTTATCAATTTATTTTTATTATATATATTTAAAAAATAATTATACTGCATCTTCTTATATTAATTCATATGAAAAACCTAGGATTTTAGCTAAAAGGTGACCTTCATGCACGACAATGATTCACGTGGTTTTTGCAATCATTTATACAATGACCTATTGATTGATTTTTTCAAAACTAATAAGATAAGATGATATTTGATTTTTTTGCAAATGCAACCAATAAACTCACATACCCTCCTCACCAAATAAGATTTGAACCTTTGATCTCTTAGGAGGTCAAAGACAACGATACTGCTAGGCCAAAGGCTCTTTGTTTCAACCTCCATATGTTTAAGGCTGTTATATATATGTTGTGATCTTCTTTTCGTTGGAGCTTTTGGTATCTTAGATTTTGATTTAGTATTGGAATTGGGTAGGTTTTCAAAGAGTCGTAGGGCCGTGATTCGAAAGCAACATTATCGATATCGGGTTTCCCTGGTCTTAGTCCGAGATTCGAGTACCATTATATAAGGTCACTAGAGTCAAATGATCGCCCATTAACCACACACCATAGGCCTATGTGACATCAGATCAAAGAAAGGATTTCAATAAAAATATTGTGTATAAGAATAAGTTTTATTCGATATCGAACAAGTATAGTGTTGTTGGGGGTTTACGACAATATGTCCAAACCCCAAGTTGCTCATACAAACATATGATCCGTAATTACGAGTATAAGTGTAAAAACGTAGAACAAAACAAAATTAAAAACCATGATCGAGGATTACAAACAATCGAAGAGGGCTCCAAGCTCGCATATAAAGCACAACCACGTATAACAAAATCTGGTTTGCTCAAAGAATGGTGCAACATTCATGCGAATGATGGTTTCTTGAGGTTTTTGAGAAAGTACCATAAAACTGATCAGCAGGATATCCAGTAACTTGATCTTGAGTTGCGGGAATGAGTGGAGCTGATGGCTCGGCGGTTGGTGGTGGTGGCGGTGGTGGTGGTGGTGCTGGTGGCACAACATATTCATAATCATCATCATTGATTTGGACACCATTAGAACCTCGTACATCATGGTATGTAGCCGTTGGTAATCTAGATGAAG
>NC_037528.1:4784351-4817412 GCF_001531365.2 Cynara cardunculus var. scolymus
AATTAGCAAGTATTTTGCTAGATTAATTCTGAAATAAATAGTAAAATTAAATCAAAGAACGATTGCAGTGAAATAAAAAGAGAGTTGCTCAAACCGGGAAACCCTAATTTGCCAAGGAAGAAGATGAAGATGAAGATGAAGAAGTTTCTGCACCACTTTAAAATGTTATTCATGGTATAACCAACAATTTATATGTAATTAAATACAACTACATGAATCAAAATTCAAGAAATTAAACAGATAAAAATGCAATGAAATTAAGAACACAATATGAGAATTCTTACAAACTTTGTGGCTTGGTGTTTGCTGGAGTTGGATAGGAGATGAAGAAAGGACACAGAGAGAATTGAGGAAACAAAGGTGGGTTTATATAGAAGAAAGGCTGATCAAAGAGCTGAATGGATTGGTCCATACACAAGGGCAGTGCTTAATTTTTTAAGTTATTTCATGGACTTCTTAACCTCTTTTTTATTATATATTTCATTCCAAGAATTTTAAGTCTTATAGATACACATACAAAGTCGTAACTTTATTATTATTTTATGGAGAAGAGAAACGCGATATATACTCGTCGGAGAAATTAAATTAGTAAACGTTATAAAAGAATAAGAACCTTCGTTGGAATTTTAAGTGTAGAGAAGATTATTTTTGACTCTTCTTTAAACGATAACGTTTATAAGTAATTGCTTGGTCTTATACATAATACAAAGTTATCAAGAGAAATCATGGTACATGTAATTAATTTATTAATATTTAATTATTAGTAAGGATGATTAAAAATTAATGAATCAAAGTATAACTGATTATCATACACATATTACTATATATCTATACTATAAAAATAAAAACTATAATTCCAAAAAGTACACACGAAATTCACAATTTTTAATAAAAACAAACGAAAATGCAGATTACTCTAGTTTTTTTCCTTAAGAAAATAATACTTTTTCTTTATAAATCCATTTTAATAAATGAAAAAAAAATGTGTATTTAAGGCAGATTTAAATAGTTATTTAATATGACATAACATCCTACATGAGATTCCTTGCAGATATTTTTAAAATATAATTCATTATTTTCTTTGCTACTTATTGTTTTTTTCATTGAACTGAACATACAATCAGCTATACGAGCAGTATAATCCTAAGATAATCATCCGTTTTACGGGAACCTATAACCTCCAGATACTTTTGACATCTAGAGTTCAAGGTCAAACCAATCGGTCACATCCTTGTGGTTTGCCATTTACGTCAACATGGGTGTATTTACATGATGGGAAGGAGGTTTTCTTACACTGTTTAAATATCTCAATATAGAGAATTGGTTTTTATTTATTTATTTATAAAATTAGCGTTTTATGTACGAATTATTTTATGGCTTGTTTCTTGATATATCATTGTATGCCAATACTCATAAATGCAAGGTCAAGTTACTAGAATCTTACATGGGTTCACACAACATAAGAAATACTCTTTTTTCCCATAAAACATCATATGATCAACAATTATGTCAAATACAGATAGAGGGGACCACCTCGTTGAATGAAGAAAAAACCTATGTGTACACTCCAACATGACTTAGTCATGATGAGCCCAATTGGGACAGATAGAGACAAATTAAGATAAGAATCGTTCAATCTTCCATTAAAATTTTCTTAAAGCATATAAAATAATGTTGAAAATAAGGAAGATAAAATAGTGTCATGGTTGGATAAAGAACTCGTATCATTAATAAAAATATTACATTTATATGATTCGTTGATGATTCTTGATAGTTATACAAACAAACACTTTAGCATGTGATACGAGTATCCACGTATTATTGCATCAGAATAGAACCAATTTTGTGTAGATTCTTATTTTAGGGAACAAACTTTTAAAATTATCGACAAAATTTTAATTTATTTAAGAGTCTCTATTATCTAATGACCTCCTAGTGATGACATGGCCCAAGTAAATACCAACAAAATTCGATGTCATATTTAAAAATATGTATATAACTATGAAATGATGACATGTATATGATTTTTTTAGAGTACAAACTTTGATGCTATTTGTACAAGTATATGAAGGATTCAAGGGTGAAATACATAAACCCAATCGGTTGCTTCATCCTCTGGCCACCCTCCCCATCTCCATCCATAACACAACTTGCTCTTTCTCACACACACATACACACACACAACATAGCCTAAAATCAAAATTGGTTTATACAACAAAGCTGAAACCCAGAGAAGATCAAAATCAAATGGAAAAAAATGGTACAGAAGCAATAAGTCATGTCAGAAAATGGGTTGACACCCTTTGTGTTCATCGACAAACCAACCCTATTGTAAAACTCCCAAATTGAGATTTCATGGAGTAGAAAAGAAGACGAAACAACAACAAATTGTTACTCTTTTTATTTCATTGTTGAATCAGGGCTCAATTTCAGATCAAGACTTTGATGATATTTAGTTTGATTTTTCGGCAACAAAATTTAAGGTGGTCGGAAAAGATCTGTTTTTTCTTGTAGCGTCATAAATTTTGATGGTTGTTATTTTTGAACCTATAACAACATCTATAATGGGGATATCAAATCTTAGATCAAATACCAAATTTTACACTGAAACACTTCAATGAGGATATTAAACGGTTTCTATTTCTATGGAGTTATTAATGATGAGTGCCTCCTTTTGAAAAATTTCTAAAATCATCCTCCATATGTTTTTTTTAAGTATATATATAATATTTATATACGACAAATGCAACCAATAAACTCACATACCCTCCTCACCTTTGGTGAGGTTTGAACCATTGATCTCTTAGGAAGTCAAAGACTAGAATACCGCTATGTCAAAGACTCTTTGGTTCAACCTCCATATGTTTAAGGCTGTTATATATATATATGTTGTGATCTTCTTTTAGTTGGAGCTTTTGGTATCTTAGATTTTGATTTAGTATTGGAATTGGAATTGGGTAGTTTCTCAAAGAGTCGTAGGGCCGTGATCTGAAAGCAACATTATTGATATCGGGTTTCCTTGGTCTTAGTCCGAGAATCGAGTACCATTATATAAAGTCAGTAGAGTCAAATGATCACCCATTAACCACACACCATAGGCCTATGTGACAACAGATCAAAGAAAGGATTTCAATAAAAAATATTGTGTATAAAAATATGTTTTATTTGATATCAAACAAGTATAATGTTGTTGGGGGTGTACGACAATATGTCCAAACCCCAAGTTGCACATACAAACATATGATCCCTAATTTCGAGTATAAGCGTAAAAACGTAGAACAAAAAAAAAAAACTAAAAACCATGATCGAGGATTAAAACAATCGAAGAGGGCTCCAAGCTCGCATATAAAGCACAACCACATATAACAAAATCTGGTTTGCTCAAAGAATGGTGCAACAATCATGCGAATGATGGTTTCTTGAGGTTTTTGAGAAAGTACCATAAAACTGATCAGCAGGATATCCAGTAACTTGATCTTGAGTTGTGGGAATGAGTGGAGCTGATGGCTCGGCGGTTGGTGGCGGTGGTGGTGGCACAACATATTCATAATCATCAGCTGTAATTCGGACACCATTAGAACCTCGTACATCATGGTATGTAGCCGTTGGTAATCTAGATGAAGACGAAGATGGTTGGTTGAAGTTGAACTTYAAAGTATTCGATTGTCTGTATTCCACACTCTCTAATCCTTTGGCATGCGATACTTTCACAAGTGCTTCTGCCATATCTTGAACATTCGTATCAAAACCGAACAACCTATTGATTTCTTGTGGTAGAATATCAACAACTTTTTTGAATTTCTTTTGAAGAGCAAACTGAATTACTTGCGGGTGTTTAGCGGTTGAAATYGTGAGTTTCCCAGTGTCAAGATCCATCGACAACAATTCGACACCACCAACTTCTCTGAGTGTGGTTTTCACCCTTCGAATGCATCCTTCACAGGGACAGAACTGATTGATCTGAAGATCAATTAAAATTGGAATAGTGACAGCCATAGTTGATTTTTTCTGTAAAATGTTACAAACCCAACAAAAATATAAATAACATGAATTATATAATGTGTTAGAAAATAAAAAAAGAGTTCTTTTCCCCCCTTCAAGATGTAATTGATGGTGCCTTCAATAGTTAACTTACAATACGATCTTTTAGTTTGACTTCTTCAACATATATACAGCTCATCTAAGAACATTTATGGATATTAATTTGCATCCAGTACTTAGATCTTTCAAGAAATCAATAATGAAGAAGATAATTATTATAAATAATTAAATAAATAAACAGATAATAGAATATTAATTAAAAAAAGCACAGCTAATAAATAATTAACAAGTATTTTGCTAGATTAATTCTGAAATAAATAGTAAAATTAAATCAAAGAACGATTGCAGTGAAATAAAAAGAGAGTTGCTCAAACCRGGAAACCCTAATTTGCGAAGGAAGAAGATGAAGATGAAGATGAAGATGAAGAAGTTTCTGCACCACTTTAAAATGTTATTCATGGTATAACTAACAATTTATATGTAGATACAACTACATGAATCAAAATTCAAGAAATTAAACACATAAAAATGCAATGAAATTAAGAACACAATATGAGAATTCTTACAAACTTTATGGCTTGGTGTTTGCTGGAGTTGGATAGGAGATGAAGCAAGGACATAGAGAGAATTGAGGAAACAAAGGTGGCTTATATAGAAGAAAGGCTGATCAAAGAGCTGAATGGATTGGTCCTTACGCAAGGGCAGTGCTTAATATTTTAAGTTATTTCATTGACTTCTTAACCTCTTTTTTGTTATATATATCATTCCAAGAATTTTAAGTCTTGTATATACACATACAAAGTCATAACTTTGTTATTTTATGGAGAAGACAAACGCGATATATATTCGACGGAGAAATTAGATTAGTAAACTTCATAAAAGATTTATTAGAACATTCGTCCTGAATTCAAAATGTATAGAAGATCATTTTTTACTCTTCTTTAAACGATAACGTTTTTAAGTAATTGCTTGGTAACGGACATCGAATTGTACATAATACGAAGTTATCAAACAAAAAATGGAATCATGGAACCCGTAATTATTTTATTGATATTTAGGTATTAGTAAGGATGATTAAAAATAATGGATCAAAGTATAAATTGATAATCATACATGTATTACTATATATATAATATTTTTAACGGTTGAAAATAGGTTCGGTTTATTTTTAAACAAGTATTCAGACATCGATTTATACGAGCTTCACATTGAAGTAATCTAAAGTGATAAATGTATTCTTATGGTTTTTTATGTAAAATGTTGACTTTTTGGGTGTGTAAATGTGAAGTAGGATGCAATTATTTTGTATTACGAAAATGAAAATTGCGGGGTGGCTAGTTTTGACAATAACACAAATCTATGTTGCCATTTATGCAAACACTTGAAAGTATAGGGGTCTAATGCAGACACTTTACTGACGCAAGTTTAACGCGGAATAGCCGGTTACTTCGTGTACCAAAACGGCTCCCTGAGCGGCTTAAGTTACATGGGGATCCTCCAATAGTTACGTGACACGTGTTAGTTGAAGTAGCTGACGTGGAAGAACAGAAGTTCTCGATGCTTCGCTTCATCTTCTTGCTGTCTAGTATTAAAATACCTGCTCCGTGGGTGGAGCATGTAGCGTGATTCAGTTTGTTGATATTTAATTTGCTTCAATTTTTTTATTATTATTATTATTATCATATTTTTAATTATAATATTAAAGAACTTTTCCAACTACTTAGGTAGTTGGATTAAATACGAACTCAAAAAAACGTTTTGATTTTAATTTGATGAAAATGAATAATAAACCCAATGAAAATAATACTTAGCAATCGCTTATTAAATACTTACGGGGTAAGTGATGTAACTTACCTTCTGAATGTATATGACAAAGACCTAAAAATCTTATCTGGTAAAAGATATAAACAAGATTAAGAATTTTACCCAATAAGTGACGGATAATACTTATCCGTTAAAAACACTTGATAACAATCTGTTTTGTCGGCCGAAATAGTCCGACTTAAAGCCCAATCAAACCCTTACTTTATCGCAAAGCCTGATCCAAACCTGAAAAGCTCAGACTCTTTTTGTTTACTAAAAGTGGGTTTGGAGGGCAAGGGACTTGTGCATGTACTTAGTAGGACCATTATGGTCTTAACTATAGTTGTATTTTGTGTATAATGTTCTTTAGATTCCCTTTTGAGCAATGTAATCGTCTTCTTCAATGTTCACTTTATCTGTCTAACCAAACATAAAATCAGGATCGGGAACTAGCACTACTTATATATGGGTTCTTCACACTTTTTTGTTTTTGTTCTTGGGGGCACTGTCTAGCCTCTATTTAATGAGGGTGTTGGAACATCACGTCGGCTAGACAAGAAAGACCACATGATATTTGGAAATCATACCTCCTTTGGAACGAACCTATATTTAAAAAAAAAACTAATCTTATTACCAAACTCACGTATGTATGCATCATTAGATGAGAAAATGACCACAAACTCGTATTACAAAGAGACTAAACCAATATATACCCTTGATCAAAATTAGAAATGATATCATGGTGCAACAATCATATGACCAATCATCGTTGCGAAAAGGGAAAGTGGAAGAGAAACAAGAAGGCCACACATAATCTTCACTTGGATCGATGTGGATCAGTGGTGTTGATGGTTCAAAGGTTCGTGGTAATGGCGGCGGCAGTGATGATGGAGGAATATACTCAAAAATAACAATTTTAATAGCAACACCAGTATTAGAGCGGTTGTCGTAGTCAGTAAAGTTGAACCTGAAAATATTCAATTGGTTGAATTCCACATTATCCAATCCATCAGCTTCAAATATTCTCAACAAAGCTTCACCAATTTTAACGAATATTCAACATATGCAGGGATTTGAATAGCTGATTTCTTGTGATATAATGACAACTTGTTTCATAAACTTTTGTTCAAGAATGGCTCTGATTGCTTCAGATTGTTTAGCAGTTAAGATCATGATATTCCCTCTCTCAGGATCCATTGCCAGCAAAATCGACACCAATTTTCCGTAATGTGCTTTTGATCTTTCTTATCCAGCGCTCGGAATTATGGAACTCATTGGTGTGAAAAGTAATTATGGCTGTAGCATCCATCGTACATTAAGAAAATAAATTAATAATTTGTAAAAAAACAAGAGATAAATAATTATAAATTAATTTCTATAATGTAAAAGTCGAGACGTTTGTCTTTAACAAAGAGTCTCTAGTAGTAGGTTTAATTATTAATTATTCCATCTTGAGCCATTTATGCAATCGATTAAAAAGTATGAGGGGGTAAATCGAAATTCTTTAAGAATGGGGTCCACAATGTTTTGACCTTCCAAGAAGACGGCCGACATGTCTGCTACAAAAACGACCGTCAGATTGATAACGTAGTTGATGAAAGTGAGTATGAGCTGAGCACTCCATATTCAAACAATCACATTGGAAGTTATTGCCACGTAAAGTCAGCTTCTTGCATATTGATTACCTGCCACTACTACGGAATTACTTCGTATTAAATACTTATTATTAAAATATTAAAAAGGTATTTATACAATGTATCAATACATTTCTATTCTTTATTTATATCGATATAATACGGTTTAAGAAAACAATAATGTTTTTATTTTTAAATAAAGTATAAATTCTAAAATATTATAAAATTTTAAAAAGTTTATATAAATATTAGTATCAAATTAACTATTTAAAAGTATTTGTTTTGTGCAATTTCGCAATTCAAACTTTTATTATAATTTAATTTATGTAACAAAGTAATTTAATTTAGATTTAATAATATAATTTTTTTTATAAAGATAATAATTAAATATTATGTTAGAACTCAATGATTGTCTTAATTTTATTTTAGATATATTTTATATTTAAAATTAGATGTTTATCCTATATTAGATTATGTTTATTTGTAGTTAGTTACACGAATTCAAACATGAAGCTTTAATAAGTTGTACTTATGCACGATTTACTTGTAATCTTGAATTTAAGTAATATTCATCAATAAACAATATTTTATGCATAAAAAATGGTTTTTAAAAGTTTTTGTCAAATACTTTATAATATAGTATAGATAATAATCTAATTTTTTCTAGTAGTTTACAATATTTATAAACATTTAAATAATATTCTGAGTGATTTTCAACCTCTTTTTTAACTAAGTTATAAATTTACTGTATATCAGTAACTAGTTTTAACTTTATATTTAATCTTTTAAACTCAATAAAAGATGGAAAATAACAAATAAATTGAAAATAAAATTTCATGTTTGGTTTAAGTTTAAATTGGATTACGGGTTGTTTAACAGTTGTTTAATACTTTGATACATACTGATTAAGTGGTTAAAATGATTAAGAAACTCTTATAATTTACTGTAAAATAAAATATAATTGTTTACAATTAAATTAAGACGTTGAATGGTTAAGAAAAAAAATCATAATACAAAATCATTCATAAGGTTTTAGAACCATTAAATAGTAAATAAACAATCCTTAAATTTGAATCTATATCAACAGTAACTAACTTACAACATTACAAATCCGAAATAAATGTCTAGAAATTTATGAGGCCTCAGTCTCAACAAGTTTCTTTTTCTTTTATCCAAATAAAGTTTTTTTTTTTTAAATTAGGAAAGCACTACGAAACGACTTTTGCGGCTGGTCAAACTGGTTGACTTTGGCAGCAAAGTAGAAACACGACTTTTTCTGCTACGTTTATAAGTTACCACTTTTGAAGTTGATTACCTGGCCAACTGAAGAAATAATCGTACAACTTCCTGCCACGTCACCCACTTGGCGTCGGCCGTTCGGTTAGATTAGTTGCTTTCAACCGACCATATAACCTTTATTTACCTTAAAAAGGAAAAAAGCTGGTAACTTTTATGTTAATAAAACAAAAGCATCAATTTATTTACGAAAATGGTTAAAATAGTCATTTCACTTGTATAAATTAGTTTTTTAGTCTTTTTTTTCGTGATTTATCCAAATTTTATACATTCGTAAATTCCACGACTATCACTTGCGGACTCAAAAAAAAAAAGATTATCAGATTTGACTCATGTTCAAAATTGCGCATATCTACAATATGATTTTCTTTTTACCTAGGTCTGCAAATGGTGGATGTGGAACTTGCGGAAAAAGTAATATTTGGGTAAATTTGTGAAAGGAATGGTTAGAAAACCATTTTATATAAGAGACATGACTATTTTGATCAATTTTAATTAATTTATTTATTATGTTGAACCCTTTTTATAATTTCATAAACTTCTTGATAAGGGAATGAATATAATAATGATTTTAATGAGAAAATGTTAATCAAGGTTGATTTGGAAAAAAAACAAAATATGTCAAATGAATTAGAATATGATGGAATTGAATAAAACTTAATAGATTTAATCATGTTATTTGGTGGCATAATTTGAATTAAATATGTAAAGATAATCATTAAAGTTTGTTTCTTTAACTTGTAGAATATAATTTCAGAAATAAATGAAGCTTGTAGCAGTAAATTAAGAACCTCCATACATCCGAGTAAACAGTTAGACATATCAACATGTTAGACATGTCAACATGATCGATGTGGACATACCTTTTATACATATTAGACATGTTGAGAAAGTTGCCTTGCTTGTAATAGCATGAGACAAAGGTCTTTTTTGGAATCAATGTACACAAGGTTTGCTTTTTATGACAACGGTAAATATATTGATGCGAGAAGACGAGTTCTTTCGGTACGTTGACTTTAAAAGTGGGGAAATTGATTGTGCATAGAAAGAATCATTTACAGATCGTTGCAAAGGATAAGGACTCGGATACATCTCTAGAGCCGAAGAGGGTGGATCATATATATAACGAGAACTTGAATTCTCTCTTTTGCCAATTAAGAGTGTTCAGACCAACTTTTGTGCATTTCAACTAGTTCTATCCCGTCTTTCAAAACAACTAGAAAAATCTAGGTTGAACTTGAGTTTTGTTATGATTCAAATTACTTTTTACTAGAAGCATTACACTTAAAAATAATTATATTAACCTTAGCCCAAAAAATTAACAAATAATTTAAAAATATTCAAGAAACACACCAGAACTCACAAGAAATTCCAACCAAATTTACAAAAAGAAAGAAAAAGAAAACTGAAGTAAACTGGAAGGAATCAAAATGGCACACATGCATCTAGCTTCAGAGAATGATGCACCACCCAGTTGGACGGTCATGGTCATGGTTACAAGGTGAGTAGAATCCGAAAAACTCTGGTGGGTAACCATAAACCTCTTCTTCTGTTATCGGGATCAATGGTGCCGACGGTTCTACGGCTGGCCATGGTGGCGGTCGTGGTGCAATTGGTGTTGGAGGTGCATACTGTACATCAGTGCCTTCGATATCAACACCACCGTACCTAGGATGATTGCCACCAGATTCCGAGCTAACAAATGGTCGGTTCTGACGGTGGTTGAGGTTGACCTCGTCACCATCCAAGACATGGGCCAAACCCGACGCGAGTTTACCTAAATCTTGAAGATCAAAAGTGGGCTGTGTAGGTACTACTTGATCAGCTATTAATATTTGATTAGGGTTTTGATTTGCAGGAGCGATATCTCGTGACACAATGACAACCTGTTTCTTCATTCGTCGCTCGAGAGCCTCTCTGATCACTTCCGGGTGTTTAGTGGTGGTTGTGACCGCCACATTCCCACTTTCAGGATCAAGCTGTACCAATTCGACTCCACCAATTTTACGCAGTGTGATTCTGACCTTTCGCATGCAACCCCGACAATTATGAAAGCCTACGATCCGAAGAAAGATTTCCATTGGAGTCGTATACCCACCTTTTAACAAGTGGCCGGAGAGAGGTTTTTGCCAGAAAAGTGTTAACCGGAGAGAGGTGTTTGTATTGGTGTAGGAATAGAGGAAAGGAGTCTGAAGGTTTATATAGGGGCATGAGTTGATTAGTCCATGCACGCAATTAATGGGAGTACCTTAACATAAACTATTTTAGGAAGAAAAAAAATCTACTATTATTTAACTAATTTATAATTAAAAAAATGCTAATAAATTAATTTATGGCTTACAATATTATTTTTTGATGTGGGTTTATTGTAAGTTTTTATGATTTAAAATTAGAAGGTTTGTTACTAAGAAATTACAACAAGATATATGAACTCGAACAACATTTAAAAAATAGGGTTTGTCCACATTTTCAACTGAAGAAAGTTCTTAGTGTTTTTGTTGATGCTTTCTTGAGCGAGCTAGTAACGTGCTTCGATTAACAAATTCAAATAATTAAATATTGAGTTTTTGTTATGTATGTACATGACCATGCATATATAATTAAATTGAAACATCAGTATTAAATAGTTTGTTTTAGAGAACAAATCCGAAATTTAACCGTACTACATGAAATACCATTCTTACTCACTCATGAATTAATGAGTATGCCAAGATTTGACTTCTCAACTAACTTATGAATAAATGAAATAATATTGTGCTTGCAAACAAAATATTTCAACTAACTGTTTTCTAGGCTCACGACTTTTTTCAAATGAAATTGATTTCAGAATCTCGGTGTTGGATTTAGAAAGATCCGCACCAGCCACCAAATCTGCATTTAAATGGATCTGGGCTTAATTTGACGGGTCAGAAAAAACGTGGACTTGGAACCCGCTTTGACATGTCTTTTTTTAATAAGCGTTAAGATTCAAACAAGGATTGATAACTAGTGATGCCCAACCCGGCCTGGCCCTGCCCAGGGCCGTCGGAGTATCGGAACCGGGACCAGTAAGGACTAGTTATAAGACCGAAAATCAAGACCGGTTCATGATTTGGAGGGTTTCGCAAGACCAGGACCGATTGAAATTCAATAAATTCATATGGATCCGATCCAATTCAATTTAATCATCCATTGGATGTTGGATTTTGTCATCCGATCCAATCAAACTAATATTGGATATCCGATCCAATCAAATCCAATTAATGATTGGATCAGATCGGTTCCATCAATTGAATATTCTTATTGGTTATCTATTCGATCGAATGGATAAATCCAATATTTTGAGGCAAATTTCAACCAATTAATCCAACATTTCAACCAATTATTCATATATTTTCTTAAGTTATTAAAAAATAATACCATAAAATGTTAATAATTATATATAATTACTTATTGGATAGTAGTTGGATACCAATTGGATGGTCATCATTGGATCGTTCAATTTGATTAGATGTTGGACTGCCATCCAAGAACTAAAAGATCCGATGTGAATGTTGAAATTTTGGATCTGATCTAATCTAATTACAATTAGAGATCAATTATGGTCAGTCATTTTAAATTGAATCGGATGACTTTTTGCACACCCTAAACAAAGTGCTTCAAAGTTGTCATGGGTAGTGATGTGGGTGTCACGGGTTCGACAACTGCCTCGTTTTATAGCCCTTGCATTGTCTTGGGTTGCGGTTCGCTTTGGTGCTCGGGTATTTGAGGGTTGTGTTTCGTTTACTCTTCAGTCTTTACGGTTCCATTCTTTTATTACCGTAGTTTTTTTCTTTGGGTGTTTGTTTTGACTTGCTGGGTCTACGCTTACCAATCCTTTTGACTTTCTCTTGTTTCCCGTTTGTTCTCTTTCAAAAATGTCAAACACCCTTACAAACACATATTTTCTCATTTATTGATAAATTATTACGACATAATATCAAAAAGCAATTTAAAACCAGTTGTACACAAAGAAATACAATTAACAAGCATTCACTTTCTCAAAGAATGGTGCAACGCCTACTTGGATTTGAATTATCATCGTTACAACTTGTAGACAATCCATAGTATTCCGGTGGATACCCATAAACCAGCACTTCATCAGCCGTTGCCGGAAACAATGGTGGTGCCGATGGTTCGGTGGTGGTTCGTGGCCGCAGAGGATAAAACTCAGCATCTTCATTATAAACACTACTAATTCCTTCTACTCGTTGATTGAAGTTGAGTCTGAATGAATTTGAATTCAGATCCCCGACCAACTCGATGCTATTCAATCCCTCGGCCTGAGACACTCTGATCAAGGCTTCGGCTAAATCTTGAACGTTAATTGCACCTTGAGGAGGTCGGGTTCCTTCAGACAAAATGACGATTTGTTTCTTCGTTTTACGTTCCAAAGCGTCTTTGATTACTTCAGGGTGTTTAGCAGTTGAAAGTGTGACAATTCCACTCTCGGCGTCGAATTCCACCAATTCAACACCGCCAATTTGATGAACTATGATCCCCACCTTTCGTATGCAACCTTCGCAGTTATGGAACCCAAGGATCCGTAGAATAATTGTTATCGGACTCATCTCAAAATTACGCGCGTGTGTGTGTATATATCAAGTATTAATACAATCGAATGTATTGTTGGCATACATCCTTAACCGGCCGGCAGGAGAGAGATGGCTTCACCGGAGATTGAATTCACGAGCATATGGGATTGATTTTACGTTGGGTCTGATTGTACGAATGAATTAAATATATAGTTATAGACCTTTTAGTCTTTTTTTAATTGTTTTACTTGTTCCTTTTTTTGGACAAACGACCAAGTTAACGTTTAAAACATACTTTTATTTTTTGAATAATTAAAAATATAAAATATTTAATCAAAATTTGATGAAAAATCATGGATGAGAATGTGGATTAGATACGATGAAGATTGATGTCTTAGGGGCTGTTTGTTTGGCTCTTAATGGTTACATTAAAAGTCAACTTCTTAATCGGTAAGAGGTTAGGTCTGTTTGGCAAAAAAAAACAACCCTCTTAATGGTTACAATAACCTCTTAACCATTTTGCATCTACTACCTCACTCAACCATTCAGATCGTTCTTTTTCCAATTTTACCCTTCCCACCCCTTCTTCCCATCTGGTCTCTTCACGCAGGTCGCAGAACTACCGGTCACCATCGCCAACTTCGCCGGTCGCCATCGCCATCGCCGATCACCTCCACAGCTTCGCCGGTCGCCATCAAATCCTTATCCAGAAACCAGATATGAGGAGCGAACAAAGTGGTAGCAACCAGCGACGAATCACATGTTCGAATCACAGGGACGAAATCGAGGGAAAGAACTGGAAAGGAGGGAGATCGAAATGAAAACAGAAACCGGATGGGAAAGGAGATCGACTGGATTTGATCTCGATTTGGGTTGACATCGATTTGGAGGCGCATGAACCGGATGCGTAAGAAGCCGATATGAACCTGAGGCTGCAGTGATTGTGAAGTGATCCATCTGTGACCTCCTACTGCTCTAATTGTGAAGATCGGAACCCTAAGATCGTGAAGTGAAACCCTAATTTCTTTTTTGGTATCTGTTAGTTCAATAAAAAACAGGACCAATGCATACAGGGTTAAAATGGTAATTTGTTAACATTTACCAAACAACAATATTTCATTCAGCACTTAACCATTCTGACCCTCTTAACCATTCTGACCACTTAGCCATTCTGCACCAAACCATTCAGCAACTGCCAAACAGCCCCTAATTGTTTATAGTTTAGGGACTAGATATGAAGGTTACATTTGCTGTAGATCATGATTGCTTGTTGAAAAGACAAACATACCCCTGATGTAAAGCGCACTCTAGGCAACTAATCGAGGGGAAATGGACGAGAGTTAGGGGCCGTTTACGAAACGCTTACCTGAGTAAGAGCGTATCAAGTCACATTACCTTAGCGGATGAATATGGTAAGGACCAATAATCTTACGCGGTAAGAGAGAGGTAAGGACAAGAGTCCTACCCGGTAAGTGAGGCCGATGACTCTTACTACGGTAAGCGCTTACCCGGTAAATTGTTGCATATAATGTCAGTTTTGTGAATTAAAATCGTACTCGTTAAGTAAATGATAATGTTAAATTTTACCGGTAAGCGTTTACCGGTTAAGTATTCGGTAAACGGCCCTTTAATGTGATTGTATAAGGATCGACTTTACAAACAAATAAAAACTTCAAGGTTTAAATCGATAATTATTTTGTTTTACAGATATGTAATGCTTATAAAAGAAAGAAACTGTATGTACAATAACCATCGATGACACAATTAGAATTCTAGTAATGCAGTATCGTTTATATGTTTTTTTTAGAAAAAAATTTGTTAACAGAAGAAAATAACCAAAACTTATATCTGTATTTCTTCTTTTAATTCTTTGTGTTAGTATTCCGAAATAAAAATAAACATACAAAAACAGATAAATAAGTAATGAAGGGGAACTATGTGAATTAAATATGGACAATATGAAACACGATAAAACCTCATGATTCATGTCGAAAATGTAATATCAAGTTGTTCGGACTATAAATGACATCATTTTCGAACATCATTTAAATACAAGATTAGATATGCCCACTAAACTTTCATCCCGCTTTATAGCTTTCGTCTGATAGGCCCCTTTCATTATTTTTATTCATCCATTGCTTTGAAGTACAATGACCATTAGATTTGTTTGATATGTGTTTTACTTATTCAACAGATATTGCACATTATAATATGTTATTGTTCAGTAAAATATCAATCGTTTTTAACGTGTGTCTGCTTTCACCTGCATAACTTTTGTTTAGTTATTTTAACATCCGGATTTATATGGTTGAATAATTCCATCAGCAACCACAACATAGATTTGTTTGATATTTGTCAAATTCCAACTTCATAACTAGCAAACACCACAATGTAATTTAAACTTGCAAGAAACGGATTTTGTAGAGCACCGTAACAACAAATGACGTGATGAACGAAAAGCAAAATTAATAGAATAAGATAGAGTTATGTGGTCCACAACTGGATTTAGTAGTTGTATAATGTATACTAATGTTTTGAATAACGATCATGAACCACATTCGACAATGGCTCACGTTGTGATAGAATTCTTATGAAATTACATTGTCCCGCACAAAATATGCTCAAGCGATCCTACACTTCAGTATCATTTGTGCTACAGCTTTTAAAATTTATGTTAAAATAATAAGATTTAAATTAAACAAAAATAATGTAAAGTACAGAACCTTAACAAAAAGAAAATATGGTTTGACACAAGATATTTCCATGCAAATAATTAATTTGTTGATTTGAATAGGTAAACATATTTTGGACTTAAGTAGAAGTGATCATACAGTAGCCTTTAAATAGCAACCAAAACCATCCAAATAGAAGCCTGCACGGCCATAGAACCCTGCAAATGAACCTGCATCCCAAGATACGGAAAAAGGGGTCTCTGTTTCCTTACCAAAAGGCCCAAAATTCCTCTTTTTGTTTGTCACAAAACACAACGATGAGATTACCATATAATTTGCATAACATCCGGTAGTTATTCCAACTGTTCCACGTATTTCAGTTATTTCTTCATCGACATCCAAACAAATCTACAAAAACCAGCAATAATCATGTTGTTAGTGGATCCATTTTCGTCACAACTTAAATAATATAAATAACATCATGTAATATGGTAAAATATTCTTGTAATGTTTTTTAACATTTTCAAATTGACCAAAATTATAGAATAAGATTTGCCACCTCGGAAATTGTGCCACCGCTCCAGCCGCCACTACCACCATGGCGTAGAGAATAACTCGACGAACCACTAAAAACTTCGATTGTAAAACCGATCGAATAAATCCAATCCTCATGGTCTATCGTTATCTTCTTAAGTTTTTTATTGCTTTCAAGTTGCAACGACCATGGAGATCCACCTGTACTCGATCCCCATAACCCGATTTGTGTGATTCTTCGAGGAAGGGAACCATGGTTTGGATCAAGTTCGAGCTTGGCAAAGGCAGTGACGAGGTTGGTAGTGGTGGCGGTGTTGATGGTGATTTGCTTTGCCAAATTTTCAATTTGGGTAGAGTTTGAGGTGGAGGCAGCAAGGATCTTGGCAAGGCTATCGACTATGGCGGCCATAGACTCCTCCAAAGATGATGGATCGCGTTTGGGAGGCATGGAAAAGCAGTGAAAGCACCAATATTAATAACCCGATTCGAGATGGGTTGTCTCCCAAGAAATATATGGAAGGAAGAGAAAGGCTTGTCCAAAAGAACATGTGTATGACTTATTGACCAAGCATCGATAAAAGAAAAATAATGATGTCCGCTTTATTTATTCTAAACTAAAAATGACCAAGTCTCGGGAAGCCGGCATGAGGTTCAAATCCGGGTTTGTATTAATTGTTGTGTGTCCCAACTCTTTGCCATTTGCACAAATCCAAGTTCGTATTATTGAGACATTTTCTAGAAGTGACCTTTTAATAAGCTCTTAAAATATATATTTTAACTATACCTTTTTTTTCTTTTGACCCAAAAAAAACTCTATATTTCTTTAAAAAAATCAAGTACATTTTATTATACTTTAGTCATGGTAACATTTGAAACCATGTCATAAAATGCGAGAAATGCATAATAATAAAAATGATATGGAATAAAATAAAGGTCCATTAAACCTAAATAACAGAAAAACATTTCATTAGATTACAAATGATTTTAATATGATAAAGTATGTTAATCTTATGTTTTATTATACTAGAAGAGTACTCGCACAATACAGCGAGATACATCTTGATTTTAATATTTCATTTTATTCTTTATCTCAGTTGATGTTACAGTATGGTCTTATGTGATTTTGAAAAAACGATTATGTTTTTATTTTGAATAAAATATAAATTTAAATATATCATAAAATTTGACAAAAATATATCGATATTAATATCAAATTAACTATTTAAAATTCATATTTTTTGTGTAATTTTTTAATTCAGTTTTTTTTTATTATAATTTAGTTTAGGTTCAATAATGAAGTAATTTATATTTGGTTTAATAATATAATTTTCTTATAAAGATAATAATTAATTATTTAGTTAGAACTCGATAATTATCATAATTATATTTCAGATTTTTTATATTTATCCTCTATTTGATTATATTTATTTGCAGTTACTTACACGAATTAAAACATGGAGTTCTAATAAGTTGTATTTATGCATAACTTATTAGTAATCTTGAATTTTAAGTAATATGCATCAATAAACAATACTTCATATATAAAAAATGGTTTTAAGAGTTTTTATCAAATATTTTATAATATATTATAGATAATATAATATTAAAATTGAGTAATTAAACATTTTTTTATTTTATATTTATCAACTAGTTTTTAAGTGATAGCGGTGTTTAGACCATTATTATACCACAAAATCTACACCAAAAATGTTTGGATCTTCCCCAATTTGAGTTTGCAACTTGGCAAAACAGGCAATTGGAGTTTTGCTAGGTGGACATTTTGCCCCCCCATACCTTACAAATCTTACACATTTAACCCTGCTATCGACATTTTCCTTTGTGTAAGTCCAATTTTATCATTTTGATCTTAAAAATAACACACACACACACACAAAAAATGTAAAACTGTTTGAAATAAATATATAAAAATTTAAAAAAAAAATTCATCATTTCAAACATAAAAATGAATTGTAATAATTTGCTGACTTCAATATTAGTTGGTGAAAAATGATATATGTTTTACTAAAAAATAGCAATATAATTTTTAATTCTATTTTATAAGATATTTTTTAATACTTTCTATTACAATATTGTATATTTAAATTACTTGTTAAAATATTATATTCTAAAAAATAATATATATTATAGCAATTAGGAGTTTTTTTTGACTAAGGATCCAACAAATAGGAGCTTTGAAATTTTTTTGGTAGTTTAAAAAAAATTAATTGATTAAAAATATGGGGATGTTTGACAGTTGTTGAATGATTTGATGCAGAATGATTAAGTAGTCAGAATGATTAAGAAACTTTCATAATATAGTGCAATATGAAATATAATTATTTGGTAATTGTTTACAATGAAATTAGGCGTTGAATGGTTAAAGAAAACCCAAAATACAAAATCATTTAGAGGTTTTTGTCAAACAAGATTCACCTCTTAGCGATTCAAAGGTTGCCTCTTAATGAAACTATTAAAAGGTAAACAAACAACTCTTAACTTTTAGTTCCATCTCAATTTGAGTTTCTACAATATCAATAGACAATTTATATAGAGTAATTTTTTTAGCAAATTATTACTCGTTTTATAGCTATTTGCTTGTTGTAAGGTTGTAAGGTTGTAGAGAAGTGTACTTGTTAATCACTAGTCATAACCTTTATGGGTTAAGTATTTGTGTGGGTGAAAAAACATTTCATGGGGAGTCCTCCGTATTCCACAAGCTTTTAATTGTAATCAAATGAGAAGAGTGGGATTGAGAGATCAATTTTCTAAGAGGATGTTTGGTTCACATAATAGAATTGAAATCCATTAAAGAAATTTGACTTTGAAAAAATAGGAATGAAATTTGGCCACGCATTTGGTTGGTAGAAATTGGAATGAAATATCTCAAAAGAATTAGAACAATCGTCTTTATTTAGAATATCTCACTCATCTCCCTGCCCACACCCTATCAACCACCATGTCACACTACTATCACCCCTACCTACCTGCCCCACCACCCCAACCCTGCCTCCACCACTCCTGCCCCACCCATGCTCCATAGGTGGGGTTGTTAGCGCAGGAAGGGCAAGGCGGTAGGGTCAGAGTGTGATGACAACAGTAGTGGCATGACAGTTAGTGGTGGGGTAGGTAAGGTAGGTGGGTGGGTGGATGGGTGGGTGGGATGAGTGGTGGCGATAGTACCGGTGTCGTGGTGGGTGGTGACGGAATTCAATTCTTTTCATTATATCAAAGAATGATTGATTCATTAATTTGTGGAATTTAAAGGATTTCATCTATTTCAAGAAATGAACCAAACAAAGAAATTGGAATTTGGTCAAAATAATTTGCCATTCCAATTCCACCCTTAAGAAAGAAAAAGATGCCTTAAGAACTAGGGTCTTACAATTATCTTTAGACAAACTTTTATTTTCACCTAAAAATATAAATCAAAACTAATCATTGTCTTACATCATGTAACGAATTTGAATACATTTTTCTAGGAAATAAAAATATATAACAATAGAAAAATCTTTAAAATTCATATACATATGTTATCGTATTATATTATACAGCCCTAAGGATATTATAATAAAATAGAGTTATAAATCATATATTCCTACTACGTGCAAGTTACAAGAGAATTTTTTATTGTATTTGTTATTAATAGGTTTATATTCATATTATAACACGATCATATGCATTTTATATATTGACGTATATTATACTCATGAATATGTCAATATTTGTGTAATGTTACGTATTGATGCATAAAATGTTATATAACAGTTTTAGTATTGAATTTTATTTTTGATAATAAAATCATATTGTCACCATAGAAATACAAAATATGTTGATTTGAAAGTTAATTCGTTGGAATTAAATAGAAGCTTTCATATGGTAGCCTTTAAGAAACAACCAAAACCATCCAAGTAAAACCCTGCACGACCATAAAATCCTGCAAACGAACCTACATCCCAAGGTACCGAAAAAGGAACCCCTATTTCTTTACCGAAAGGCCCATCCCTCTTTTTGTTCGTCACAAAACATAACGACGAAATTACCATATAATTTGCATAGCGTCCGGTGGTTCTTCCAACTGTTCCATGAATTTCAGTTATCTCTTCATCCATATCAAAATTAATCTACAAAAACCATCAATAATCGTGTTGTTAGTGGATCCATTTTCAACACAACTTCCATAATATAAATAATAATATGCATTATGTCATATGGTGAAGGCTTTTTTCAATTTATTAATATATTAATTGTCAAAATTACTTTAATATTTTTTAACATTGTAAGGAGTATTTGAGATTGCTTATTTGAAACAACTTATGTTTTAATAACAAAAGCACTTACCAACTTATTATAAGTTAGAAGGGTTCAACTTGTTAAAAAACTTTTTATTACCGGTTTGACATTGATATAAGTTGTTTATCCAAACACTCAAAAATGTTTGTTACTGCTGTCACACCGAAATAAAAAATTAATAAGCTGTTTTTATAAGCAATCTCAAACACCCCTAGATACCGAAAGAATAGAATAAGATTAACCACCTCTGAAATTGTGCCACCGCTAGGGCCGCCGCCACCACCATGACGTTGAGAAGATTCCGACGAACCATTAAAATCTTCGGTCGTAAAACTAATCGAATAAATCCAATCCTCATGATCTATCGTTATCTTTCTAAGTTTCTGATTGCTTTCAAGTTGCAACGACCATGGAGATCCACCTGTGCTCGATCCCCATAACCCGATTCGTGTGATTCTTCGACAACCCTAGCATCAAATCAAATATTAGTTAAAAAGATTGTCATATTATCAGATATCTGATTCAATTTCTCTGTATCGATTACTTACGATCTGAAATTCCAGCGAGATCTGTAGCTGTTCGACAATTAATGGCATAGTTGGGCGTTGTTTTCGATCTGGTTTCAGACATTGATAAGCAATTGAGGAGAACGTTCGCAATGAATTCCACTTCATTTGTTTTCGTATATTAGGAAGAATGATTTCATCTAGTTTTCCCTCCTCGTAACGGAGTTGGGCCAAATGCGGTAGAAACCGACGCTCGTCTTTGTATTCTCCGATCATTGCTAGCCTTCCGCATAAGACTTCAAATAACACCACACCAAAAGAGTAGACGTCAGATTCTTTTGTAAACACACCCGTCGTGACATATACCGGATCGACATAACCAAATGTACCAGCAGCGTTCGTAACAAGAAAAGTGTGCTCCTGATTGGTGGGACCAATTCGCGACAACCCAAAATCAGAAATCTTGGCTTCCCAACTCTCATCTAACAAGACATTGGAGCTCTTTATATCACGATGCAACACCCTATGCCCTTTCCCCGCACCATTATGAAGATAATTGAGTCCAGAAGCAGCACCGAGACATATCTGAAGGCGTTGCACCCATGTGAGATCCGTATCTAGATACTTTTCGAGGCTTCCACGAACCTCATGCTCATAAACGATGATCTTCTCGTCACCCTCATCAGAGAATCCAACAAGCGAGACGAGATTCTGATGTTTGTAACTAGAGAGCATGAAGATCTCCATCAAGTACTCCTGCTCTCCTTGCCCGCCCTTCTCATCTAATCGTTTTACAGCGACGGTTGTTCCTTGGTCGGTAGAGCCGGAGAGGGGAAGTTGGGCTTTGTAAACCCTCCCAAATCCTCCCTTCCCGATGAAGTTATCGTCGGAAAAGTTGTTGGTGGCCGATTTGATAGCTTCAAGTGGGATTTTGAGGTGATCTAGTTCTTGAATATGAGACATGAGGAAAATGCGGACGGTGAGTTGGAGAGAATTATTAGACTGCAACCACTCCCATCGCTTTTTTATGTTTGTTTGGCATATATATAAATTCCTTTTGTCAAATATTCAACATTTAAATTTTCAACTTTTATACTTTGATTAATTTCACGAGACCTACAAGTAAGAATGAAAAATCGTCATTAAACTTAACTTAAAAATACTTAAATTAATTAAGAGCATTCATATTGGTCAAAACTATCAAATTTCCACTAAACAAAAACATTTTTAAATATTTACTCGAATGATCAAGTCTTATAAAAACTTTTTTTAATATTTTTTAATTCATTTTTAATATATATAAATATAAATCTTCGAACACAAGTTATTAGTTAAGCTTTTTATCAAATCTTTATTTTTACCGTTGGAAGCTACACGTACACCTACGTAGAAAAACTTGCAACATCAGGGAGCAATGAAGTATAATGCTCTCCGACCGCAAGCGACGTCGTTTTTGAGGCATCATTTGATTATCAACGGTTAGGTGGAAGCAATTTGCTTCTATCCACATTCATGTACCAGCCGTGAATGGCTAAGATTTGGCCACGTGGATATGTTCCTCCACTCTTCGGATCACGACCGGACAAAATACTACCACCAGTATATTTCGAAATCACATGTAACGATTTTTAAATTTCAATTTTTAGGAAATCATAAATAAAAAAGCATTTATTTATATTTACAAATTTATACATTTTATAGAGGTGGATTGTTATGCAATATTTTACATTTCTACATCTCTTACAGCCAAATCAAAAGTGTCCATTTAATCATCAACAGTTGTCATTTGATCCGTTGTAACTATCCTTAATTAAAAAAATGGATGATGGATAGATGAGTTATATCGATTATCTATACTATATTATAAAGCATTTGACAAAAACTCTTAAACATAACCAATTAGAGGATAAACATCTCATGTTTGAATTCGTGTAACTAACTGTGGATAAACATAACCAATTAGAGAATAAACATCTCATTTTAAAATATAAAAAATCTAAAATATGATTAGGATAATCATCGAGCTCTAACAAAATAATTAATTATTATATTTATAAGAAAGTTATATTATTAAATCAAATATAAATTACATTGTTATTAAACCTAAATTAAATTATAATAACAAAAATTGAATTAGAAAATTACACAAAAAATAGAAATTTTTAATAGTTAATTTGATACTATATCGATATATTTTTGTCAATTTTTTATGATATCTTCAAATTTATATTTTATTCAAAAATAAAAACATTATCGCTTTTTTAAAATCACATAAAACCATACTATAATATCAACTGAGATAAAGAATAAAATAAAATATTAAAATCAACATGTATCTCGCTTCATTCTACGAATACTCTTCTAATATATTCTATAAGAATTGTATTTGAAGGCACGTATTGATTTATAATATCTAAAATTTCATTACATGGATTTAATTTTAAAATATAGATTTGTTTTTTATTTATTTTTAGCAACATATTTTGTGTTGATTACTGTTTTACAAACATATATACAGAAGGGTAATTAGAGGACAACCGTAAAAAGAATCATCTAAGGGTGCGTTTGGTTTGCAGGAATGTTTTTGAGGGATTTGAATTTGCAGGAGGGATTTGGATTCCATGAGATTTAAAATCCATTCATCTGTTTGGTTTGCAGGATTTGGCAAGCAACAAAGATGAACCCAAAAATCCATTAGCCCTTCTTTGTAATACAACAGAGTCACTGTCACTAACACAAATTAGGGAATAAATTGAATAAAACGAGGGCAAAAGATCAAACCTTTCACCTCGTTGTGCAGGGGTCATCCATCGTCTTCAATTTGGACTTCAGTTTGATGCACAAATATCGAAGTAAGTCGCTAGATGGCATCAGATCGAGACCACAATGAACATGGAAAAAAGAAAAACGAAAAAAGAAAAACCCTAGAAAGGATATGATTCATCGTCGATGTGGAAATCCGGCAGAGATGTTTGCGTGGTATGGAAGTGGAGGCAGAGACGACAGTTGAAGACTTGAAGCAAAAGGATGGTTGACCCGATTAGGGCATAGCTTCGCAAGGGGACGGGAAGGGAGCACCGGCGAAGAGGACTGATTAGGGCGGGAAGCTGGGTGAAGGAAGCGGGAAGCGATGGGAGGAAAAGCACTCGACAGGAAGCCGGAAGCCATGGGAGGGATGACTGATTTGCACTCGACTGGAAGCGGTGGATTTCAAATCCTGCCCATTTGCAAAGGATTTCCAAATCCCGCGTGTATGGATTTTAATGAAATCCCAGGATTTCAAATCCTGACAATTTGGCAAACCAAACACAGGATTGGAATAGATTTCAAATCCAAATCCCCCCATTTCATTCCATTTCTGCAAACCAAACGCACCATAAGAATTTTAATTAAATGTCATTAATGGTATTTTTGTAATATTAGGGAAAGAGGTGTCCAATCTCATGTCTGATTTAAAAGTTTGAGAGCAAACTCGTAATTTTACATTTCAAAACTGCATGCTCCGATCCTTCATCTCCATCAACACGAGATGTCTTGCGCCGCCAACATCATCAACCACATCCCTTCTAATTAAATCAAATCCCATAAAGAATCCGGCACCACCGCCACGGACACCAGCATTCCGACGAGATAAAAACATCCCAAATTGATATTCTCCCGGATTCTCGACCTTATCGTCCCTCTCAAAACGCCGCACCCCGTCGTCTACAGGAAGTTTCCTAGTTCGATGATCGGTAAAACCTACGACATCAACACTACTATTTATTTATCTTGAGGTGAACATGACCGCTGATAAGTTTCTCATGCCAATGGCGAAGAATAGAGCTGAAAAACCATCGTCGTCCACTGACCACCACCTTCCATTGCCACCACCACTACCATCTTGGCCACCTCAACCATCTCATCTACTACAACCTCCACCACCTCTACAACCATCGTCAGCCACCGACTAACACCGTTCATCGCCACCACCACTAGTATCGTCGGCCACCACCATAACCATCACCACTACTGCCCTCCATCACACTTACCTCCACCACATAGCCCACAACTACTTGCCTCCAACACTGTCGACCATCACCATTACCACTATCCACCATCTTCACGTCCTCCACAACCACTATCCTCCACCAATTATCAGTGTTTCTACCTCAACGGCCATTGTTGTTGCAATAATTTTTACCGTGTCTTAACCAATTGATAAGGATCATTCGAACCGAATAAAATATAATTTCTCCTTTGTATGGATCGGGTTTTATCAAAATATCAATTATATAAAAAAATTCATTCAAATTTGGCACTATTTTATATTTATGTATATGAAAATTGTGTAAAAAAATTTATAAATGAAACTATTTACTTTATCTGTGTTGATTAAAACTATTATATGATACATAAAATTTAAAAATAACTTTTAGAAACAACTTATCTAGTTCTGTTATGTCCAGTCATATGCTGGGAGTTGGGATGTTTTAAATAAAATCAAAGTTTGGTTATCCAATCTCTTCAATAATATTTTTTTAGGAATTGGGATGTTTTAAATAAAATCAAAGTCATATGTTGTTAAACATAAGCTGAAAGATCCCAGATATGAACACCAACAAAGTTGAGCAGTAGAATGATTAGAAGAGAAAGGAAGGAGAGTTGTTATAGCAATTGTAGTAGAACAAAGTTTATAAGACAATATGTCATTCATTCACTCAAAACATCATCTAATACGGGTTGTAACGGCTACGTCCTCGTCCTCCACTCTCGTTACCACGCCTGTGCCCCCCACCACTTGAACTGCTTCCTCCACCACTACGACCACCACCGCCTCTTTGATGTTGTGGCGGAGGTGGTGGGGTGTGTGGCTGCACACCTGGTTGTTGCCTGTTGTTGCAAAAACAAAAAATATCAACACGTTATTTCTCACAACTCATATACTCATAAACATGATGCAAAACCGCATGTTCTGAAAGAAATAATCCTTACAGGACGTAACCAATCCTTCCGTCAGGCAAAAGCATTGGCATCATAGCCATTCCAGCCGTTGAAGGTCCCCTCCCATAGATAAGAGGCTGCACAATAACAAATTAACGTACACAGATCAACAATCGCGTATGTTAGCCAAATATAATCACTTAATGGTGTCTTCATACCAGCCTCAAGTGAAATGATCAACACAAAACAAAAAGACCATAGAAATGTGCACCTGTCCATAGCCACCACCATAGCCTGCACCCAAAGCACCATATGCACCCCCCATCAAACCATAACCAACACGAGGAGGGTGGCTTGGAAGTAAAGCAGCCTTCTGTGAGTTTGAAGATCCTCCAGATGATTTTTGGTCTGCTTGTGGCTTAGCAAGAGAGCACTCCAATACTTGACCTATACAAATTTGTCAAATTACTTTTTTATTTTTCTGATAAACGGGACGATGTCTTTGATTAGACAGTCGCATAGCATAATAGGTACGAGAGCTCGCATTATTACCATCTAACTCATACTTCTCAGTGTTCTTCAGAGCTTTCATAACACTTGATCTATCTGCAAAATGAACAAAACCAAACCTACTCCTCTCATGACCTGCTTTTGCAGGAGGGAGAACTACTTTCATAATTTTTCCATGGTGCTCAAATATCTTTTCTAACTGCTCTTGAGTCACATTTTTTGGCAAATTCTTCACATATACCGCCTTTACCTGCATAAGAAAGAATGTGAAATATGCTTTGAGTTAACTTAAACAAAAGTTGGAAATTTCTTAACACTTTAAGTTTTGCAGGTAACCAAAATGAAAGCAGGATCTAACTGCAAAAACAAAAATGCAAGTGTAAACAGAACATGTAGATCCATATTAGAAGAGTGAAAAACTCAGCATCGTCACATTACTGACCATCACTGAATTATTGTAAGCATATATCATGTTAAAGATAAATGGAAACAGAATGTGGAAACACGTATTGCATTGTAATTTGATGACTAAAGCACCTGGGAAGAAGCTGAAGACTCGGCATTTTTCGGGTCAGCCCAGCTCACAGTTGGAGCATTATCGTCAAGCTTAAATTTTGGGTTCAACATCTTTTGTCTTGAATACTCTGCACAAGCATGGTTATAATACTCGATGAAAGCAAATCCACGATTCCGCCTAGAGTTTTGTGGATCCTGTAACAGAATAGGCAAAGAAATTAGTTGCTTAATGTTCATCACAAGCAAATATATAATCCAACAAATTAATATCTAAACCTTCAATAGCTCTACAGAATTAATGCCTGGTCCAACCCTGCCGACAACCTTCTCCATGTCCTCCAGTGTCCAATTTTTAGGAACGTTACCAATAAATAACTTATGTTTTGCTTGGGATGTTGAACATTTGATCCTTCTACCCTAAGGTAACAAAGAATCAACAATAATGATGTCAAGAAGCTGAAAATGCAAAACCTTCGATTCAGTGATCATTTGGTGCATCAAAATCATTATTCAGCAACAGCAACTTAGTACTGTTTACAAGAAATTTAGAATTATTGCATAATACCTTCAACTCGCTGTTATTAAGCTCCTTGATGGCAGTAGAAGCCAATTCTTTAGTCCTGAAGGTCACAAAAGCATAGCCTTTATTCTCAGATGCTTCTTTCCCTCTCATTATCCGGACCTGTTATAGGCTAAATAACATCAGATATCTATTCAGTAAAATACTCCTTTAAATGGAGGGACGGAGAGAGAGAGAGCAGTTTACCTCCGTGACTTCTCCAATAGATTCACAAAACTCTCTCAGGTCCTCTTCAGAAGCATCTAGAGGAATTCCACCAAGATATACCTCTGAACCATAAGGAGGAAGGGCAAGAAGTTCAGCATGTTTTTTCTTCAAATCCTCTTCATCCTCAGCTGTTTCCATTTCTTCATCTTGTCCTTTTTGTGCGTCAGTTCCATCTTCAGCATCTGCTTCCTCCTCCTCCTCTTCTTCTTCCTCTTCCTCAACTTCTTCTTCCTCTTCCACCTCTTCCTCTTCTTCTTCCTCCACTTCCTCCTCTACTTCTTCATATTCAACCTCCTCCTCAACTGTCTCCTCAATGTCCCCATCAAAGTCAACCTGCTCTTCTGGTTCAGATGGCTTCTCTATCTTTGACGGCTTTGGAGATTCATCGGACTTGGCAGACACTGCACTTGCCCTTGCCCGTGTCCTTGGCATCTTATATATCTAGGAATAAAAGCTTGAACAGCAACTGGGATAGATACAAAGAAGCGAGAAGCATTTACAGAAGAAAGAAGAGAACAATGGGCAGATTGAAACAAAACGAAAGGGAAAAAGGAGTGGCAAAGTGAGAACAGTGATAGAAATTGTGCCATTAGATATGGCTCAAGGAGTTCAAATGGCAAAATTATGTTCAATAAAGGGATGATAAATATAGTAAACCACTAGCAAAGACAGGAAAGAGAGAATTGTGAAATGGCATTCAAGATTCAAAGGGACGGTGGTGCTCATCAGTTGCAAAATCCGTGAATCAATGAATTCTCAAAATCTAGATTCCAAATGATGTCTGGAAATTTGTATCTAGCTTTTAGATTTACAATATCATGAACAATGCAATTAACAACAAAGCCAAGAGAAGGTGGAAGAGCAAATAATAAGGTTGAGAAATCAAATATACAAGACAATATGTTCATGCATCAGTCCGAGCAACAGCACTTAAAAGTCTGGAAATTATGTCCAGTCAAAGGAGAGCTAAATGGGGTTGTCATCAAAAAAGTTCTAGCTAAGTGCCAGCAAAATTTCTCAAGATCAAGATTAATTTTCCTGTTCCGTAATCTTCCTGCAGCAAGTTAATGCAGGAACTGAGAATATACTCACCAATGAGCAATTCAAAAATGCACAAAAGCAGTGCTTAATATCATATAAGCCAACTAGTACTTCAATCAACACATAACAATGTGAAGAGAATCAAATCAATACATTTGTCCCCTCCATATAACTTTTTAAACATTTTTACATTGCTGAACAATAGATGGAGAAAGGCACAAGTCCTATGCACCACAGTAGGTCTTGCACTAGCAAAATTTACCTATTGACTATAGTAAGATGCATACTTCCACTGGATTTTATTGCAAATATGTTATCTTAAAGCTTGCTTAGACCATCAATCGACACTTTGCATTCTGGATCTTGTCATCTTTTATTACTCTTTTTGTTCACTTCTTTCAACACTTCTACGACCAACTAATTCATCCGGCAACGCATCTTAAAGTGTGATGATGCTCACATTCCTATGGCCATTCCTTTAATACTTCGAGAAAAAACGACTGTAGCTCACCTGAGACAATTGTTCGAAGTCACAATTCACTCAACATGATCATCTTATCTTCACACTAGTGCTCAATGCCGGGTAATAATCCCATGTTACTTGCGCAATAAACTTAAAACTTGGTCACAACAAAATTTTAATATATTACTACTATTGTTTTAGCTTATAACTAAAACTAAATATTACATGCTACACTGCCAGAGCATGAACACGCTAATCAAGAAATTTACACTTGGGTGCATTTGCTAAAGTATAAGAAATATAAAATGACAATAGAAAAGAGAGGCAATTCAATTATACTACCCAACAAATGATATTCTAAAAATTATCACTCATCATTTCATCCTGTCATTGCAATTTGCAAGGGTTTAAACCTTGCTGCTATACTTCAATGCATAAAAAATATATAAAGTGGTGCTCATCGTAAATAATGTCTACAAATTACATAAAAAACACCATAACCCTCCTTGTGCTAATTAGCTATCCTTCAGGTTTTAAATACCTAATTCCGTCATTATCCCGAGTATAAAGACAAACACCAGATCCCTCCCCCCAATTACCTCAGCTGAAAGGCTACCACGATCTCCCTTTAAAAAAAGCAAATAAAAAGACTGGAAATTACGTCCAGTAAAAGGATTGCTAAATGGATTAGTCATAAAAGATTTAGAAAAGTGCCAGCAAAATTTATCAAAATCAAAGACTAATTTTCCTGTTCTGTGATCTCCCTAATGCACATGAACTGCGCTTAATATCTTATAAGCCAACTAGTATTTCAACCAACACATAACAAAGTGTAGGATAATCAGATTTATATATATTTGTGCCCTCCATGGAGTTCAAATATTTTTACACGAACAATAGATAGAGAAGGGCATGTCTCCAATGCATTAAACTAGGTCTTGCACTAGCAACATTTACCTATAATAAAGTGCATACTTCGCCCTTCACACTAGTGCTTAACACTTGGCAATAATCCCTGTCACTTGTGCAGTAACCATAAGAAACTTATTTACCCACTTATTCGTCACAAAACAAAAAAAATACTTGAAAATCGACTGATTACTATTATGGTTTTAGTTGATTACCGAAACCGAACATTTCATGCAGCAATGCCAGAGAAAGAACAAGCAAATCACAAAAATTAAATTCGAGTAATTTAGCTAAAGTCTAGGAAGTGTAGACTGGCCAAGAAAAGAAAGGAAATTTTAATTATGCTACACCAACAAATGACGCTCTCTAAATTATCAGCCATCATTTCATTCTGTCAGTCATTGCAGATCTTTAAAACTTGCAGCGATCCTTCGTTGCATTAAAAAGTGGTGCTCAGTGTAACTCATGCCTACAAATTACGTAAAGAAAATCATAAACCTCATGCTAATTAAATATCCTTCAGCTTTTAAACACCTAATTCAGTCTGCGTCACCACTAGTCCACCATAAGGGCAACACAACAAATGGTCCCCCAACTTCCTCAGCTGAAAGCCTCCCCAATGTTCATTTCAATATCCTTTCAATCATTGGAGATCCTTAACCCTAGCTTCCATTCTTTGTTGCATAGAAAGATATAAAGTGGGGCTCATTGTAACTACTGTCTACAAATTACATACAAACATCATCATACTCCTCCTTTTCTTGTGCTAATTAAATATCCTTCACGTTTTAAACACTTAATTATGCCTCCGTCACCACCATAAGGGCAAAACACCAGATGGCCCCTCAATTTTCTCAAATATAAAGGCGAATGAAAAAGTCAATTGCATTGCTAATATTTATCGAATTGTTGTGTTTTGATGGAAATGATTACAACTATAATCCAAGTTAGGACACTAAACAAAGCTTGAAGGATTATCTGAAGACAAATCTCTCAGCAGATATTAGACTAATAAGAACGCAAGATTACTACCAAAGAAGGGAATGAACGACCGTAAAGAAACTATTAACAAACAAAAATCTAAACAAAACGCACAATAATGAAGAAGATAGCCCTATTTTCGAACATATATCAGCAGTGAATGAGAGGCATAAATTGTAGATAAAATTAAATAAAGAACCAGATCTGGTATATATGACGTTACCTCCGATTGTGTGAAATCAGCGCAGAGCAGAAACCAGACGGAGGGATCGGCGGTGATTTGGTCGGCAGAGAGAAGCGGGGGGAGAGATAGCAGCGGCGCGGATTGTTATCACAAGAGGGTAGGTTTGCAATGTCAGGGCTGACTGCATAAAGCCTCACCAGCCTTAAAATTGAAACAATAAACTAATAAGGAAAGCTTATTCATTAAACCGTATTCACACAACCCCTCAAACCGGGTTCATCAACTTTCAGGCTCCCCTCTGGACCGGAACACATTGGGCCCGGCCTGTTTTTGTTCGGTGAGCATACTCCGCTATTTTGATTGGATTTAATTTATGAACGAGGTTTAAACTTTAGATGTTATGACACAATTTGACCGTTTATCAAATGTTTATTTGGATAAGTGCTTATTAAATCATATTATATTATTGGATGAATATGGTAAAGATCAAGAATTTTACTTGGTAAGAGCGAGACAAAGACCAAGAGTACTAGAAGGGTACTCGCGCAATACAGCGATATCCATCTTGATTTTAATGTTTTATTTTATATTTTGGGAAAATCGATGTTATAATGCGATTTTATATGGTTTTGAGAAAAAGAAAATGTTTTTATTTTTGAATGAAATATAAATTTGAAAATATTGTAAAATTTTGAAAAAAACAACTGATATTAATATCAAATTAACTATTTAAAAGTTCTCGTTTTTGTGTAATTTGTTTAATTCAAAATTTTATTATAATTTAATTGAAGTTCAATAATGAAATTATTTATTTTTGGTTTGATAAAATAATTTTTAAAGATAATAATTAAGTATTTTGTTAGAGCTCAATGATTATTTTAATTGTATTTTAGATTTTTTATATTTAAAATAATATTTATCATGTATTTGATTATGTTTATCTACAGTTAGTTACGCAAATTCAAACATATAACTTTAATAAGATGTATTAATGCACATTCTACTTGTAATCTTGAATTTTAAGTAACGTGCATCAATAAACAGTACTTTTTGCGTAAAAAATGTTTTTAAGAGTTTTTGTCAAATGTTTTATAATATAGTAAAGATAATATATATATATATATATATATATATGGTATATTTCTTTTACAACCTTGTGTATTTGTACAACCCTTGCAACCTAATTAATTGAGATATTTATAGAAATGATGGGAGTTCATTTATTATGATTTGAATATTTATGGAATATGAATAGAGTTCATTAATTATGATTAATAGTTTATCTTAGGAAACAATCAAAACTTCTATAAAATCACTATTCATCAAATGAAATGGACGGTTGAGATTGGGTTGTATTGGTTGCACAAATGTCAAGGGTTGTATAATAACCAACCTCTATATATATATATATATATATA
>NC_037528.1:4818257-4827297 GCF_001531365.2 Cynara cardunculus var. scolymus
ACAAAAATATATCGATATTCGTATCAAATTAACTATTTAAAATTCATCATTTTTTGTATAATTTTTTAATTTAATTTTTTATTATAATTTAATTTTTTATTATAATTTAATTTAAGTTTAATAAGAAAGTAATTTATTTTTAGTTTAATAATATAATATTTATAAAGATAATAATTAAAGATTATGTTAGAACTCAATGATTATTCTAATTATATTTTAGACTTTATATATTTAAAATGAGATGTTTATTCTGTATTTGATTATGTTTATCTATAGTTAGTTGCATGAATTCATATATGAAGCTTTAATAAGTTGTACTTACGCACAATCTACTTATAATCTTGAGTTTTAAGTAACATGCATTAATAAACAGTAATTTATGCACAAAAAATGATTTTTAAAAGTTTTTGTTAAATACTTTATAATATAGTATAGATAAATATAAAATATACAATTTTATTTTAATATGATAGCAATAATAATTTTGTAATGGTTTGATTAAAGTCATAGAGTTGCAACTCTTTTGAGGTTAACCTTTTGGTTCTTAACTCCGAAAGTTATACTATAATTGTTTTTAAGTAGAGTGTCGAAATATCTAAAACAACAATTCAACTTCAACAACTACTTTATTTTAATAATTATATCATTAACTATATTATTAAAATATTTAATATATTAAAATAAATAAATAAATCTGAACACTTAATATTACTATCTTCTATTGGTGGGGAAAAATTAAATATTAAATCTATTGGTGATAATTCTCCAAACTTGAAGATTTATATTCTCACCATTCTAATATATATTTTAACATACGTTATAACATAACTCTAGAAGCAAAAATATATTATAAATCTTCAAAATATTTATTTTAATATAATTGTTGAACATGCTATTAAACCAACCAGATCTTTATGTATTTAATTTGCTTATCAAATAAGTACACTTACCAAGCTTTCAATAATCCATACTACTACTACAACCATGAACCATTCAAGAATTGCAGATTCACATGGAATAAAGTCAAAGTTCCATCTCCATGGAATAAACTTTACCATCTATTAATCAAATGAATATAACAATCGCCTTTTATAACAACTCATTGATTTCAACCCAAAAATCGAAATGAAAACAAACCAAAACTTAGATCCACATAACAAAACACCGAGGATCCGATTATCATCAAAAGATGAAAAAAAAGAGACACACAAAATCGTATAGAAAAAGCAAGTATACCACCACATCCGATGGCCAGGAAAAAGCATCCATCTTGATGGGGTTTAGTTATTACCTTCTTATTTGCATGCTACAAACACCTGCTCTCAATTTTGGCTCACGAAGCCTTCTTAGTTTACACCAGAAATTTCTTCAAATCTCATGGTGTTCTTAGCCTCCACCTATCTACCTTACCTTCACCCGGCATATGGCCTTCTGTAAATAGTTCCCATCACTTTCCATCTTAAATTGGATCAAAGATTTCAGCCGATTCAAGTCTCCACTGCAAAGTTTGTGGTCAGGAATAAGCGAATATAAAATGGTTTATGGTTCATGTTGGACGTGTCGTTATTAGGGGGAGTGTCATTTGGATTGCAGATAGGCAAGAGATCTCCAAGGAGGAATCGACATGGAGTTCTGTTTGAGGGGAGATTTGGCAGCTTCCTCCGTTACTTGAAGCAATTGTCAGTGATCCCACATACACAACAGGACGCGATTTCATGATCCTATTTTGTAGGAAGGAACGACTCTAGCTATCTCAAAGTACTTTGTAGTACTGCATATTAACATTCAAACATAAGCATTCCAACTCATCAACAATATAAATTCTACATCTCATTAATAATCATTGCAAAATATCAATTTGGTCGACAAGTTTCCTAAATTCCTAAATGTTGGATATGTTTGCTTATCTGCCAAATTCAACTAATATTTAAGTAAATCCAATGGATGCATTTAACAAACATCAGTTAGTAAAGAAATCTTATAAAATCTAATTAAGATATTGTATTAATAAATCTTAGACAAATGGACGCTTCATTTGACAACAAACACATTTTTGTTTTCTATTGATATTCTCTTTTGTAAATGTTTCTATAATACCATGTGTTACTGTTTTTTATGATTTAAAAATATTTAAAACAATGATCGTAAAGAAAAAACTGGGTATAAACATTTTCATGAATTGCATTTTGATCCGTCTTTTATGAATTCTAAGGCCTTCTTTATGTTAAAAAAAATGTAAGCGTTTATCAGCATCACTGGTATTTACGTCCATTAAAACCTTCAGCCTTCATACTATTAATAAAGTACATTGAAAAGATGCAATGTAAATAAAATTATGATTTTTATACTTAAAAATAAAATTAAAATACATTTTACAACATTAGCTTCATTTAGAAAAATAAGATAAAACAAACAATATTTGGATTACTTTAGACATAAGTATAAGTTCAAACCAAATACACTCAGTAATAATAAATAAAACATATTGGAAACCACAACTTATAAAACTAAAATTAAAATCCAAACCAAACAAACCTTTTTTTGTTTTCTTTTATTGAACCGTAGGTTTTCGGATCAGTTTATAAACACTGATTAATCTCTTGGACGACCATGAATAACCATGAGTTATCATAGGTGAACCTCCAACGCCTAAATTCAAACTCAGAGAATATGAGATTTCTACTAGAACTTCCCCAGTATTACACCATAAGTGGTTAACCAAAAACACACTTAGAGGTTAGAGCATCTCCAATACCTATGTTATTTTAGAAGTTTTTAAGATTTGAAAAAAAACAACCACCTAACAACTATGTTAAATTATCATCTAAGACAAAGAAAAGAAAAGGAGAAAATATACGTTTATAACATGAAAATTTACACGAATAGAAATTTTGTAAAGTGGTTTCCTGAAATAGCCATAATTTACACACGGACGAAAAATAATTTTTTCTACGTAAAGTTTTGTTTTTTTTATACATTTCCAAATTTTAAAAAAATAAAATTTTAAAAACTTTACAAAAAAATTTATCGCAGAAACAATGTTTTTTCCGTAAACTTCTTTTTTGTAAAGTAATTCTTTCAATTGTTCAATTTTTTTATATCTGGATTTTAGAAATAATAATTTTTTTTTGTAAAAAAAAATATATTTTTCTTCATTTTAACCTTTTTTCTTAGTTTCCATGTTAAAAGTTTCTATATATTCTACAATTTTTATTTTTATTATTATTTTTTTTACCTTTTTTTTTTAATTTCCATGTTAAAATTTCTACATAGTTTACAAATTTTCATTATTTTTTTTTTCATTTCAAGATTTAAAAAAAAAAAATTGTAACTAAAATTAGAAATTTACATTAAACCCTTTTCTTATGTATTTCTATTTTCCAGATTTGATGAAAAAATAAAAGATTATTTAAAAATAAAGTTTACACACAAAAGTTTAAATGTAATTGTTTCTGCTTAAACTTTTTTTGTCAAGTAATTTTTTTATTTTCTTTATTTTTAATTTCCATGTTTAAAAAATATAAGCTTTATATATATTTTACAAATTTTCATATTTCTACGTAAACCTTTTGTAAAGTTTTTAAAATCTTATATTTTTAAATCTATAAATATATATAAAAAAATTAATAAAGTTTGCAATTTTTAAATTTTTTAAGTAAAAAAAAGCCTTTACATAGAAAAATTCCTTTTACGTGAAGTCCATACCTGAGCTATGGCTATTTAGAAAACCCACTTAAAAAAGTGAGAAAATGTTTGTTTTGCATAATGATTTTTTGAAAAAATGGAATATGTTATAGAAATTGAAATGAAATGTTATCATATTTGACCAAGTGTCTGGTTAATATGAATGGAATGTAATCTGTATAATAAACTGGAATCTGCCTGATTAGCTTGCAACTAAATTGGAATTGAATGATGAAAAAAAAGACAAAAACACCATTTCTTTGAAGCATTAATTCATATACAAAAATATGTCAAATTAGTAATATTTGAAGCAGTAATATGATGTAAAAACATTAACAAAATCGAAGCAGAAAATGGAACAAAAATCGGAAGCAGAAATCGGAGCAAAAAGCGTAAGCAGAAATCGAAACAAAAATTGTAAGCATAAATAAAAGTAGAAGTCGTAATAAGAGATCGAAGTATATAAATTGTAAGCAGAAACCAGAAGCAAAAACCGGAAGTAGAAACCGGAACATAAATTGGAAGCAGAGATCGAAGTATAAATCGTAAGCAAAGATCTATTCATAAATTGTAAGCAAAAATCGTAAGTCGAAATATGAAGTCGTAACAAAAGGCGAAGCAAAAATAAAAAACAATAACAAAATCAAAGCAAAAAACAGAAATCATACGTTGGAGATAACAGAAATCGAAGCATAAATCGTGCCTCCACTTTTTGATCGATGAAGAAAATGAAACAATCGTTCAAAATGAGAGAAACCAGTGGCTCGATAGATTGGAAACAATAGATGAGAATGGAAAAAGTGGAATGAGGGCAATCTTGTTATTTATAAAATTTCGGAAGGAATAGATTTCAATTTCATCTCTTTTATGAATGAATGATGAAATCGTTTAACGAGAGAGTGTTTGGAACTGACAACTAAACGTTAAAATAAAATTAACCATTCCAATTCTATCAGATTCTGACAAACCAAATGCTCCCTAAAACCCATTTCTAAAATAAGTATTTGTGTAAATTTTCTATGTAACAACACATCTGCTGCTGCAAAGATAATTAAGAAGAAGAGAAAAAGAATAAACAGAAAAGGAGAAGGGATTTGGGACCAAAAAGAACCTAAATACTTGGAAATCAAAAACCCTAGGTACAGCGATCGCCACGTGCGTGGTTCTCCAATTGGCGATCTCATCTCATGTAGTTAAACTACACTTTCACCATCATTTATTCATAGGAGCGCAGCAGCGGTCATCTACCCCAACTACACAGCCTTTATAATCCATCAAATTACACTTGCAAGCTTGCCTCATCCATGACTGATAGCGTGGGCCCTCATTAGTTTCCTTGCCCATAAATCGCCCCAACCATCACTACATTTCATTAATCCCATTTTCCTAGATCTCAAATTTTTGCACTTCCCGTTGTTTTCTCCGCTTTCTCTCGATTGGGCTTCTCCCCTACTAGTTACTTGTTTCTAATCTAATCGCCGGAAACATGAAGGTGACCGTTACTACTCGGAGCGGTAGAGAGTTAATCAACGGTGGTCTTGTTCTTGATAGCTCTGTGAGTTCAATTTCTATATGTTTGTGTGATTTTATAATATTTTTGGGGTTTTTAGGTTGTGACTGGTTTTGGGGTTTTGCCAGGCTACTGTGGCTGATTTGCAGGAAGCAATTCATCAACGGCGTAAGTTTTTCCTCATTCAATCGTCGTTTAAATATAAATTATAGTATCGGATTCGGCTCCATTTAATTACTCCACCCGTTTCAAAAACAGGGATACACTTTGGCCTTCATGTCAACTGCAACCTTACAACTTCAAATTGATACAGATTTCGAGTGCTAATTAGTGATTACAACGTATTTTATACTTATTTGCTCCCAGAAAACTGCATTTTGATTAGCAACTCGCAAGTTCAATCTATCAAATTTAAAATCGACCCAGACACTATTAATTCATACTAAAAAAAGATTAATTTGATAGTATTGTAGTAATAATCTTCTTTGAAATCGGCATTCTTGGTTTCTCTCTGTTCTAAAGAAATGATAGCCACCTAGCTAGGAAGCAGGGTTGCTTCTAACCTTTGCTGAATCTCCAATAGGAATTGTGATGTATGTATAATTTCACCAGAAGGGGTTGACTTTTGCACCCCCATGTTCATTATTTTCAAACTTGTAAGAGAGAAGACTTGGTTCTTGAAGCTATTTTAGTGGTATTATGAGTCAAGGGTAAGTTTAGACGCACTACATACTTTCATAACTGATTCAGTTGATCTCTTTTTAAATTATGAGATTTGATGCAAGAGCATCATTATATGATTATGGCCACATGCACATTAGTTAATAGGTTCCGCTGTATTCAACTGTAGTTGAATGAATGAATCTGAAGTGGCATCCTTTTGGGGTTGAATGTTTGTAGGAGACGACAATCAATCACCTAGACTTCAAAATAAGATAAACCATTACCATTTCGTGACACTACTGGTTCTCTTGAACTCTGTGTATCATATTCTTTTGCCTGTGTTTCTTTTTATTGGAAGGACACAAAAGAAAATACTACTGTCCCTAGTTTGTTTTCAGCAAACATTAGCTTTCTTTTATGACATGAATATTAAAAGTAATCATCTTCATGCATTCATAAATCAAGTCTTGGTGCTCCATTCTGGTGTTAAAGCTGTATAGACAATGTTTCTTGGTGAGGCACCTTCAGTCAATAAAATGTCTATTGAATCAACTTATTTGGGCTTCTCCCCTTAAAGTCAATGTGTATTGTGCAAGCATGATTGCTTTCTCGGGTAGCCAAGGAGCTATTTCTATTACCAAATGTGTATGCTTTACATTAATGTGATTATTTTGTATATTTGTTTCATTCTATGGTTGTATGACATTAGGACAATGATTTGGTATGTGTTGAGAATATATCTATTGAATGACTTCTATATGATTAAATCCGTCTTTCTTTTTTGCTTACTATGTAGTGTTTGTTGACCCACATGCTTCTAATTTTAACAGTGAAGAAGTATTATCCATCCAGACAGCGCCTGACCCTCCCCCTCCAACCAGGGTCAAAGGCGAAACCTGTTGTCCTCCAATCCAAGAAAAGTCTCAAAGAGTACACTAGTGGAAGTTCCGACAACATTACTGTAGTGTTTAAGGACTTGGGTGCACAAGTTTCGTACCGTACACTCTTCTTTTTTGAGTATTTGGGCCCACTGATCCTCTATCCTGTCTTCTATTACTTCCCAGTGTACCAGTATTTTGGTTACAAAGACGAACGTGTTATCCGTCCAGTTCAGACATACGCAATGTACTACTGGTGTTTTCACTATTTCAAACGTATCATGGAGACCTTCTTTGTGCACCGATTCAGTCATGCAACCTCACCTCTTTCAAATGTCTTTCGAAACTGTGCCTATTACTGGAGTTTTGGCTGTTATATCGCTTATTACGTTAATCACCCTCTTTACACACCCGTAAGTGATCTCCAGATAAAGATTGGATTAGGAATTGGGTTGATCATGCAACTTGCAAACTTGTATTGCCACATCATACTGAGAAATCTTCGCAGCCCCAGTGGGAACGGAGGATACCAAATTCCACAAGGGTTTTTGTTCAATATTGTGACTTGTGCAAATTACACAACTGAGATTTATCAGTGGGTGGGCTTCAACATAGCAACACAGACCGTTGCAGGTTATATATTTCTCGTGGTTGCTGCCTTCATCATGACTAATTGGGCCCTGGCTAAGCATCGTCGTCTCAGGAGGGTAATTTTCTTTACCTTTTTACTTGATGAATTAACAATTTCTGCTCTTCTTGCTGATTCTTGTTCTGATACCATCTTGTCCTCTGTTGGCAGCTATTTGATGGGAAGGAAGGAAGACCCAAGTATCCTCGCCGATGGGTCATATTGCCCCCATTCCTGTAAGCGACTACAATTATGGGTTGTGTCTTATTTCCCTTGGTTCTGGATCATCAGATAGATTTGGTCGTATCATGAGTTCGTTCTAGTCAACATGTTCCTAAAATGATCAGATGTTTTACTTGTTTAGAACATTAGTTTCTTGTTGGGTTGTGAATCATACTGCTTCTATGATTAATTTTTCTAGGTCTAAGCTGTTTTACCATGTGTACTTGCCACAGCTCTATCAGATGGGCTTTTGAATTTACCTGATTTGTGTTAATTTGAGTCTTTCTTCTGTGGAATCTGGATTTTTCCCCCCAAATTGGCATAATCTTGAGAAGGTGTTTCTTGCAGTTTAAATGATCCCTGTCCCAACTGAGATCCTATTATTGGGTTTTATTTTTTGGTTTCTTGGAAAATTAATAAATATTAACCATTGAGGTATTATTTTTCCTCCTTACTGCTTACCAATTTGAGTCCTTTCGATATTACTAAAGGTTTGCTCGACCATTAAGTTTAGGTTATATAAGATCAGTCGAGGCGTGTACAAACTAGGCTAAACATGTATGGTTATAAGAAAAAAATATCGAGCAATGCCTACATGGTCACTCGTCTAACAAAATGATTCTTATGTCAAAAATCACATGCGTTTTATTTAATTACCAAACACGATGTCGATTTTACGATAAATTTATGAATTTGGTCAAAAGGGAAGATATATGTTGTGTGCAGGAGATCCATTCAACTCAATGTGGGATTTATCTTTTATCTTTTTTTGACACGAAGAATGTGACTATAAATAGAAGATATTGTTATTGTATGTCTTTTATATATGAAACATATTTATGTTACAATGTTACATATAATATATCTTATAGACTTGAGATCATACTGTTTTCGTGAGATCACATGAATAACATTAAACATTCAATTGTGAAAGATAAACATTTACAGTGTTTTTACTATAAATATTTGATGTCTTCTATGCTTTCACAATATTTACTACTCAATAAATAATTGGTTCTATGAGAACCCAATCCAATGTATTGTTTCATACATATATATACTTTGGATCATGTGAGACCAATGGTTTTTCGTAAGACCGGTAAGATCAATTCTCAACTCTTGAATTAAATCTACAATTAGAACATTCATAATCACAAAATTGTCACGAGACTTCTCAATAATCACAAAATTATCACCGTGCAACTTTAGACCATTAGATTATTAGCTTATAAAGTTGATCAATAAACATAAATTGGTCTTATGGGTTTCACGAAAAACCTTTGGTCTCACGTGAATCCAATCTTATATGTATGTATATATATAGGGGACTATTCAAGGGAGAACTGAGTTGTTTGTGGTAACTGTGAGAACCAATATTAACCACAAATCAATAGATAAATTAGGAAATTTATAAATTTGGTAATTTTAAATTAAAATTTTAATGCAAGGATATTT
>NC_037528.1:4827447-4828607 GCF_001531365.2 Cynara cardunculus var. scolymus
ACTGTGTTACATCTTCGATCGACCACACAAACGGCATCAATGTGATACCCAAGCACATATATGATGCATTGTGATACCATTGTAGTATCACCGGAGGACGGTGGCCGGAGAGAGAAGAGAGGAGGAAGGAAAGTTTTAAAATACAAAAAATATCCTTGCATTAATATTTTAATTCAAAATTGTTAAAATTATAAATTTCCTAATTTATCTATTGATTTGTGGTTAATATTGGTTCTCACAGTTACCACAAACTAATCAGTTCTCATTTGATTAAGCCCCTATATATATATATATAGGGGCTCATTCAAGAGAGAACTGATTAGTTTGTGATAACTGTGAAATCCAATCTCAACCATAAATCAACGGATAAATTAGTAAATTAATAATTATGGTAATTTGAGTTAAAATTATAATTAGAGGATATTTTAAGTATTTTTAAAAAACTCCTCTCTCCGGCCTCCGGTGAACATTAATCCAGCAAGTATCAGGTAATCACAAAGATACATAATGTGATACCCATTGTGATATACTGTGATATCATTGTGATACCAACTATGATACCAACTCAAACCTTAAAAACAAAGATACACAATGTGATACCCATTGTAATACACAATGTGATACCCATTGTAATACACAATGTGATACTCATTGTGATATACTGTGATACCGATTTCACCGGAGGCCGGAGATTGGAGGTCGGAGAGAGGAGAGAGGAGTTTAAAAAAAAATACCTAATATGCCCTCTAATTACAATTTTAACTCAAACTGCCATAATTATTAATTTATTAATTTATCCGTTGATTTGTGGTTGAGATTGGACCTCACACTTACCACAAACTAATCAGTTCTCATTTGATTATGCATATATATATATATATATAGAGAGAGAGAGAGAGAGAGTTTGTTTCAAATACAACCTGTYGCATTTGTACAACCAATGCAACCCAATAAATTGAGATATTTATGGAAATGATGAGAGTTCATTTATTATGATTTGAATATTTATGAAAGATGAATATGGTTCATTAATTATGATCAATACTTTATATTAAGAAACAATTAAAACTTCTATGAAATCACATATTAATCAAATGAAATGGACGGTTGAGATTGGGTTGTATTGGTTGCACAAATGTCAAGGATTGTATAATAACCAA
>NC_037528.1:4828967-4849328 GCF_001531365.2 Cynara cardunculus var. scolymus
TGATAATACATCAATCAACAACAATAGTTTTAGACGTTTCCAACCCCGATGCTTTCGCTTTCTTGACGTTGAGGTTGGTCATGTCATGATTGTCATCTACAATTCAAAGCTAAAGTTAATGTCGGGTTCATCGGGTTGTCGGATTGGTCGGGTTTTTTTGGGCCTGACCCGATTCCAACCCAATAAGGTCGGGTTGGCTAATTTTTTTTATTGATCATGCATCGGGTTACCTCGAGTTGGTTTTTTTTTTTTTAAACCGGGTTGAGTTGGTCGGGTTTTTAAGCATCCCTAATTGATGGCGTGTTAGTGGGAGGGTGGGGTGGGAATATGATGAAAGCGAGTACAAGAATTGTTTATTTATTGATTTACTAAATATATGTTTTCTTTCAAAGATTGACAACTGTGGGGTGTGAAGAAAAAGCGAACCTTTTATTTATTTATTTAAGAAAATAGTTTTTTTTTTTCTGTTTTAGAAGTGCAACGGTAACTACTAAATTTAAGAGTTAAGTTTTGGTGAGAATGAAAGTTATGGTAAAAATAATAAGAAAAAATCCTCATTTCTATATCAATGATCAATCCTAATTAAAGAGAACCACTAGATAAATTCATATTCATGGGTTGTTTATGAATTAAAAACATAATTCATTGATTGTTTTAGGATTAAAAGTGATCAATCGTTCAAATCCATTTTTACATTTCTCACTAAAATTTAAACACTTATTTAAATATTAATCATACAATTTCTTTTTGATTTATGGTACTTTTTTTAGAAAACATTAAAAATAGCGCATGTCACGGGCAGAGGTCACGAAATTTTCAAAAGAAACCCATCCCATATTTTTTATATAACAAATCTTAAATTTTTTAAAGTAGAACTTATTTTGGTATTGTAAAAACACGTTATATTCTAAATCATCATTTAACATGACATAAACATAACTTCAACAAAAGATACTGTTTTTGATTGATGTACAAATACTCCAAACTCCAGTCCCATTTTTAAGGATTTCAGAAAACGAAACTTTATATAACATTATTGCACTTTCGGTTAGGCCATTTGAGATATATTTAGTAATAAAAAGAAATATAATTTATATATGTTTTTAGATATTTATAAATTATTAACAATAATAGACATTGAATAAAGGGTTATGTTTATTTTCCCTTTTTAATATCTTTTTAGAGACACAACACATGGGAGTTAAGTTAGAAGGTACCAAGTCTTTATGGTTGCCACCGCCACTGTCTTTGCCCTTTTTTCTCCATGACAACCCCATTTCTTTCATCATACTTTTTATTTATTTTATTAATATATATTATTAACCTGTATATCCAACTCATTATGTGAATTGACTAATTTTAGAACGACCACCTACTTTGCAGATAACCCGAAGTCATCGTATTTGAACCTCTGTGGCCACAAAAGAATTTTTATTCCTCCTTAGATTTGAATTTGGGACCTCCTGGTACTTTTGATTTTTGGAGTCAAGCTTAAATCAATCAGACACCACCCTTGTGGTTTAAAATATTTTCCATATCACATATAATTATTAAAAACGTTATTTTCACCTTTTTTAAAAGCATAACATTGTAATTTGATGGTCCATAAATGACTAATGTTTCATATATTTCATCAATTAATTATTTCTGTCAAATTTTAATTAATTCGTTTCATATGATACATTAATATTATTGGTGCCAATTGCTTTTTTCCACTCGTCTTTTTGCTTCAAATGGTTGTTTTATGTAAGTTAAAATTGGACAAAGAGAATGTAATTGATTGCAAAAATATAAGTAAATAATTGGTATTCTTTTATTTACAATTAGAAAGAAAAAAAAATCATAAAGTACAATAAAAAAAAATGGAAAACCAGGTAACATGATTACTGAATTTTCATGTTTTTTTTCTAGGGGTGTACGTGGGTTGGGTTGGGTGGTTTACGCCATTTTTACAACCCAAACTAATTATAACGGTTTGAAAAAATCTTAATCTAACTCAACCCATTAAAAAATATAATCCAGCCCAACTCTTGCGGGGTGGGTTAGGTTAGCGGGTTATTAGTTACATAAACTTGACGAATGAAATAATTCATAAAACTTAAGTTTATAGATCATATTATAAAATGTCTTATTTAAAAAGGTTACAATAGATTTATATGACCATTTTGGACGTTTCAACAAGTGTTTTAGAATGATTTTTAAATAAAATATCGTATTAATTATTTTATAGAAATATTTTGAGAAGTGTCCCGTAAACTCATTTATTTATAGGACACATATGTTCACATAACAGTTTTCAAGTCGTGTCGTATAAAATAAATAATACGACACTTTATTTTAAAAGCGTCATAGAATGTGTTAGGGCGTCCAAAATCATCCTATAAACATATTATAACTCTTTTAGATAAGACATTTTTCTTGTTTTGTCCTACAAAAGTACCATATTAGGACGCTTAGACATTTTAGGTATCCTATAAGATCTAATGTTGTTGTAGCAAAATGCTATAACTAGACATTTTATTTTCACTAAAGTACAACATAAAATGATAGGTTATTTAGATTGATGGATTCCTCAACCAAATATCTATCAATATCATTTACATTCTCCGACATATCAATTTGTTATTGCTGCAAAAAGAATTTCAATAATTTTTTTCTTCTTAATTAGATTATTTGTCATCATTCTTTGATCGTGGATCTCTTTTTAAATACAATAAAAATGAAATACAAACATAATATCAATAAAAATTATATAAAATTTATACATTATTAATATATATATATATATATATATATATAAATTTATAAAAATTATATATTAGCGACGAGTTAGACAGGTTGAGCTTACACCCAACCCAATTTCAACCCTCTTAATTGACGGGTTAGCGATTTGGCAGTTTGACGGTTAAGCGAGTTGGGTATAATTGGGTTGTTAACGGGTTATGTACGTTGACAGTTTTTTGTACACCCCTACTTTTTTTCAACCGCATAACTCAATAAAAATATTTATCTATTATATATTTAAAAACATAAAACATACTAACTACATTATTTAAATTAAATTAACCGACATTAATGGTCATTTCGAGACAAAGAAAGTTGATAATATTTCAACCGTCAATAGTCATATATTATATAAGTTGATTAGAGTTGCATTAAATGACATAATGGATAGAACTGATAAAGTATAATGTTGGAATAAATAATTTTTTGTCAAATGATTTTGAAAGTTCAGTATTGTTATTATTGCACTGATATTGTTGGTACGTTATTTTCTCGAAACAAAAGGAAGACTGAACATTTTGATATTCCATAAAAATTGTTGAGTGTAAGTATGTTTGTATTGAATTAAAGATAAAGTTGAAACCGTCAAATGAATATGTTAAAAACAGTTGTCGAACAACACGTTTTTATCATATGAATGTATGATCATGAAATCAGAATTCCACATCTGATTGGCATTAAATAGCCTCCCCATCTTCCAACACTAATCATAAAGACATGATTTATTAGAGTCTTCAAAGTCATGAACCTCTTAAGAGGTTCGTGACTTTGTCACATCAGTTTTCTTTTTCTATTATATCAATTTTTTCTTTCCTATATATATTATAAACTTTTTATCCTCAATAATGTATAAACTTTTTATCCTCAATAATGAACCGGTTCGTGATTATACAATAAAAACTACAATAACAAAAATTATAATAATTAAAAACTACTTATTTAGTTAAATTTCAATAATTAAAGTTGTGGCATGTTTTTGAAATATTTACAAACAATAAAACATTTTAAAAAAATTATTTCTTTATCTATTATTAATTTACTACAAGAGTAATTGTATAATATAACGAAATATATCTCGATTTTAATTCATTGACTCTATAGATGTTATAATACAATTTTATTTGGTTTAAAAAAAACGATAATATTTTTATCTTTGAATTAAATAGAAAATCTTGAAGATATCATAAAAATTTGACAAAATATATCAATATTAGTATTAAATTAACTATTTAATTTTTTTATTTCTTTAATTTAATTTTTTTATTATAATTTACTTTAAGTTTAGTAATGAAGTAATTTAATTTTGGTTTAATACTATAATTTTTTTAAATATAATAATTGGGTATTTTGTTAGAACTAAATGATTATCTTAATATATTTTATATTTAAAATGAGATGTTTATCGTGTATGTTTATTATATTTATCTACAGTTAGTTACATGAATTCAAACATAGAGTTTTAATAAGTTTTATTTATACACAATCAACTTGTAATCTTGAATTTTAAGTAATATAAATAATTAACTGTATTTTATACATAAAAAATAATTTTTAAAATTTTTTGTTAAATATTTTATAATATAAATTACGCTTGTAAATGATTAAATATTAAGTAACCATTTTAATTTTGCAGAAAAAGGAGGTAAGAAAAAAAAACAATGGATTGGATTTGTTGAATAAAATAAACGGATAGGAAAAAGAAATCAAAGAAAAGGGAAGAAATAAAATTTTAAATATAAATAATAAATAAAATAAAATAAAATAAAAGGAGTTGGAGGAGGGGATGTGGGGCTTGTGGCCACCAAGACGTGTAATCCACCACCGTACATCAAGGATCGCGGGAGATCAAACTCATCCAACGGTTCAGAACGAATCTGTCTCCTCCTGTATCCTTCCTTACACTTCCATATTTAAGAGGTTCTCTCTGCTGCCATTTTTGCGCAAATTTCTCTCCGTCCTCGTCGCTCTCCATATCTACACCCATTTTTTGACGATTTCATCGGGTATGTTTCTTCATGTTCATCATCATTTCACTTTTTTGTTTTTGATTTTTGAGTAGATCCGTTCATTTTCTCTCGATTTTAGGTGAAATTTTACGATTTTTCTACATAATGTTGCGAATTTCGTGTATGCATGTCAGCGAAGTAGATTTCAGTGCTCATTAGAATCTAGCATTTTCATGTATCGCAAATAACTTGTAGAGCATGTCGTTGGAATTTTGTGATTATTTGTTGTTTGCTTTAGTTGATGGTCTCTGTCTGATCTCTGAATGTTGGATTTCTGGAACGACTAGCTTATATTGCATACTTCGAAATTGGTTGCGGAGTGTTGCCTGTTCTGATTTGTGCTGAATTGTTGATGATCTGGAACCGGAAAACTTGTAGCGATTTCAAGGGAGAGTGGTAATTGGCATTTCAGTAGATGTTAGGGTGGATGATGTTGATAAGATGATGGATAGTACATACAAATGAGTTCGTGCTAGAAATCGTGGTTAAGCTTTCTGTTATTTTTATTTGCCAATTACCTTAAGACCAGACTCCACTGAATATCTTTTCCATAGGCCTTGTTTCATATGTTGATTACCTATAGACCACTTGTATACTTTCACACTTTTCTGAATCACAAATTCGAGCAAAAAGATTTTTCAATGATGTACTTACACTTCCCCAACCGTTAATAATGATTTATGATTGGTAATTCAATTAAATTTGGAAAAGAAAATAATGTATGATTATGATGATACTAAATTGTGATCGATAAACATTTCTGTTCCAATTTGTAATTGAAAATTTGCAATAGACGTTCTAATCTATTTTGCCAAGTAATATATATTGCCTTTTTGGGATATTTTAAGTGGCGGTATTATGTGTCGGATTTCACTTATAAATGTTGTGGCTGATCTTGATTTCCCTCAAGTATGTCGATCACTATCCATGTTCTTGAAATTCTTGCTGACTGAAGCTGTATTTTGTTATGTAGGTAGCATAAGATGGCGGAATCAGAGGAAATTCAGCCACTTGTGTGCGATAATGGAACTGGAATGGTTAAGGTACTCATTTTAGCATGAATAGAAGTACAAATTATGTTTCAAGCTTTTGGATGTATAGTAGTCTAAACCAAGTACATCTTGTGTTACAGGCTGGTTTTGCTGGAGATGATGCTCCAAGGGCTGTGTTCCCAAGTATTGTAGGCCGTCCACGTCACACCGGTGTGATGGTTGGAATGGGCCAAAAGGATGCTTATGTTGGAGACGAGGCTCAGTCCAAGAGAGGTATTTTGACTCTAAAATACCCAATTGAGCATGGTATTGTCAGCAATTGGGATGACATGGAAAAAATATGGCATCACACCTTCTACAATGAGCTCCGTGTTGCTCCAGAAGAGCATCCAGTTCTTCTAACGGAAGCACCTTTAAATCCCAAGGCCAATCGTGAAAAGATGACCCAAATCATGTTCGAGACATTTAATACCCCTGCTATGTATGTTGCCATCCAAGCCGTGCTTTCCCTGTATGCTAGCGGCCGTACAACTGGTAAGAATCTCATGCTTCCCCATAAAATTGTGAAATGGTGCAAGTTCTTCATTTTCCTCAACTATGCATCTTTTACAATATCAATTTTTTGGTAACTGTGGGTGTCGACTGATCCCAAGGGCCCTGAAGATAATAGCCAGGAAAATCCCAGGTGGGCAGGGGCACTGAAATTGCCATTCTCATCTTTGCTGTTATTATGTTGTCTGGTGCAGGAATTGTTCTTGATTCAGGGGATGGTGTGAGTCACACAGTTCCTATTTACGAGGGTTATGCCCTTCCACATGCCATCCTTCGTTTAGACTTGGCTGGTCGGGATCTCACTGATGGCTTGATGAAGATCCTTACGGARCGTGGGTATTCTTTCACTACTACAGCAGAGCGGGAAATTGTAAGAGACATGAAGGAGAAGCTGGCTTACATTGCCCTTGACTATGAACAAGAGCTCGAGACTTCCAAGACTAATTCTGCTGTTGAGAAGAGTTACGAGCTGCCAGATGGACAAGTTATCACAATTGGTGCTGAACGTTTCCGTTGCCCAGAGGTATTGTTCCAACCATCCATGATCGGAATGGAAGCAGCTGGTATTCATGAGACCACTTACAACTCCATCATGAAGTGCGACGTGGATATTAGGAAAGACCTGTATGGAAACATCGTGCTCAGTGGTGGTTCAACAATGTTCCCCGGCATTGCTGATAGGATGAGCAAAGAGATCACCGCTTTGGCCCCTAGTAGCATGAAGATCAAAGTCGTTGCACCACCCGAAAGAAAGTACAGTGTCTGGATCGGAGGGTCCATTCTGGCATCACTCAGCACCTTCCAACAGGTTTGTTTTCTCGTCGTCTTTTTAATAGCTAAAAATCAATGAACCCCTTTTGTTGTTGTTGTCGTCGTCGGTGGTTTTTCTGATGTTTATGAATGATATGCAGATGTGGATTGCGAAGGCGGAATACGACGAGTCGGGTCCATCAATCGTGCACAGAAAGTGTTTCTAGTTTGTGCAAGTAGACGCGTTGTTTTGAAGACATTCAACATTAGTTTTTTTATATATGTTACATGTTATGTTTTATATGTTGTTTTGTTATATGTTGGGTTGAGAGTGAGCGAGACAATTGTTGTAAGTTCCACGATTCTTTCATTTGGATATTATTTTAGAAGCTATTGATTTCCATGGTTGAGACCTGAGTTTTAGATGCTGTTGGTGACACATATTATTGCATCTTCATATGTTTGAATTCCCCTGTAATCTAAGGATAAAAATTTGTTATCCACTTTTTCCATCAATCATATGAATATATGATATTATTTTATTCAATTCCTTTTTTTACCAAAAAATAATATGGTTTTACAACAATATTTAAATAATGAAATTAAGAACCAAAATGGTTGGTTCCATTATTGTGAAACAATTAAAATGCATCAGGTGGTTCCATTTCTAGCACCTTCGATGTACCCTTTCTAAAGGTAACCACATATGACGTTTATTGATTATTGAAGTTTTTAGACAATACACTCCATTTAAATATTAGAAAAAGGATCGCATCAAGGACAGATATCGCATCATTTGATTTAAATCTGGTACTCATGTTTTCGCCTCAAGTTCAAGTCTCACTGTAAAAAATGTGTTTGAGTTTAATTTATTGTATTTAAATATTATATATACTTCAAAAAAATTGTTTTTCATGAGTAATTTGTTTGATATAGTTGTATCTTACATTCTTACTTCGATCTCTCAACACTCAATGAAATAGTGGCAATAAAATATCATCTAAGATTTGACCTCACCTTTCATGTAAGGTTGACAATAAGTAAGGGTAAACCCGTTATCCGTTATGTTTAGACCTGTTGGATAAGGGTATGTATAAATAAAATCTTATCTATTTATCCACTTATCCATTACCCGTTATCCATTACGAAATATATATATATATATATATATATATATAAAGTTAAATATTAATCTTTGTTGTAATGCAATCATATATGTAGCATATCAATGTGTAATTTAAATCACTTTATATATTTATCAAGTAAAAGAGTTCATGATAGACGAGGTTAGAAAAATAAATACAATAAAAAATGTTGTTTTACAATTTTTATATTATTTTTAGAACATTATATTATAATTATATTTAGAGTAATATTAAAATTTTACTATAACAAATTAGATATAAAATAATTACTATATCTATGAGTCTATGTTTGGCTATATCTGTTTGAGGTTTTACCATTTATCCATTACCCATTTCGACTTCTTTACCCACTATTCTACTAGATAAGATATGATATGAATAATAGGTTTATGAAATGGATAATTACTCATTCTGTTACCTGCTATTTTAAATAAATTAGATAACAATATAACTCTTATTCAATCGTGTCACACATGTCATTTATTTGATAGGGAAAAATGAAAATCTGACAATCGAAAGTAATTGCACATGTATGCTGGTTAAAACAATGTGATTATTATTATTTTTAATCAAAATAAAATCATGATATTATTTAATTTTTTTTAAGTATGTGTATGAAATAAAATATGTGATAGCAACTCATGATTGTGATTTGTGACGTTGCTTTGTGATTCAGCCAAGGACTTTTGGAATATTGGGTTGCACGTTTGGAGATCTGTTTCTGCAATGGTCCCCTTTCCTTTACGTTTTTACCAAATTATTTCATCCACTTTCTTTTACATATTTATCTCTACCAACTTTTTTTCATCATATTTTTTTTTTAAATAATTACATTATATTAAAATACTAAAAATTAGATGAGCAATTAATAGAAATCGATACAAGAAAATGTGGAATTTTAAAATGTCAAGATAACCTTTTGTTAATTTAAAAAAGGTAATAAATAAAAGCGAATAATAATTTTAAAAAATATATATCTATGTTTATTATGTCATTTAGTGCTTGAACAAGAACCTTGGTTTTTTTACTATGAAATTTGTGATAAGTGATATTTTTCGTATCTTTATTTTATTTTTTTGACTTTATAATTATTAATATATATTAGAGTAAATTATATTTTTCGTTTCCGTGGTTTGCTAAACAATTGTTGATTTCGTCCTTGTGGTTTTAAAATTTTGGTTTTTATCCCTATGGTATGCAATTCGTTTCTATTTCGTCCATGAGGTTAAAAAAACACTATTTTTAAGTATAAATGACTAAAATAGAAATGAATTGTAATCATGAGGGACGAAAAAAACAATAAACTTTAAATCATAAGAACGAAAAAGATAATGAATTATAATTATAAACCATATGGATGAAAATTGTAATTTCAAAACCATAAGAACGAATATACAGATTTTCAACAAACCACAAGGACTAAAAACGTAATTTACTCTATATATTAATATAATAATTATTGATAGACGAAAAAAATCAATGGGACCTATAAAAAGTAGGTTCTTAGAAGAATTATCATTGTAGATTTTTAAGAGAGTTTTTAATTTGATAAATTGAATATAAATTGACAACAAAGAATACAAATATGTGGTTTTTATAAGAATCTCTATTAGAGATGCTCTTAGTATCAAATTGATTATTTAACTTTTGAATAATCAAATAATCTATGTTATATTATATAGCATTTGACAAAAATTCATAAAAACTATTTTTTATGCATGAAGTCCTATATATTAATGCATATTACTTAAAATTCAAGATTACAAGTAAATTATACATAAGTACAACTTATTAAAGCTCCATGTTTGAATTAGCGTAACTAACTGTGGATAAATATAATCAATTAGAGGATAAACATCTCATTTTAAAATATAAAAAATCTAAAATATAATTAGGATAATTATCGAATTCTAACAAAATAATTAATTATTATTTTTATAAGAAAATTATATTATTAAAAAAAATTGAATTAGAAAATTACACAAAAAATAGGAATTTTAAATAGTTAATTTGATACTAACATTGATATATTTTTGTCAAATTTTTATGATATCTTCAAATTTATATTTTATTCAAAAATAAAAACATTATCGTTTTTTCAAAATCATATAAGACCATACTATAACATCGATTGACATAAAGAATAAAATAAAATATTAAGATCAAGATGCATCTCGTTGCATTGCGCAAGTACCCTTCTAGTAATAATAAAAAACGGATCACTCGAACATCCCCAAGTTTGAACCCAAATACGTTCACCTTGAGACTTTCTTTTTTGAAGAAGTTTTCAATACAAACCATCTTTTTTTGTTTTCTATTAGTAATTTTAATTCATGAAAACTTGTTTTGAATATATAAATCTATAATACAAATTTCTTTTAAATTATATAATAAGTCTGATTTTAGATGCAACAAAGATCATGGATTATTCATGGGTTAGCTCAACCAGTAATAAGCCTTGAATCTTTAGAGATCATCCTTGGAGGTATTGATTCGAGTCCTACAAGTTAGATTTTTCTGATTGTTCTCCAAGACCTTGGGATTAATTGAGGTACACGTAAGTTGACCAACACCCATGATTAACAAATTAAAACAGCGATTGTGCATTAAAAAAACGATGTGTGGCACTAAATAATTACCAAAAGTTACAGACATGACTTGTTATGGAGAGAGTTTTTTTACTGGTATATGTGTTTGGTAAACAACCCCTTAGCATCAAGCCGCATAGAAACCATAGTTGTGCGTAGAATTGCATATGTAAACCGTAAACCACCTTCCATATGCAGAATCTAACACAAGTTTTAAGCCAAAAGCTTTAAGCAGGATAGATTAGCAAACTAGTATAACCGTCACCCATAAGGTCGAAAACATATGTAATCCCTCGAGTAGTCTTTCCCCGTATACAGTTTTCTTGAAAATAAAACTCCAAGAAAAAAAATAATTAAGAATTCAACAACAAATTAGGAGTACAAGTCACAAAAACACTGATCTACTTGACCTAACTTGCGTTTGAAAATAAGCATGTATGGTTACCTCGGCCAAATGATCTCTGCTTTGAATTATAATCCTCGATTACGTATTTTCCAGATACCAGCTCTGTAACCCAGAGACATGAGAGCCATTTCCCACAGCATGTTAAGGATGCTTAATGGACTCACCTTAGATCCCGGAATCTCAGACCAGGTTACAGATATCTCTATTATACGGATGCTGAAGAATTTGCTTAAATAAACTAATTCAACATCGAAGCACCACCTGCATCGAGAATTAATGTAGTTTTAGTTACACTGACAGATCTAAACAACGCCAAGAAAATTGTTGAAGTTACTAAAAACTGAGATATCTCACGAAAGAATGGCACCATTCACAAACTAGTCTTTTTGCAGAGTTTGGACACATCACAGTAGAGTTATTATAAACTTTTATAGGCAAGAATGACGGTCACACCCAAGTTGAAGCAACAATTATGATTCACAACGATAATGCCAGTGAAAGCTGATAGTATGCATGAACTCTATTCACTAATGAACATCTACCAAAACATATTCAGCAAGTTAAAGCATCACTTTCATACCTTTTCAAACGGATATTGGTAAAAAGCTTCCTTGCAGCAGCTCTAGTAAACATCTTAAAGCCACACTGCGTATTAAAATGAATTTAGCAGATCCAGATTAATAAAAAAGCAAAAGTTTGAAAATGTTTTCCAGATATACTTACCAATTTACTACACGAAATGACGAAATTATAGGGAAGAAAACAGGAACAAAAAGCTTGAAGAATATTAACCTGTGTATCACGAACCCCGGGACCAGCAGCTAGAAGGACCACCACATGGAAGCCTTTCATCAAAAAATTGCGGTACCACTTCCTCTGAAGCATAAAGAGAAATGTTTAGAAAAGAAAAAAACCCAATAAGAACAAGACAAAGAATAAACAAAGGAACTAACTGTAGCTAGAGCTTTCTTCTCTAGATGAGCACGAGAACCAAATGCCACAATAGGGATATCTGCAATTCCGTCACTTGAATCTCCAGCAGTCTGATGTTCCATTTTGGCAACTGCAAGTATCTAAGAGGGAAAACATCAATTGCTATTTACAGATACCCTGATGTTTGATAGACTGCTACAGACACCAACCTGATTTTCAAGCTTTTCTAGGTCATCAATTTTGGTTGCTCCATCGGCATCTAGCATCAGAAGTAGTTTTCCCCGTGAATGAAGCATCCCCTGTTTTACAATGCTTTCGCAGAAGCAAGGAGCTTTGATCAGTTTTCATGAGTTGTGACAAATGAAGGACATTAGAAGGACTAAACACATCATGAAGATGAACATCAATTCAACAAATCATATTGATTTGACTCACTTTTCTTATAGCTTCTCCTTTTCCCTGATTCTTTCCAAGAAGAACTACTCTAACATTGTCTACTTTATACTTCCTCACAAAGTCAAAAGCTACTCTTCTTGTTCCATCAGAACTTCCATCATCAACAATTATCACCTGTTCAAGGATCAATCTGTTTTAAAATTTCAAAGGTGACAAGCTTGAATGCAAGATACGATATCCAAACAATGCTTTCTAAAAGAAGCTTTATAGTACAGCAAGATCATCTATAAAAACATATTCTTCAAGACTGTTAGTTGACAGGTAAAAAGTGCTAAAATGTGTATGTTAATTCTCCCAAGACATTGTGAAGTTGCAGATATGAGCACAAACGGATGAGATAAGAAGCTTGAGAGGGATGTCCAAAACTGAGTATATAGATAAACAGAAACCATAAATAGAATCGTTCACATATATCAGAATAAAAATCCATGCTGGATCCAATATAGATGTTTAAGTAGATAGGCACAAGTATGACATCTGCAATTAAATAATTCTTGATTTCCATAAATTACTAAAAAAGACTATTTCTAATGAGATGCCTAATGTCTTTTATTACTCATTCCCCTCAAAATTATTCTTTAAATTCGACCAACCATACGTTTTTAGATGTACATATCAATGCTTCTTCAACAACTGTTACTCAAAGCCATTATAGTGAATTCAGACCATAAAAATGACTAGGGAACAGGACATTATCAAGTATATTCTTTACCAATATTCCAAAATGTGAAACAGAGATGTTATGTAACATCCTGTAGATACAGGTTAGAATATTTCCAGGACAGCAAGAGTGTCAATGATCTACTTCTATACATTTCAGTCAGCTACCTTGCAGGAATTTTGCATTCGATTTCTACAATGAGTAAACATACACATACTGTGTTTTATCAACCATGGAATACTAGTATCGCAATGCATTACTCGTTTTTAACATAATAGATCATCACCCTCAGGTCTTGGCCAAATATTTGTTTCACATGTTAGTTCCTAGTTCCTACTAAATACCTGTCAAAGTCATTTGCAGAGTTATCTTACTTTCTATTTCCTAAGCTTTCAATGTGAAAATTAAAACCAAGAAGTTCGCCAGCAATTTTGCCTGATAAGATGATATTCAATTTTGAAGTTGAAAATTCTACCTTACAAAAAAAGGGCTTGTACGTGATGATAACCAAGCATCAAGTGAACATCAAACATTGATTTGATTACAAAAGATCTAAAAGATACCTCATATGAAAATGATTGGTCCTTTCTTGCACGTTCTTCAAGATAACTACACATGAAGATCCGAAACTATGATCAAGTGTATATACAACAATTTTGCAAGTGCATCTAAGACAACTTACTTTAATTCAACCAAACAAGCAAAATTGCAAGGTATGTCATTTACTATGTACAATCATAATAAGATTGTTTATCTCCAGCTGATGACAAGGGAAGGAGTATATACTAATAAAGCATCGTAAAGCAACTTTGAACATCAAGACCGAAGAGAGAGCTTTGGAGGCAACAAATATCAATTGAACTTTCAATAAAGCTACAGAAGCTTCTGAAATAATGCTGCTACCATTTCAGAAGCATTGAAAGAGCAAAGATGATGAAAATGAAATCTTCTTTACGTTTGCAATTAGTCAGGACTACTGCATAATCTACAATTTGACGAGCTTTAGTGTACTATTCTCTCAAACCAACTATGCTTTATCAGCAGTTAAATTTGTAATTTGAACCGAAGATTCATCCTAACATACAGCAAAAGGGTGATGCCTTTACTCACTTCATTGTCTCATCAAGAGCTACAGGCAATCTGCACTCTTCGTTGTATGCAGGAACGATCAATGAAATATATTTTTCTGCAGGATCATATATATAAGGACACTTGACCTGCAACAAATGCCTCAAATACAGTTAGTATTCAGTATTCACCACCAATTTAAGAAAAACAAGTATAGCAATGATTTATTAATGAAATTGAGGCATTCACGAAAGGATTTTTGAGTTTCTTATGTTGGTTTTGGCGGATGACATTTCATACACTGGCATACTTACCTTGGTGAACAAGAACCATGTTTCTTTACTTGGGGTCTTGCCACACTCCATCTATGGTGATGTTAATAGTTTATAGCTCATGCCCATCAAAATCTCAAACCTAATTCACTCTATAATTCAAAATTGACAGCAATTCTGGCACAGAAAACTAGACTATCTGAAACGGATGATGTACACTCCTAGTTCATATGATCAAAATCTCTAACATGAATTGCAAACAAGAAGATCCAAGACAAAAATCAGTCCCAAAAAGAGCTTTGGAAGAAATTTGTTAGAAGTCACGCGGGTCAGCATTTAAAGAGAGACAGACACTTGAATTATAGTACATTATTAGATCCCACTAGAGGTCTTTAAGCGTCATAAACCTAAGAACTCATGAGCAAGTAGAAACTCTTCTCCATGGTTCCAAGTAGCATCAGTGTAAAACTTCTAAAAGTTAAAACCACCAAGTTTAATACTTGAAATGTCAGCACTTCCGATTATCAGATAAAGCTCATGATTCGTTTGGCACTAAGGAATTCCTTTTAGGGATAACTGAAGTGGCAACCAACAGGCTAGTTATGATATACATTAGGCAATTTAAGTCAACAAAAATCAAATATGTTGGCTTCAGAAGATCAAAAAATATTAGAACTATAGAAATAACCCTTCATCATAACAGAAGGTTCTGAAACACTAAATTGCGTTACAATAGTCCAATGAGATATAGATGCGTGACAATCAGTAAGAGGTATGACAATAAGGTAAAAACGTACCTGTTTCAAAGAATTTGGATCTTCGAAGATCGGGTGAGCTTCAAGATGACTGTCAGAAGAAAATCATCATCAGGGACATATAAACAAACATTCAAATCAATCTCAGAGTAAAATTAGGGTTTCAGAAGAAAAAAAAATACCTGTGGTTAAATCTTCTTCTAAATGTTTCAATAACAAGGGTAACTACTAAACCTAACCCAAAAATTATAGCTAACATTACTGTCAGTTGAAGCATCGTCGACCATCCCCATATTTCCATGTTTCCCTTCAGGATCAGACGACGACACAACCAATCAAAAACTCCACTCCACAAAATTTTCCTCTTCTGGCACTAAAATACACATTACAGACGAAATTTTCGAGACGTATTTATTAAATAGATCCTGTGCAGAAAAAACATCAGCCCGTCTAGCTCAGTTGGTAGAGCGCAAGGCTCTTAACCTTGTGGTCGTGGGTTCGAGCCCCACGGTGGGCGTATGCTTTTCGTTTTTGAATTCAAGACAAATTTTTGCCTCGCCATGGTCGTGGGCTTCGTTTGGGGCTCAGATACTGTCTGGACCGGCTTTGAAATGCCTATAATGTGTAATCAATGCGGACTTGGTTAAGTATCGAGTTTTTTTTTAATTTATTAATCGAGTATCAGCTAATTATAATTGGTATATAAAATCTTATATTATGCACCAACCAATTTAACTGGCATTAAATTTTTTCGGTTGAATCGGTTTTATACCAAATTCAAGTTATATATACGAAAACTTGTTGTTACGTTCAAATTTTGAGTGACTATTTGAGTTTTAGGTAACACATGAACGAAATAAAACTTGCAAATATTCAAATGTTAAAGCTACAAAGGTTAATATTCAATATATATAAAAATTCAAAAACTATAAATAATTAAATAAGTCGGTACAATGGTATTACTGTGGTACACAATTTCCAATAACGTGTATCAACCAAGTTTGTATATTTTGTTCGGTACTACCAACCGATTACAATTGGTAACAATTTAATTGATACAATTAGTACACATGTTGGTTGGTTTGTTTTTGTATAAAATGGTTACCCCTACTTTAAAGTGCCGATTTACCGGTGAAATTAATTTATGGTGTTGGTTGGTGTACTACATAGCAAGAACATAATTAATGCATGTTTAGAAGTGCTCATTGTAATAAAACAGATCGTGCAAGTACAATATGTTTGATAGTGAATGACAAGATTATGATACTTAAGGTGGATAGTGTGGCTCGTATAACAACAATCTTGGGTGCGTGAGCTCTACCCATTTCACGGCATGCAAATGGGAACCAAAATACAAGCAATTTAGGCTAAGGATGCAATCGAGGGTACAGCCAAATGGAAGACTGAACTCGACTAAGGCTAAAGACCATGCTGACCAGTGCAAGCGGTCAAAAGGAAACAGGAGATGCAGATGGCTAGAGTGGAAGTATTGTACCCTTTTTAGTGATGCCAATGTCTTATTTTGTATGGTTTTGATGCATGTAAATGTCTTTCATTGCTTTAGTTGTTGATGGTGTGGTACTAAGTACGGGTGTTCATCCAAACCGCACTGCACCGCAAAAAGCGCGGTTAAGAACTTTCATGGTGCGGTTTGTGGTTTGCGTTTTTACCAAACTGTATTACGCGGTAGTGTTTGTGATTTTGAGTTATTAAACTGCGGTTCAAATCGCATTGTACCGTATATTTTATATATTTAATATAACACACACACACACACACACACACACACATATATATATATATATATATATAGAATAATTAATTATTTCTGTAATACTTTTGGACTTTGTATTTTGAACTTTGAGTTTGATTCAATATGTCAATTGGTAATCTTAATAAATTAGTTGGACATGTCACAATTCACACGTCCGATTTAATTTGAAGTTTATTTTTTTTTTACTTCTTAGACTATTTTTATTTATACGATATGTATTTGGGAATTGGGTTTACAGAAACTCTTTATTTTTCTGGACTACGTTCACTTTATCGTTAATTTTATGATGTATTTTTAATCTTATATAATTGATTGTAGACATAAAGTGCGATAGATACAAACTATATAAACCACACCGTATTTTGCAATGCCGTTTGGTACGGTTTGAAGTTTGAAAAAAACCTCAAACCACATATGCGATACGGTTTACAGTTTGGGTTATAATGCTTGTAAACTATGAATACCCCTACGAGAATGCACGTTTGGTATGACAATGGGCAATGGTCAATGGTTGTATGTTTTAAATTATTGATCATACAACACAAGAAAGCAACGTGTACTTGAAAGTTTTAGTGTTTTCTTGCGATTAAAAATTAAAAATTACGAAATTAGAAACAAATATCGTCTAAAAACAAACATAAGTTTATAACCTTGAAATAGAAAGAGCGGAATCAAGTCATCAACACATTTCACAATAACTACTCCACATTAAATAACTAATAATTAATCATTTATGTGTATAGTTGACATATTTATTGTGTCAATCATGCAATTGGTAATTTTTACGTATTCAAATATACTTCGTACATGTTTGTACTTGAGGGACATAATGTAACGTCATGTCAACTTTGTAAGGTCGTTTTTTATCGTTTGGAAGTATGCATGGTAAGCAAAAAATAATTGAACATCCGTTATCCCTAGGAACGTTGCGAGCTTTTAAGCAAAAAAATAATTGAAGATACGTTATCTCAAGAATGCTACGAGTTTTTATCATCAACCAACAACCAACAAATAATTTTAACATTTCAGAAAAAGAAAAATCATAAATATAAGGGGGTGTTTGGGATTTGCTTATTTGAAATAACTTATGTTTTTCTATAAATGTGTCTATCAACTTATTATAAGTTAGAATGCTCTAACTTTTTTAAAAACTCCTTATTACCAGTTTGGCACCGGTATAAGTTGTTTATCCAAACATTCAAAAATACTTATTACTGATGTTACATCAAAATAAGTTAATAAATTGTTTTTTATAAGCAATCATAAACACCCTTAGAAATGAAAGAAAAATAAATAAAGGGAACAGACGTCAGAGTGAAAGTTGTCGTCGTGCCTTGGGATTCTGCCGACGGTTTTATTATGCGCAACTCGCAGTGCCAGAGATTACCCATGCCATGAACCATTTTCCCATAAATTAAAGTTTAAAATATCACATTATTTATAGAGTAAATTATCAGTTTTGGTCCCTGTTCTTTTATCAAAGTAACATTTTACTATAAAAATGGCCATCGTTTTCTCTTTTAACACTTGTAAGAAAAAATGACCGTTTATCAAACCTGGATTTTTTTTTATTAAGCTGAATATCCAAACCCGTTATGTGAACCGACTAATTTCAGGACGACCACCTGTTTTGCAGATAGCCCGAAATCACCGCATTTGAACATCCGTGGCCACAAGATTGATATTTTTGACCTTTGAAGCCAAGTTCAAATTAATCAGACACCATCTTGAAGTTCAAACCTGGAAATTTTATAAACCATCAAGATTATCTTTAAAACTAATTGCAATGCAATAACTGTAAGTGTTATATATTAGTAAAAAATAAGTATAAATTAAAAAACTAATTAACAAACGAAATTGTAAACTTCGACAAGATTTATCAAGAAAAAACCGCCGGAAACTTGCGTCATAGAGATGGCCAAAGGGTTTGTCGGTTTAGCAATTTTTGCTTTTTTGAGCTTCAACACTTGAAAAAAATAAACGACTGTAACCGAGGGAAACCGCATAGAAATTACCGAGAGAAATCGTATAGAAATGAGCGTATGGTACGATTAATGTCACACCCAATTTATTGATCCCAAGTTACATTAAACAGATTGCAAAAATATAGAATCCCACAAAAATTTAATCAAAAAATTAATTCCCCCCAAGATTAATTCAAGAAAATATGAACTTGCAGTCATGAAAAGTAAAGACATGATGAAGAAGAAGAAGAAGAAGAAGAAGAAGAAATGGTGGTATTATGGTGATTTCACAAGGCTAGTGAGCCATGGCAGCAGGGGGAGCGAAGCTAATGCTTCTCTGGTTAGGCATGGCGAGCATGGAGGTATGATCCAAGAAATCATTCAACGCCACCACGTATTCCAAAATTACCCTCAGATCATCTGCACATGAAAACCCTAGGTTCCCAGTTCGTCTCACGGCATAAACGTAAAAAGTTATGCATCCTTTTCTGAACTTGAACCGGGACATCTCACAGCCGGTGAGTCCTCTGATCAGTTTCCGGTTCACTTCCCCTAAGGGTAACTCCGCCGGCCACAGCCGGTCCAGGGCCACCTTCATTTTTTCCGATTCGAACACGAACAAGACCACCTTGGATTTCTTGGTGCCGAGGCCGAGGGTGAGGGTGTGCCATGCATGGTGGGCGAGTATGGTGAAGTTTGTGGGGAGGAAGGCGGTGGTGGAGGGGAAGACGGATGGGGTTTTGTTTTGGGTGGCGATTGGTGGTGGGAGAGAAAGGAGGCGGAGGAGTTCGAGGGAGCGAGCACGGCGGATGGTGAAGGATTTGACGATGAATTGGCCGCCGAAACGGAGACCTTTGACTTCCGATGAGGGTTTGAAAGAGTAATCCGAGGAGGATTGGTCATTTGGGTGCTTATGCTTTTGCTTCTTTTTCTTGTTCTTGTTGTTTTCTTTTTCATCCATAGATGAATGAATGTGGTGGTGGTTGGTGAGTGGCGGTGGCGGTGGCGGTGGTGGGTGAAAGAAATAGAGAGAGGTTGGTGGGATGGGTTTTTTCTTTGGTGGATGTGAAGATGATTTGTGATAACAAACCAATCCAAAGCTTTTTCTGTTTTTTCAAGTAAAAAAGTACACTTTTCTACGAATTCCACTTCTTAATCACTTATTTAATTTTTTAATATTTTTGTTTATACAAATATGGAAACACATTTTTTTTACATATATATATATGGTTAATCGTATAATATAATAAGATAT
>NC_037528.1:4849523-4855669 GCF_001531365.2 Cynara cardunculus var. scolymus
TATAATTTTTTCTAAAAATAATAGTTAAGTTTTCTGTTATAACTCATAATATTATCCGAATTATATTTATATTTTTTATATTTAAAATAAAATGTTTATCTTTTATTTAATTATATTTATTTGCAATTAGTTACACGAATTCAAACATGAAGTCTTAATAAGTTGTATTAACATAAAATTTACTTGTAATCTTGAATGTTAAGTAATATAAATCAATAAACCGTACTCCATGTACAAAAAATGAGTTTTAAGAGTTTTTATCAAATGTTTTATAATATAGTATACAATAATCAGTTGTTTGACTTTTAATATTTTTTGTTTACACAAATATGGAAATGCATTAATGTTTTTTGTTCATACAAATATGGAAACGCATTTTATTTTTTGCATACCAATATATATATATATATATATATGTGTGTGTGTGTGTGTGTGTGTGTGTGTGTGAATGTTCAAACAATAACACATTGATTTTATAAAAAACGTAAAAACACTTTTATCATATGCGATAATATATTAAAGAATCTGGTGGTGTGTGCATGACCTGTCATGCAAATATAGGTTGCGCCAAATGTTATCTACATATTTGATTTAGCATCACATGTGATAGATTATAATATTACATCAAGAACATCATTATCACATCTGATAATATTTTTTAAGGGAACCTTGTGATGTACAGACGACTTGACCCGCAACCTGAGTCGCATCAAAGGTTGGCCAAGTCTCTAATTTAGCATCACATCTGATGAATATAACAAAGACAGTTCTTACTAAGATGTTCTCGATTGAATCCTTACCTATATACATGCATACCATTTTCAATAGTGTCATGATTATTTATCTACTCATATTTCCATAGTTATAAAACAAAACAAAATATAAGTATCTGTTTATGTGCATAAGCATTAGATAAAAAAGGCATCGTTTTATTTCAATAATGCCGTCACATTCTTTTGTCAAATAAGGTATACGTTAGAGGCAAAAAGAAATCATTTTATTAATGATCTGTATTAAATGAATGGATAAAAATAAACACGACTAATATAAACTTGCACTATTTAGATGTAAAAATGCTTTAGACAAGTGATGTTCATGATGTTTTAAGACGATAAAGCGATTTAAATCTTGTACAATGACCGTCATGATCACAAATCGAACAAAATCTTAAAATTTTATTATTTTGTTGTACAAATGGAATATATCATTTACCCCACTTAATTTTATATACAAACAAATAATTATTTACATTAATTTTATATACAAACAAATAATCTTTTTTAAAGTACAAGAACATGTTTCTTTTTTTTTCTTTTTAATAATAACAGCTCGAATATTTATGTTCTTAGACATACATACATTTCTATAATTTATCTACATGCATGAATGTATCATGTTCCAATGATCAACACGTTAATTAAAATCCTAATTAATCCCAATTTCGTTCTTTTATAAAAAAAAACTCTTATTTACCTCTTATGTCTGATTTATTAAGAGGTAAGATCATTCGGACTGTTTGTTTTTTTCAAATCTTTAGAAACACTTATTTCTTATTGTTTTCTTATCTTGTAAGAGGTAAGACAACCTCTTGTTTTTTTATTGTTCTTCAAACTTTCAACAACGGTGTTTCTCAATCGATTAACCTTAATCAATCATTTCTCTCAATCAATCATTACCAAATCAATCATCAGGTCTCTCAGTTGATATATTTTAATAGGATTTAAATGTGTTAAATATGTTAATGATATATTTTCATTTAAATAAATGCTAATTATATAATTTAGACGTAAATTTCGTAATGATCTTGAATAAGTATGTGAAATTGTATAAATTTTATTTATAAATTCAACAATGTAATTTTTTAATAAGTAAAATAGATAATTTAAACAGATTCATATGTTTACTAGTTTACAAAAACAAACTATTTTGTTGATTCAAATTTCAGACGTCAGCACCATCTTCTTAGATCATAAGTGAAATAAGACTTCAGCATCTTTAAAAAAAACGTAAACTAAATATCTATACTATCTTATTAAGCAAATTTATCAAAAGTCTTAAAGTTTTAAAATTTTAAATGACCAAGATACCATTTATACTACTTTTTCACTTTATACCCCTATAATTAGTTAATTAATTTACTTTACGTCATTCACTTTTAAATGTTTCATTTTAAACTTTTATCAAATTAACATACATAATCGTATATCAATTAAAACATGTTTAAAAAAATACATTTTTATTTTAACAAGTTACACCATTATAATTGTCTCGTTAATACCTTCCAAACGAGTCCAATATTGAATAGTTTTTTACTTAATTATATTATTATATATACTGTGAAAAAATATTTTTAATATTTATGATTTATACTTTTATAGTTATTTGTTTATATAAATATATATATATATATATATATATATATTATATTTGGGGTTAGGCTGTCCAAATTGCACTGTATAATATGTTCTGAATTAATATGTTCTTGAGTTTTTTTGAAATATATATATATATATATATATATACATGTATTAATTCAACCTTAATCTGAGTTTTTGGGCAAGAAAGAGGGTAAGCAGTTGAAATTTCATTCTAAAACCCATATTTTTTGGTCTTTTCATGGCTTATGATMTGTCAAATTTGTAGTTTTCTTTATTGGTTTTGAGTGTTTATCTTAAAACTCAAGTTTCTTGGTTCTTTGCTCTTTGTGTAAATCGAATACATTTGTGGAGTCGTTTAAATATGTTAGATTTTAAATATATTGGATTTTAAACTGTCATACAATTTTTGTCACCGATAATTTGTAATTGGAATCATATTTCTTATTTATTCAAATTGTATTAATATGTAAAGACCAAGTGTAACATATATACCATCGTTAAATTTTATCTTATAAAACCAGTGGAACTTCAAAATCGTTAAAATTCATGGCTCCCGCCGCATTGCGTTGGTACACAACTATTTCTAATTATTTATTTATTCTTTTAGTACTTTTACAAAAAGATAATATATTACTAGAGGGCTATTGATATATCGGTATTTGGGTTATTAAAAGAAATAACATTAGATGTTCAAACTTTATCAAAAATAAAAAAATATAAATAAGTATTTATCGTACATAAAAAAATAACATATTTATAAAATAAATATTTAAAAGAATTAAATACGTAAGATGAAAATATAATTTTTTATTAAATATATTTAGAAAAATCTTTGTTAGCTTCCAACAGAAGGTAAAGGAAACTGATGTCGAAAAACGTAATAGAGTAAATTACAAGTTTAGTCCCTACGGTTATATATAAATCATGGATTGGATTTCTCAAACAAAATAATTACGAATATGGTCACTATGGTTTTAATTTTTTTATGGATTGAATTTCTTGACCTAACTTTGTTAAAAGAAACTTTGTTAAATGAGGGGCTTTTTTGGTCCTTTTACCAGTTAAAATAGAAACATTTTGAAAATTAAAACCAATGAACATCCATCTTCAGCATCGTACCCTTTCCCTATTGAACATCTACCACCGGTGAACATTCATTTCCAACATACCTTTCCCTTCTCCAACACAACCATCTCCAGCATCATGCCCTTTCCCCTCCCACCACCATTTTCAACCCCTTGAACATGTATCTATAATCTATGTGGACTCCGATGAACCCATCAAAATCAAAATCATACTCAACCGGTAGAGCTAAAAATTATATCTTCAAACATATTCGATTCGGGAACAAAGCGAGCCTAAATCATCCACGTTTGTTTTACAAATAGATTCTATTTATGCATACAAACAAGCTTTTATGTGTATAAAATTGAAAATCAAAGTGAGTGGTGAAGGGAGTTTTATCGAGTGTCTGACTGAACGTGTTCTGAACCAGATGGTACCAATGAAAACTCAAAAAGAACATATTGATTGTAACACAATCTTGAAGATTTAAGGTATTAGCACTGTATAAATAAGATCACACATTGTGACAAGAAAGAAATAGACAAATTTTCCATGAACCAAGATTTCATAAAACATGACTAAGATTTTTTATAAGAGAGACAAACCTCCTATGAATTGAATGGTTACAGGGACGATTTTGTTTTCTCTTACCATAATTTCTCAATGAAAATTCTTGACCAATACAAAACCCTAGATCTCTCCCCTTGATTTCTCGATGAAATCACAATGAACTGGATCGATGAACTTCACTCGTGGTGGTAGTAATCGGAGGGAGCAAAGAAGGAGATAATGGCTTGTATGGGAAAGAAGTAGTGGTCGGAATAGGCATGTTCATCAATTGACATCCATTTGGATGTGAGGAGAACCGAGCTGATCCAATTATCCATTGAATGTTAGATTTTGCAACCAATCTGATCCACTTATCATTGGAAACCGATCCAATCCAATGGATAATTGGATCAGTTCAGTTCCATCCATTGGATACTTTTATTGGATATCCAAATGATGATCCGGTGAGATTGGATCCATCCAGTGTGTTAATTTAGTCCAATTCTCTAACAATAATACAAATTAATTAATCGCTTTTAATATGTGTTAAAACCAACAGAAGGGAAGCTAAAAAATTAAAGTCTCACATAAAACAAATTCCTAGTTTAAGCAATTTGAAAATAAATTAATTAGATGATAGTTGGATGGATAACTGTATGGTCATCAAATGATTAATTAGATGGGTAATTGGATGTTGATCGTTTCGGTTCTAGATCGATTGATCCAAATTGGATATTGAAAATTTCAACCCGATCCGATCCGATCCAATTATGGTCGGTTAGTTCTAGAATGTTACTGTTGCAAAAAGAGCTGTTCATACTTTCGTTTAGGGACCTAATCTAAAAAATTTAATAACTATAGGTACAAAACTTGTAATTTACTCGATGTAATATAAAACAATTGAAAATATAGTGACATTAAATGTCATAGAAAAAGGCAAGAAAATAGAGTCATAAAGGTAAGAAATTGCATGAGTGCATAACATGCAAAGCTTTGCTTTTGGGAATGAACAGTAGTAATCATTGGTGCCACACACCACTACATATTATCTCTTGTTTCATTGAAATTATAATAATTTTAAATGTGTCTCAAGAGTTTATATTAAAATAATCTGATGTTAGCAGTGTAACAAGTTTAATGAGATTTATAACTTATTTATATATATATATATATTATTGTTTAGTCGTGACTTAAAAGTATAAGAATTAACTTATTCAGTAAGTTGTTAAAGGAAGCTTTATGCCAAAAGTCCTAATTTTCAAACTTATCTTTCCCAATTGAAAAACATGTTCATTTCATATGAAAAACTCTCTCAATTTATATAAACAGATTAATCCACATATACAACTTTATATACAAGACTTAATAAAAACCAGTCAAACAAGCCCCTTAATATGATTGAAATTTATAGCAATAATGAAAATGAATGTAACTTTTATTTTCTTGTTTTAGAATAATAATAGAAAATTTTGTTAAAAATGTTCTTATAAAATTAATTAAAATAAATATAAACTAGTTCAAACATATACAATTATAATTTTTTGAGAGATTATTAATCTTACAAAACTTACATTTTCAAAATTTTATTAGAAAATAAGTAATATTCAAGAAAAATTACATTAGATATTAATTAGAATGATACTCACAATGTAGCGAGATAAATCTTAGTTTTAATGTTTTGTTTTATTCTTTGTCTTTATCGATGTTATAATATGGTTTTATTTGGTTTTAAAAAAACGATAATGTTTTTTTTTTCTTTTGAATAAAATATAAATTTCAAGATATCACTAAAATGATACTCACACAATGCAGCAAGATACATCTCGATTTCAATGTTTTATTTTATTCTTTGTCTATGTCGATATAATACAGTTTTATTTGGTTTTGAGAAAGTGACAATGTTTTTATTTTGAATAAATTATAAATTTGAAGATATCATAAAAACTTGAAAAAATATATTGATAGTAATATCAAATTAACTATTTAAAATTTCTTATTTTTTGTGTAAATTGTTTAATTTATTTTTTTACTATATTTTGATATAAGTTTAATAATGAAGTAATTTATTTTTGATTTAATAATATCTATACTATATTATAAAGCATTTGGCTAAAACTCTTAAAAACTCTTAAACTCTTAAAAACTCTTAAACTC
>NC_037528.1:4857769-4890372 GCF_001531365.2 Cynara cardunculus var. scolymus
TGCTACAACTTAATGATTATCCTAATTTTATTTTAAATTTTTATATTTAAAATAAAATATTTATCATGTATTTAATTATGTTTATCTTCATTTAGATATACGAATTCAAACATTAATTTTTACTAAGTTGTATTTATGTACAATTTTACTTGTAATATTGAATTTTAAGTATCATGCATCAATAAATAATAATTGATATATAAAAATTTAAAATTTTTTTCAACTGTTTTATAATATAATATAGATACACTATTATGCTAAGATATATTTATTAAATAATATATTATATTAAATGCCATGTTTTTTTAACAAAAAAATCATTAACGTAATATGACTTATGTCAAGAGTTATGTAACGTTGTGATTTTAATTAGTTGGTTGGTACTTTTAGTTCAACAACTTTGTTAAAAATATTGTAATCATTATAATTCCATATTATATATATATATTATCAACTGTTCAAACAAACCCACCTAATAAATTACACATAACTAATTGATGTGTAGATCAATAAATTTATTACAAATAACTTAAATATATGCGTTAAGTATTTTTAAAAGTCGTCCCTTAGACATAAACAATGCATTTATTAAGAACACAGATTATACCTGATAAAAAAACACGAGAATGTGATTATACACTAAAATCTTATGTGATTCATGGAACTTTGGCCACAAATTAAGGTCGTGCGAACCAAGTTGTTCGCTCACTCTTGCGTTGACCATGTTTTGTAACCGTATATGATTCCAGTGTTATGTGAAATGGTGGTTTTCATATTTTTTTATTTTGATTATGTTCTCGTTTGATTTTCTATATATACATAATTAGAAGTTAGCAATGACAAGACAACGTTGGATACAAATTGAGATTGTTTTGGCAAAGATTAGGCATGAGATTTTTTTTTTTGATTAACCTGGATATCCAACCCGCTATGCGAGCCGACTAATCTCAGGGTAACCATCTGCTTTGCAAATAGCCCAGAGTCACCGCATTTAAACCTCTGTGGCCACAAGGGATTTTTATTCATCATTGGATTTGAACCTGAGACCTCCTGATGTTTTTGACCTTTGAAGACAAACTCAAACCAATCAATCACCACCCTTGTTGATTAGGCATGAGATTAAGGTTGGAGCACACCAGAAATGATGGAAAGCATTAGAAAATAGTGAATAAAGTTGGGGTGTACCCTCATCCTTTAATCATATCACAAGGAAAAGAAAAAGAAAAAGAAGAAGAAGAAGAAATCCCACCATGTTTCTTAATGACCCATCCCCATTGCCATTGGTCCCACAACTTATCACTTTGCTTTTCTTTCTCATAGTTGAACCTTTGAAAGCGAGACTGGACCAAACTTTATGCAGCATCGTCATCAAATATGGTCTGTTTGGTCTTTTCTAATTCACGCCAGATTGATAGAATCCAGTTACTTATATTGAAAAACCAATCACGACTGTACTTACAGATATTGACTATGATATTTTTATCTGTACTAACTATTTAGTTGGGTTGCCATTCATTTTGCCAGTCAGTTTATGTTTCAGTCGAATATCTTTCCGATTCCAGGGGTAAATATGTAAATTTACATTGGATTGATTCTTTCAAACAATCAACCGATTCAGCCCAAAGTCAAGACTAAGCCCAAATATAACAAAAATAAATTCAATTTCAAGCCCATTAAAAGCCCAATCAGCTATCCCTTATCCGTAAAGTTCAAACGAATCAGCCCAGGACCAACCAAAAGACTGCAATGCAAGGCCATGGAAACTGAAAGCACAAGCAGACAAGCAGTACATGGTATTTGCATGGTCTCATCTCATGTCACTCTCATCATCTCGAAATAAGCCCAATATATTAAGGGGATGTTTACTAAATTTTTTTATTAAGTGCTGTATAGATAAATTTGTTTGTTTGGATAAATGAGTATTGTTGTTTATTTTTTTATATCTGAACCAACAGTCTGAATTACATAAATGACAGATTTACCCCTCAATATTAAGTATTTAAACATCAAAACAAAAAAAACATAAAGAGGTTGACGATAGGGTGTCTTATTTGGGAAGGAGGCGATGCTTTAAATAAGGGGTAGAAGTGTCATTTTTGTGGCTGAACGGGGACAACATATCATTTCTATATGTGCGATTAAGCCATGTTCTGTGCGAATAAGCCGTAAGTAAACAACCCAAACGAGTTGTGCGAATAAACCAGATAGACCAATAAACCTAATTAAACCGCAAGTAAACAGCTCCTAAATTGCTATTTTTAAGATCATGGTTTTGTTTTTGTTTCCATATCTCAAAACATAAATATAGAAATCGTAACTTGTAACAAACCAAATAAATTGAAGATCTTATGATTCTAATAGCAATAAACTAATCATCGATGCATAAATAGTTAAGTTACAAGTCCCAAAAGAATCCGTGACTACGTCTCTAACGTTTTCTAGTAAATCTAGTAAGCCGCGATATCACAAAACATTATAGAAAACATATATAATCTACACCAACAAAATCACGGCTAAAATGATCGCCACCGCAGACCTGGTGGATAAAACCACATTGGCGTTGGTGGCTCCTGGAGATGTAGCACGAACATTGGTGTTTGTGGTGGTGGTGGAAGAAGTTGGTGGAGCTTTCGCCGGTGAGCCGGTGGAAGGGATGGTTTTATTAAAGAAAGGAGCATCTCTCCAAGGACTGGCGGCGGATTTCGGTGCATCGGCAGCGGAGGAGTTGGGTCCATCGGCTGCGGCGGCCATCGGTGACGGAGAAGGAGCCTGAGGAAAGGGCAGATTCGTCACAACCATAATTTATTATTGCCAAAGGACAAAAGAATCTTCGTAACATTGCCATTTTTTAAAGATCACGTGAAGAATTTAACGGCACATTTTTTAAATTATAATTAAATGGAAAGCAATTAATTGCTTTATATCTGAGTTTATTATTTAAACTTAAAATGCCGTTGTAACATGATGATGAAATAAATATGTAATTAGTATATAATTTTAAATCGGAAAAAGTTTTTACAGCAATTTAAAAATTCAAAATTAAATAAAAATATGAGACAAAGTGCACATGGGGTCATCCAACTTTCGGTGGCTTCGTATGCTGTGTCGACATAAAATCTAACGTTAAAATTGAGTGTGTGAAAAGTCAAAATTAGTCAAACGAAACATCGGAGAAAAAGATTACCAGTGGTGCGTGCTCTATTCCAACATTGTAGACTTGAGTGAGATCGGGTCGGAACAACCCGAAATTCTTCTCATCCAACGATGGCCCTTTCAAATTCTCGTTGAACAATGCAAAGATGTACGTCTCGAATTTCCGTCCCGGCATTAACGGCGTTCCGTCGCCGGAGTTAACTTTCTTCATTAACCCACCAATATACGCCGCCGCATTTACAGGATTCGCGTGGACGTTTGCCGGGTCGCCGCCTGATGGCCATCCTGTCTCCGCCACCACGATTTCGACATCTGGGTAACCTAGCTTCTTCATCGACACGTGCACAGCATCCATTAGTTGATCAAACTGGTTTGTATACCTTTTGAATCAATCAAAAAATGAAATCCATTAAATTAACTTGAAAAATATACTTCAAATTTGATGAAAACCCGAGTGTATAAAGACATGAGGAGAGGCATTACGTTATTCCGGTGGCTTTATCGAACAATCCGGCGTTGGGTTTGAAGAGACAAAAGTTGGCATTCGCCGGGGAGTACCCGAAGTAAGTATACGGGTTAACCATGAACCCGGATTTGGTTTCTTTCAAAAACTCGAGCATCGGAGCTAGACTACCGACATCCCATCCAGGTCGGAAAGAAGCGTTGCTGGGTGGATCCGATGAGAGAAGGATACCCAGTGAATGTGGAGTAGAAATCTTAATATCTCCAAAACCTTCTTTAACGAGTGCGGCGTGAAGCACCTTCATCGCCGGAACGAGGTTGTCGATAAGGTTTTGAGGGCCCCAGTGGAGCACCTCGGTGCCGACACAGATGTAGTGGATCTTGGTGGCTGGGTAGAAGGGTTTGATATTGGTATCGATCCATCGGCGGGCGTTGCGAGGATCGGTAAGAGAAGGGATCTCGCCGTTGGGGAGGGTGACGGAGACGAGGATGCCGGTGTTGGCGAAAGCTTTGATGATATCAGGGTTGACGTCGAAGATCCTGATACGGTCGATGATGGTACGGGATTTGAGGAAGTGAGCAACTTGAGACGGTGGTGGAAGGTTGTCGCCGAGGGTGCCGTAGTTAACGCCGATGGAGTATACGGCGGGGAGGAAGAGTAATAAGAGGGCGAGTGATAAGTGTTTTGAAATCCCCATTGCTTCTTCAAGTGTGGTCGACTGTTTGTCAAAGCCTTAATTACTTGCCACTACGCAACTCTGACCGTTGGATTTTAACTTGTTTGGTTTTTGGTTTTGTTCTAAATCTTATTTAAACAATATTAAATTAGATTTGTTCAAATAATTAAAATTTAACAAACTTGTACCTTTTTTTATATTAACCTGTATATCTAATCCATTATGTGAGCCAATTAATCTCAAGACAACCACTTGGTTTGTAGATAGCCCAGAGTCACCGCATATGAACCTCCTTGGCCACAAGAGGATATTTATTTCTCCTTGGATTTGAACCTGAAACTTCCTGGTACTTTTGACCGCTAACAAGTATGGCATGTGGTCTCACTTCCCTATACTCGTGATACCATACTAGAACTAGAACCATTCAAGAATTGCAGATTCACAAGGAATAGATTCAAAGTTGTGTGTGGAATAAAGTTTAGCATATTAAAGAATATAACATTGTTGAAGCAACCCACCTCTCCATGCATAAGCGTCTTTGAGATGAAAGCTTATCCCCCAATAAGTGGGTTATTGACGTATGTATGTAGAATGATGTAAGAATCAAGAAACCTTTACTGAATGATGCATACATTTGTACATGTAATATGCATATACATCTACTCTTCTCCATCTTCAATGGAATGGAAGTGGCCTAACAGAACTGTTTTTAAGAAGAAACCATTTCCTTAATCATTATATGAGATTGTCATCCATCAACAGCAAGAGATGCGTATCATTAACCAACAAGGTTCACTTTGATAACATGGTTATCTCTAATCCTGAAAACAAGAGCAAATGAAGAGTTAATAGCAGATATTGACATACTCACTAAATTATGTCAAAATTACAACAAAAACACTCAATGCATATACCTTACAGAGTCTGAATTGTAGAAAGTATCAGGCTGAGAACCAAGTTTGATGGCTGACTTTTTCCTGTTGACTTCCCCAGGTTACAGCAGCAGTCACCAAGAAGTCGAAAAAGGGAGACGAGCAGTGACCAAAGGGCAGTGGTTGCCTGTCTGTCTGTAAAAACACACAAAGCAGCCAAAAAGAGGGCTGCAGGAAGCAAGTCTAATCACAAGGCAAGGCAAATGCAGGCACAACAGAACTCAAAAGAAATAAAATAAAAAGTTGTAAATGAAAAGGATATATAACATTGTTCAATCGACTTCTTTTAACATCTCAACGAAATACACAATATTCAAAGCACAAACTAAAATCAAAACAAAACAAAACTTTACCGTCTATTAATTAAAGAATATAACATTGTTCAAGCAACCTCTTGTAATTCAAAAGAAGAAAAAAACAAAATGAAAACAACGCAAAACTTCTTCGGATCCACATAACAAAACACTGAGGATCCGATTATCATCAAAAAGATGAAAAAAGAAACCCACAAAAAGCCTATGAAAAACAAAGCAAGTCACCAAATTTCTTCAGGTGCCTAAGAGAACAAGTATACCACCACATCAGGACCACCGATGGCCAAAAAAAAAAGCATCCATCTTGATGGGGTTAAGTTGCTACCTTAGTATTTGCACACCACGTGAACCCGGTCTCATTTCTCGTTCACGAGGTGTACCTATTTGACAGTAGAAATTTCTTTACATCTCAGAGTGTTCTTATCCTCCACCTATCAAGCTTCACTCGGCTTGTGGCCTTCTTCAAATGGTTCCTGTCAGTTTCCATCTCAAATTGAATCAAAGATTTCAGCCGATCCAGGTGTCCATTGCAGAGTTTGTGGTCAGGAATGAGCGAGTCTGAGATGGTTCCTGGTTCAGGGTGGATATGTCGTTGATAGGGAGAATGCCATTTGGATTGCAGATAGGTGAGAGATCTCCAAGGAGGGAGTGGCATGGAGTTCTGTTTGAGAGAAGATTTGGCAGCTTCCACCATTACTTGAAGGAACTGTTTTAGTTTTGTCAATGATCCCACATACACAACTGGAAGCGATTTCAGTATCCTATTGTAAGAAGGAACCGCTCTAGCTATCTCAAAGTGGCTTCGAAAGTCGATGTCAATGATTAGACGGTCAGCACGTCCAGAATCATTGTAGTTTATAATGTCAATGTATTCATAGTCCCCTGCATTTCATGCAATATTTCTAAAACACTATTCAACTTACAATATGAATATTAAGAAAGTTAAAGAGTACCTCCAGGAACTTTTCCGGTGCCCTGCCACTTTGATGTGCAGACAGCAGCATCATAACCAGAAAGCTTCAGAAGTTTGACCAGCGAGAACCTTATGCAACTAGCATTACATGAACCAGACCTGATAAAATCAAGGTCCATCGTTTTGATAGATAGGATGAGAGAATTTACCACCGACAGCATGTCAATCCCATGTTGATCCAGTAAAACTTTGTAGTACTGCATGAAATGCAGATTAATAGTTGAAATAAGCATTTCAACACATCAACAAAAGAAATTCTAACAGTGGGTCATTGGCCCAACGGATGGTAGGTCCCAACCTCCCTGAGGTCAAGGGTTCAAGTCTCATTAAAGATGAGGAGTGCATTTGAGTTTTGTTGTATATAAACATTACATACTTCAAAAGTTTTAGGTCTTTCTGTTATCTCATAGCATGTCACTGAAAAAGATGGTATAAAAAGGAAACTCAAAGGCATATCTCAACTTGAGTTGATCCTGAGACCAAGTATGGTAAGTTCAAAATATTATCTTGAGGGCAAAATATTGCTCATCTCTTCTAAACTCGTATTCCTTTAGGTCCCAAAAAAAATGCAACATTTCCGTTTTGGCAAAGTTTCCAACCAAGATTACTTATTTACCCATTAATAATCCTTACAAATATCAATCAAATTAATGGTTCACAAGGTTCCTATGTCTTTGTCACATCAAAAGGTATTTAGATATTTCCCTAATAATTGAATGTTGCATTTAATTTGAATAAAACCCGAAAGGAGTAAAATGTTACAGAACCTTAACATAATTTTCTTTCTCCATGGCTTAAATCAGAGGCTTATGTATTACATGGCACGGGAACAAATCATAAGTACTTCCGCTGACCCATGAAAACCAAAACATCCCACAACATAAAATAGTTTGAGTGAAATACTTGTCTACCAACTAGATTCAAAAGTTCCCCCTCCCTCCCCAAGAAATTGTTGCAATTTTGCAGGATGAAAGAAATAGCATCTGGCAAGCATTACTACCATTGACAGAGGTGCCCTAAATGCTGCTGGTGTTTACTTCTCTACCAAATTTGATTTATGTTCACGGAAATCCAATGGATGCATTTAATGGAGGAATTGTGCACAGAATGACAAAGTTACTTCTACTGCAGGCATGATACCATTATCCACTCTAAAAGATAATTTTGCCATTATTTTGATGCAGATAACCCAACAGAAGATGTACAATCAAGACAGACACAACAATAGTTTCATAGTTCCGAAATTTGCCAACATCCACGCTTGTTGCTAAGACTCTTACTATATTGCGTGCAGTGTGAGTAAGTGTATCCATTGAAGACCACCCCTGATATAATGGGAAAATCCAACACAATAAATAGATAAAACAAGACAGAGAAGAGGGGGGAGGGGAGGGGGTATCCCCACAACCTAATTGTCATACAGTAATAATGACTACTAAAGCAACTATACATACCCAGATCATGAAATTTAAACAATTCATCATACCCATTTCAAAACCAGACCTAAATATCAATGGCATGCTCTAATTAAACATTCAGAAAATCATAATTTCTACCTAAAGTACCTAAAAGCATACTGAAATTCTTCAATCTGGACAACCCAACATGCTTATATCAAAGTTGGGATGAAAATTCATGGCAATATGGCATGCTCTAATTAATCATAAGAAGATTAGTTAACTTTTGGCCCTTCATGCATGGTAACACAAGGGTCATCCCACAAAATTGACATTCTCTATGAGAAACGGCAAATATATGTAGAAAACTTGCTACAAATTATAGGATTTTAATAAAATTCTAGCACTTGAAACACAGCTTGTCAAAAGTAACATAATACCAATGATTAATTAATTAATTAATGGAATTCTTAAATGTATGGAGGGAGAGGGAGAGGGAGATACCGAAATCTTGTCGGCGAGGTGAGCAAGTTCGCAGAAACCGGAATCGCTGTCGCTACTACACCGTGAATCGCCACCACAACTACTTCCATTCTCCAAGAAATCGCTTACCATCGCTGCCAAATCATGCTCGCTTTCATGGCTAAACGCCCCACCCAACATCTGCCCCCCTACACCACCACCACCACCACCACCACCACCACCACCAGAGCCACTGCCTCCCATCATCAACCACGGGTCCCCAGTTGCCGCGTAGACTCTGCAATCCATGCTCCACCACCGGGTACCTCCACCCCCACCACAATTAACTTGCCGCGAAAATCAATTCACTCAAAAAAAACCCACAACGTTTCAAAATAATAGAACACCCAATTACAATTCGTTCCAAAAATAATATAAATCTTTTGTCAAAACGGTAAAATCATCACCCAAAAACCCTAAATTACGAAAATCCCAATGGATTATCAATCATAAAACACGAAAACCAAAGACCAAAATTCCCTTGAAGATCAAAGAAAAAGATATCCGAACCTTCAAAAGAATCAATCTTCCTCTTTTCTTTCCTTTTTTTGTTTGTTTGTTTTGTTTTTTAATGAATTACGTTCAAAGAAGTGATGAATCAAAATCGAAAACAGTAGGTGCGAACGGGATTGAAAAGATTTATAACGATCCAAACGGGGTGAGAGGAACAAAATTGATTAGAATTTGGCAGAGGTACAGTCAACCCGCAGAGGATGAAGACGAAAGAAATGCGGAAATATTAATATATAGAGAATTTGGATGGAACGTGAAATGACGAAAAAGGGCTTTGTCGGAGGATTTTCCGTGAAGCGAGCCTACTAAAGTGGGAGGTTATGAGTCAATAACGTATTTAGACCCAAACCAACACACATACGCTTCCGGGGTACTTTCGTCCTAAAATATTCCCTCTTTAACTATCCATATTTAATCATACATGAACCATGTTTAATACGAAGATTTATCTGGTGTATGTATCTTAATATGTATTTAAGGATGGAGATTTTTTTTATGTTTTTTTATCTTAACTTTCATTTTTACCGGAACCCAATTCTATACAAGTATACTTATATATGTAATTTATTATAAGTAGATATTAATCTTGAATTTGTTACATAGATCGAAAAACTTTTATATATTCTAGTTAACATTTGTATTGAATTTTTTTAAATAAAATAATAACTAAAAACATGTTTATACGTAGATGACAAAATATCTACAATATTGTTAGATGTCACAAATCAATCATCTTGTATCATTAACGCAACGTTTTTCATTCTTTCTGTTTTCTAAGCAAAGACACTCAAGTTTATTTATCGATTGTTGCTTCCAAGTTTTAATTACAACTCTAAATTAAAACTTAATATCATAATAAATATTTGAAATTACGATCTGTTAAGAAAAAAAAAAGTGGTAATTTTATAATAAAAAAGAATTATTAATATAAATATAATTGTTTTTGTGATGTTGACATAATAAGTTTATATGAGCAACTTGACATAATTTATGTATTTAACTAATTATAGTTAAATGTCTTAATCAATCGTATTCATGTAAAACCAATTTAGTTTATATTTAGATGAATCCAATGATTAAATTCTGTCGATCCTAAAACAATAATTAAAATAATAAAAGAACAATGAAATACGTTATTTTTCCCGTTTGTAACGTGTAGTTTGAAGTTTTGTTAGAATACATTAACACATAGATAACGTTTTTAAATTTGCATTTATATAGATTTTTAAAAATGGAACCTTCAAACACTCGTCACTTTGTTACCCAATTGTCACTTATCTTTGTAAAGACACTTCATAACATATATAATTTAAACTTAAAAATGACATCTTTCTAAACCATTATAACGTCGTCTTTTTTTTTTTAAGGCAAATCTCAGTCTATATCCCCGTCATAGTTTTGTACATCAAACGACAATGCATAACTAAGTAGGTCATATGATTCTATAATGCAATAAAATCAAATAATATTTCAAAAAAAATTAAAGTTTTATAGAAAATATTTTATCAAAACTTATGAATCAAAGACAACAATTAGCTCTAAAACAGCTAGAAAAAAGGTTGTTTAGCAAAAGGAAACAAGGGGGAATCTAATCATTCTGTTTGTCATAATGTGTCTATTATATTGTATGATTATACATGTAAGATATATTTGAATATTTAATAAATAAATATTATCTTTATTTCTAGATCTTTTATTATTGTAATTATTATAGAAAAAAAATCCAATCACTATATTCTATAATAATAGTAGATGGTGAAACATTTTCTTATAGAGTAATACTACATGTACCTCTTTTAATGTTAGAATCAAATCAAATCATATTTGAAAAATATAAAAACAAGTCTTTATGTTGATATGCAGAAAAGAAAATCAATACATTAAAAAAAATTATCATTTAAAGCAAAGCAGTTTCATGAAAAAGAAATGAGTATTATTTATGAAAGACGGTGGTAGATGAGAAATTGATTTAAAGATTATGGTATGTGGGCCCACATGTATGGATGCATGCATGTCACATTATAGTCATGATGGAATGCAAATCCAATCATACACCATACATCTTATTTGTCACCTATAAATGATGTCTCTTTTAAATTTGGGTTTATATGATGAAATGGGTAAGTTTTGAAATCTTTTATTCAACATATGATTTTTTTTTTTAAATGAATAACACATGTAAAATTCAAACATAAAATATGAGACCAGGGATTGAACACTTGGCTTGCACACATGGTGTGGTAGTTGACCTCTTCAAACAACAGCTTCATCCACATGTCACAACCTGAAACAACTCATTTGAAAAATGTGATTACATTTAAAAAAAAAATAAAGGAACAATAATAAAATTGTGCATGTTATTTTTTCTGGTTTCCATGATAGAATATCCAACCTCTGCTAGAATCTAAGAACAGCATTATGATTGATAATGTAGTATAAAAAAAGAAATGGCTAAACATGCCAGAATGGCACATGCCTAAAAACAGCTGCAAGATGCTTCTCTTGATTTTGGACCTTTTTTTCCCTTTTCTGGTTTAGTTTATTACTCCTGTAGCAGAAAGGCAAACATAAATGTAATATATTGGACTCAGTTTGATTTGGTTTCTTTTTGCAATGGATGATTTTATCATCTTGTAGGAACTAAGATAACAGCTAGTTTAGAGCAGATTCTACCCCACTATAATAGCTCAAGGACAAGAAATAATGCTAGGAAACAGAAAGATGCATCTAATAACTCAAAAGATTCACATTAACCAGAACAAACGAACCGAGTACATCTATAGAGAGATAGAATCTTGAGAGAATGATAATCTCTACCATACCAAATGGTTAAAAGATTCACATGCATGGAATGGAAGGACCAAACTAGAGACAATATCGTTAAACACATGGTCAAGTAGTTCAATTTCATAAGTGCCTGAAAGCAACTTGTACCAAAGCCTACTTAAAGCTAATCTCTGAACCCAAAAAGAGTTGCTTCATACTTCTATAGCTATTAGCTAGTATCAGTTAAAGGAGCCTGAATAAGCATTACCTGCCAGCAATATATGTCTGAAATTATGGCGCAATCGTAATATGTCTACTTAGTATGAAACACAAGGCTTATGAAAGAGGATATATGCCCTTAATGCACTTTAGACTCACATTTGTTCTAATATAACTTTGATTCAGATAAAGCAAGGGAAAGGCAACCAAGTATCCCTATTGACAAATGCTAACAACATAATTGACTGACAACAATATGCAAGAAATCAGAAAGGAATCTCCAAAAGGAAGACATACCATCAAGGCTATGTTTAAAGAAATTAAAAGACGATATACTTTCATCATGGTTTTCGAGAATGAAACTATTGTGATGTAACCAACATTTCATAGTCATGGGACTTGAAAGGCATCTCCGATATAGGATCTGATAAGGTAAAATAATTTCACAGGAAAATAATAGGGGAGCTCTAGGAAGAAATGTATGAAAAACGGTGATGGAATGTAATAGAATCTTGATACTTTTCTCCATTATAAACAAACAGTACAAGCCACCTCACTTTGTATCAGAAATTTGGGGTACAAATTTTCTTTTAATGAATCAAAAGGAGTTTCAGGATCAACTCTTGACCATCATCAATGGCTGAAAAGGTTCTGTAGAAATTAACCCAATGACTCGCAGTACCTTCCATTCTCGCTTTTGAACATTGTTTCTGTCTTTTTGATGGATATGCAGATGATTTCAGAAGACATCCCTGTTGAAGAGGTCTTTATCGTCGCAATTCACGCTGGAAGAAAAGGGAAACAGTTGAATGCTTAACATGTGCAAAAACTGAATATAGATGATTACTATTGTGTTATATGATTTGATCATATGAGCAAAAGTATTTGAATAAATCTCATAATCTTAATGTTCATTCTTATTGATAAATTATATTGGGGACTGAAAAAGCTTACTCTTGGCCCCCGATCAGCTGCTTGGGGTCGTCTGTATTCCTGTCTTTCTGATTCTTGGATCATCTCCGGATTCCCAAGTTTGTAAAATGTTTCTAGCCCTCCCGTAACAAATGGACGTATTACATTCACTTCCATTGCAGATAAATTTAGCTGCAATGTGAATGTTAAAAACAAGAAACACATGAAAAGCCAGGAGGACCAGGACAAAACAGTAATGAGTAAATACTTCTAAAGTTTATCACTTCCACAGACCTAAACCACTTGAATCCCAATCCCTGCAAAAAAGCTTCATGAAAACACCTACATAAACATCCCTAAAGGCACCCATCAATATTTGCTCGGTCTGTATGATATGTGGCGGACAGAGGTTGGTGAAAACTAGTAAACTACTAGTTGGTTCTTTAGAAACCAGCACATAGTCCATGATCAGTTATCAACCATGCTTGATAAAGCAATTATGCTATTAATGAAACATTACCTAGCATCTAAAATGAGTCAGGTTGTACATCATTCGTGCCCACAAAATTTAATTACTGATTTCATCCACTTTTAACTTTTTATAAAACATCGCCTCTGTAATAAGCAATAGTTGCTGTTTCAATGTTGTTCAAGGTTTTCTTCAGACAAAATTCCTTCCCTCTTATGACAAGGGGTCCATGGCAGTTCATACTGGTGCTTCAGTGTGTCACAGACAGACAAGTTATTATTGATACTACTTGGTAAAGATTATGTTATATCAGTATTTTAAAGCATATATCTTATGCATTCTTGGTTCATATTCTGAAGGTGAAACATGACCAATTTATCAAGGAAGAGGAAGCCTACCTTCATTGCATATGTCCGGGATGAAAGCTTCTCTAAGCCAGTGCCAATTTTGTGAAACCTTACATCTTTAATGTCTTCAATAAGAGATCTTACCTATCAAATATGAAAAACCATGAGCTTTTGAACTTCTGTTTTCTCTACAAAGGCAATCACCCCATAAGGATCTCTACACTGACCATATATACATCAGGAATGTCATCACGAGCACTGCATCAAACAATATTTATCAGAAAGCTTTTTCACCAACTAAACCGTATATTTATAACCATGTGTAACCACTCACTGGTCAAAAAGAAGCCTTGAAATCTCAACATAATGAAATGGCAGTGCTTCGAAAGAACTAGCAGAGTCACGCTCTGCCTCCAAAACCAGAGTCAGCTTTTCTAGTTGGGAAGGAAAAAATTAGAGAGAAAAATGGTTACTAATTAGGAAAAATACATGACAGGACTAACTCTAGTCATTACCAACTACCACTTTTCCTGTATGTTGTGCATGTACAACTTTTCACTAAAAATAATAATTGATATGTTGATTGTACATATCAGATTTGAATAATATTTTTTTTCTAAAAATTTAGAAAATAGCATGTTGATTTTACATACAATTCTTTTAATATAAACTTACTAATATCGTATACTAATTTAAACTAATAATAGTACCACATTAAGATATTCTAAGATTACTTATTATATCCATACTATCTTATACAGCATTTAGGTAAAACTCTTAAATTCAAGAGTACAAACATCTATGAAAGATGAAGTACAAATCACTAACTTCATTGAGAATTTTTGGTGAAAAAAGCATGTCCCACATAGATGGAGCAACAAAGGGAAAAGCGGGTTCTGCCTATGAAAGAAGTCCAAGGCTTTGGTTTCAAAGCACCCCCAATCAAATTCATTTTTAAATTATTAGATTCTTCTATTTCTCTCTCTTGTTACAGAGTAGAAAGATGAGTTAAATCTCTAGAGTGAGAGACTAATCTGTGTGATTTTAATAATTTTTCACATAATGAATTTTCTCTCTAGAGGTCTGTGTTTCGAAAAAAAAATAAATAAATAAACTCTTTCCCTATCACGACCGCCTTCCTTTATTCGGAATTCATTCTCCTCAAAAGAAAGAGCAACTTTAGGCTAACTAAAATAGCTTTTAAAAAGCTGGAAGCGAGGAATCCACAATTTAAAAAATATTTAGTCATTTATGTACTAATGTGTATGATTAGAGATGATTGTAGCATTTACAAATAAATTTTGAATGTCCTTTTTTACGAGGAATTGCATTAATTTCATTCTCGCTTTATAATAAATTTTACATAATGTTGTATTGCACGGGTACACAACTGACATATGTATTATATAATTTTCTTTGTCTAAGAACGATGGTGTCTAACCACATAGTTTGATAGAAAAGTTTGATTTATCATTCAAATGTCTAAAATACTTTATTGACAAAATAGTAAAGCAAACTAATATGGTGGGTATTAAAAGTAATTCAAAAAACATGATATAAAACTATTTAAATTCTAAAACAAAACTTAATTTTACATGTTCTATCGAAATAATATAATAACAATATTAAAATTCTAATAGTACTATAATTTAAGATATTCAAATACTAACAATAACAGCTTTAGTAGAGTGAACTACAAAAACCGTCCCTATGGTTTACCAAAACTCTTAATATCGTTCCTACATTTTTGAAAATTACACTACTGGACACTGTGGTTTGGGTCCCCGGCCCTAAAAGACGTTAAGAGGTGCTGGTAAGTGCCCTCACGTGATCTGTACATAATTTAAAACTTGTACCATAACGATTATGAGAGAAATTTGGTAAAATGACTGAAATGCAACGGACATTAGGGCCAGAGACCCAATCCATGATCAAATACAAACCATCATGACCACTGATGTAATTTTGAAACTGTTGGGACACTGTCCAGAGTTTTGGTAAACCACAAGAACAGTTTTTTGTAATTTACTCATTTTAATATTTGAATATGTTAACATTATCCAAACTATCAACATTATCAAAGATTGACATTATAAAACTAAGAAACCTTCTAGCAGTTACTTAAACAGAAATTAAGTGGATGCATAAATATTTGAACAGATTAGATGAACAAAAAATGTGATGTAATTGCTTTTGTATATGACTAATTTTAATTGTTTGCCCAAAGTTCAGAATAGTCGATTGGTGAACATAAGTTGAGAAAAACCAATGAATCTCCACTTCAATTTTTTTAAAGGCTGGTTCCACAAAAAGGTTCTAATAAAAGCATTTGGGTTGGGCTTGCAGGGAGGGTGTTAGTGGCTGATCAAGCAACCTTCCTTAACTAGTTATAAAGCTTTCGCAGCCAATTATAGCAGCCCTTGGGAAGAGGTTTTGAGAAAATGGGCAGCCGTAAACATGATCCTAGGTTTGTCATACGATCACAAAAAGTCCATTTAATACATCAAGACAAGTGCAGGCAACTGTTCTACAGCAAAAACAATCTGTCAGAATGGTTAACCCTGTGTTAGAGTATTGTTATAGCCATTGATCACAGCTTATTAGTCTAGCATCTCTTTGTAACAAAATTAAACTCCACAAAAACTGCTATCTTGGTAGAAATTGAGGTCTTGTGTAGTTCATAAACATAACTAGAAATACAATAAAAAACACAAGCTCTTTCACTCGTAACTGTTATATTTAAATGAAAATATTTGTTCTCTGCAGTTGCCGACAGTTACTTTGGTAACCAAAAACTGTCAGAACATCTCATCTCTTATCCATAAGAGGGCTATTATTAGCTATTAATCTTGGATTTCCCCCTACAGTTTTTCTTCCTCTTCCAACATATGTTCTGCCTCAGCCCGGGTTTCTTTTCTTTTCTTCTGCCCTTGTGAATCTTAACAAAAGAGGATCGCTCATTATTTGGGTTTGCAAGCTAAGCAGTTTAACACGGGCAGTTTCTAAAATCACGACTAGAACCGTGATTAGCGGTTATTGCATTGTTAGAATGGTGATATAGCAGAAAAAATTAGGTTCATATAACAAATACAAACACACACACACATATATGTGGGAGGGTTCATGTGAGAACCGCAATTAATTTGAGAAACAAGGAACTAATTCTAGATGTGTATTCATTGATGAATATATATTATTTAAATTTCATCAAAATATGTATATCGTCAATGAGTATATTCACTTGTATCTGTATTTTGTCAATAAGTATATTCAACAACAAATATCTTATAAAAAATTAGTTCCTAGGTTCTCAAAATATTTGTGGTTCTCATTTGAACTGGGCCATATATATACATATATATAAAGAAGTAAAGACCTTAATATATTGTATATGTAAATGTCTAATACATATCAAGGTTACAATGGCCAAAGAACTTTGGGACATGTGGGAAAAGAAATACAAGACTGAGGATGTTGGATCAAAGAAATTTGTAGTTGGTCGATCTTGGATTACAAAATGGTTGACTCAAGAAGAAATCATGATTCAAATATTATTATTCATGATACTCAATTGGAGAATATGATGATTTGTGAACCATTTCAAGTTGTTGGTTCACTGAAAAGCTTCCACCGGGTTGGAAAGACTTCAAAAATCATTTGAAGCATAAATGCAAAGAGATGATGTTAGAAGACTTAGGGGCCGTTTTTCCAAACACTTACCCAGTGAGTAAGCGCTACCAATAAAAATCAACACCCTCACTTAACTTACCAGGTAAGATTATAGTTCACCGAAAATGCATCGTATGCAACAATTTACCCGATAAGCACTAACAGGGTAGGAGTCGTAAGCCTCACTTACCGGATAAGACTCTCGGTCTTCGTCATTGCTCTTACCGGGCAAGATTCTTGTCCTTACCATGTTTATTCGGTAAGTTAAGTGATCGAGTAAGCGCTTATTGGGTAAGCATTTATCGGGTAAGCGTTTAGTAAACGACCCCTTAATCTTGAGGTTATAGATCGCAGAAGGTAATTGTCGTGTGGATATAAATACAAATATCAATCGGTTGACATGAAGGCTAACATAGTTGAACATGATCAAAAGTCAAAGAAAATGAAGTGTGTGGGAGAAAGCTCTAAAAGTTCAATTCAGTCATCAACCAAGACCATTTTGAAATTTTGTTAGGAATTGTTATAAATGTGGTAAAAGGAATCATAAAGTTCCAGATTGTGCCGAAGCAATATGGATATTGGTGTGAAAAAACACAACAAAGAAGGGAAAGGCAAGGGGAATTCAAAAATCACGTAAATTTCGCAAAAAAAAATGAGATTGTTGATAGACTTCCTAATATGGATGTGTGTTCTGGTATCCAAGGTCAACTTGGTTAGAAGTAACCCTCACGGGTGGTTGCTTGATACTAGGGCTAGTAAACATGTTTGATACCTAGCAAAAAAAATGAAAATCGTTTTGATGAGAATATGTACATGGGAAACTCATTTGCGGCAAAAGTTGAAAGCTAAGAAAAGATCGTGTTGAAGATGATTTCAGCGAAAAAGCTAACTCTCAACAATGTGATACATGTTCCTAAGATTCGCATAAGAATTTCATTTCAAGTTTGATCCTTAGCAAGAATGAACTTAAAATAGTATTTGAATCCAATAAGTTTGTTCTATGTAAGTTTGGAAATTATGTTGTCAAGGGGTATTTGTGTGATGATTTGTTTAAGTTCAATGAAATGATTATATTTCCTAATGTTAATGTTGTTGCTTATGTCGTTGACTCTTCATTTATTTCACATGAAAGATTAGGTAATTTCAATTACAATTTAATATAAATAGATTAATAAAAACATGAGTTTATTACCAAAGTTTAAAATAGATAAAAACAACAAATGTGAAGTATGTGTTGAAGCAAAACTTACTAAAAACCTTTGTCATTCGGTAAAGAGAAACAATGAACCTCAGAATTTAATTCACGCCGACTTATGTGATTTAAAATTTAGGCAAGCTAGAAGTGGTAATAACTATTTTGGTAATTTCATTGATGATTATACACAATATGTTATGTATATTTGCTACAAACCAAAAATGAAACCTTGGAAAAATTCAAAGAATACATAGGTAAAGGGAGAACCAACTTGTGTAAAAGAATTAAAGTTGTTATAAGTGATTGAGGAGGCGAACTGATGTACATTCAATAATGTTCTGCTCCGAACGTAGGATAGCTCATCAAACTGCCACTCCTATATTCACCACAATCGAATGGTATTGTTGAACATAAGAATAGAACTCCAAAAGTGATGATGAAAGTCTTATTGCTAAATTTCAGGTTTACCCCATAATATGTGTGGGAAGCCCTCCTATCCACTAATTTATTGTCAACAAAATACCCCATAAGAAAATTGGAATAACTCTAAGTGAATTGTGGATGGTCGATTACCTTCATATAAATATATGAAAGGACGAGGATGTTTGCCAAAAGTGGTGGCTCCAAATCTAGAACGAGTTATCATTGGACCTAAGACCATTGATTGTATTTTCATAGGATACACACAAAATAGTTCAGCTTATCAACTCTTGGTATACAAATCAGATATACCAAATATCCGTGAGAATATAATGGAACCGAAAAATGCCTCCTACTCTAAGCATGTATTTCCATGTAAGGATGTGTTGTGTCATCCTCTATAACGCACATGAGACCAAGAAAACCAAGTAACTCAATTGAAAACTCGACAAATGAAAATTATGAACCCAAACGTAGTATGTTTACACCGAGGACACTCGAATAGGATCTTTTTTGGTTTGTTCACATGTCCATGAGATGGTCATTATTGATAGCGACGATGATATTATTAAACCCACTAAGAAGATGCTTGCTATTAAGTTTGATATGAAAGATTTGAGAACTGCATATGTTGGATTAGGAGTGAAATTGCAAAAACTATTGAAGGTTGTACTTTAACTCAATCGCATTATCAATTATGCACACAAAAATACTTGAGATTCAAGCATTAATCAAATGGGATTGTCAAAAGTCCTCGAGATGTCAATCTTCAATTCTTTTAGAATATTGATGAAAGTATATTACAATTAGAATACTCTAGAGTAATCGGAGGTTTAATCTTTAATGTATATGACATAACCATTGAGAAAAAATAACTAGAGTATTGAACTACTTACGTCATACCCACAATTATAGGTTACACCACCGAAAATATCCATTTGTGCTAGAGATTAGTGTTGCTAACTGGATATAAGGCAGCAAGAATTCAAAATCCACAAGTGTTTATGTCTTTACGCTTGGTGGTGCATGGTATCCTGGAAATCTACTAAACAAACTTTGTTGGCTAGATCCACAATAGAATCTAAATGTATTGCTTTGGATAAAGCAACAGAAGAGACAGTAAGGCTTCAAAACTTTTTTGATAACATACCTATGTGGCTAAAGTTGATGCTTGTCACATGTATTCATTGTGATGATCAATCAAAGAGGATTAAGGTGTAAGTATAATGGTAAATCTCATCAAATCACGACAGAAAGCTATTAGACAGCTGCTCCCAAATGGAATGATTCCTATAAACTATGTGAATTCAGCTGACAACCTAGTAGATCCATTTACAAAAGGTATGTCACGAGAGAAAGTTGTAAGATCATCAAGAAGAATGAATTTAAAGCCTATAACAAAAGAGGATACTTGATGGCAACCCTACCTAATTGATTGGAGAATGGAGATCCCAGTATATAGGTTCAAACGGGAAACTAAATTTTGTTGAATCCACGAAGGAAGCATTGTGAGATTAATTGTCCAATCCATTCTAGGATGATGAACAGTTACATCGTGAGGATAAGCTAAGCTTTTAACGGTTCTCATAGCTTTGAAATGCAAGTGAGGTGTAGTAGGATACTTCTTAGGAAATCACCTAGTGAGTGTGAAATGAGGTCGTTTCTAGGAGAATTAAGACAGGCTACATTCTCTAAGTTCGCTCATGAATAACCAAGGTTGTTTAAGGCCAAAATAAACAACAATAGTACTCAATATATGAGGAGATGTTCTGTGATAGTTGTTGTCTAGATTTGCGTTAAGGACTGAATAGTTCAAGACATCATCTTAACTACCCAGCCAAGTAAATCCAATGACTATTCACTAAGGCTGGTTCAAGGCTGATAACTTGTTATCATTCCGAATTCATAACTTATCCTTGTACTCTCCACTTGTCTCTTGTGTGTCTATAGTCTTTCTTTGGAAGTCCCATTCATGTAGGAGATTTGTTGGATGTTTTAGTTCAATGGAAATACTTGTTTTCTGCAATTATTGACTATTACTTCAGAACCAAAAACCATCAAAACATATTATCTCTTATCCATGAGAAGGCTATTTATTGGATACTGATCCCATAGTTTGCATTGCTTTTCTTCCGCTTCCACCATTTATTCTACCTATGCCCTAGTTTCTTTTCTTTTCTTCTGCACTTTTGGAACTTAACTAAGGAGAGTCACTCATTATTTGCGTTCACAAGACTTCACAAATAGCTGCCGTTGATTGAAGAAGGTATGTGTATGTTGTATCCTAGGAGACATGTCGTCATTTCATACAGTCAGCAAATAAGGGACGATTTTGTTTAAGAAGAGAGGTTTAAATCTTGACTCAATATTTAATTTGATTGTTCTTGTTTGTATATACATACTTAATATTTGCCTTGTTACTTCTGATTCCTACATGTGGAGTACTTGGGTTTGATCTGTACTTGTTATGTGATTCTACATGTAAGAAGATTTCTAATATTAATCTCTGCCACCATGTCTCTTACATAAAGATTTCAATCAAGTCAGTATATAGGTACTGATTTTGTAGCGAGTCGTATTATCCATTACCCTCTTTCCGAATACTTTTAGCATTTTTCTTATACAAACGTGGTTATTTCTTTTTGGAATTTGGACTTGTGGTTTTATAGAGTACATAAAGGCATCAGCAAAGTTTTATTTTCATGATACTGATTTGCCACTGTCAAATTTAACCAAGAACACATAAATCAGCGAGCAACAATATGATGAATATATAACTGTTTAGATTTCTTAAAGTAAAAACTTACCAACAGACATCCAATCTGGAGGGCGAATCGTGCACTTCCCTCTCTTCTTCAAAGCAACGGCTAACCATATTGGAACTTGAGTAGCTATTTGTGGCCGAAACGGACCAAAATCACCCTGCCAATTGTATTATAAAAAATCATAACACGGAGAATAATGTCAATAATGCATCAAACGTAGAATAGATGTCTGGACATCTGACAATGTATAAAAATTAATGTTTAATATACAATATCATAAAGTATAAACATGAGAATGATCAAGATAATGAAGAATACGGAAATCAAACTGAGGCGCTCCATTCTTAGGTTCGGAACAATCTCCATTGTTTCATCCTCCGCTAAAAACTCCAACTGAAAGTTTCAATCCAAAAACTCATGAGTCACAGAAGACAGCTGGAATTCACTTGGAATCAACTGCATTCATAATAATTTTAGTTACCTCGGCGGCTGAAAATGTAGAACATCGAGGGTCGGATTGGCCGGACATCTTTTCCGGGTAAACTTCGATGGATCTATAGTTGTTACCAATGCAGATCCAGTAGATAGGTAGAGACAGAGTAGATCGATTGTGTGAATTTTAGCGCAATGGCGGGAAAAATGGATTCTGTTCGGGTTTCAACTCTGTTTTCCCGGGATTAGGGTTTTTGAGGAAGATGCGAGCGACGGAGAGATATAATTTGAAATTTTTAGGCTTTTCTTTTCCTTTTTTTTCTTTTTTTTTTTTTTTTTTTGCATTTTTTCCATTTCTACTTTCGATTTTCCTGTTTCCAATTTTTGATATGTTAATATTTTTAATTTGTCTCGATACATAGGTTTGTTAATTTTAATTAAACGTTTAATTTAAATCATTAACCAAACGACGGTTTTACATGTTTTAAAAACCAATTACTTGATTTTAAAAAATAGTAATAATTAAAAGTATTTTTATCACTAAATAAAAAGGATATTTTTCAAATAAATATAAATTTGTTGATCTTGGAGAACATATGGACACAACTTTTATCCTGAGGACGCTTAATAATAAAAATGTATCAAAAGGCCATTTGGCCATGATGATTTTTGTTTGTTTAACTATACCTTGTTAACCATAATACAATCTATCTAGAAGAATAATTAATAATTATGATATAGATGGTTGAGGACGATGATTATAAAAGTAATAGTCAATTCAAATGGGTTTTCTATGATAACTATAAATCATTATCTGAATTATCAAGACAAATACATAAATCTGTATTGGCTCGAGATCAAAACCTATCACTAGCATCCAATTTTTTAAAGAACTTGTATTTTGTTTGTATGGTTTAAAACATGTTTGATTCGTAAATTTATATAACTGTGACTAACAACAATAATCGAGATCTCGAACGAGTTGAGTACAAAATTGATGTCATGAAGCCTAACTCGTTAAGTTAAACGCACTTTATTTTGCAATTAAGATAAAGGAAAACTCGAGAATTACAAAACATGAACTTGAGATAACCGAACTTGAGCTTACGTGGTTCATTATATGTTGAATCGTTAAAATCCCTGGAAGAATATTTGTATTTTATAATAGTTGAATAAAACTAGTTTTTCATAATAGGACATCCCTGAGCATATAAACTCCGACGATTTGTGAAATGGCATGATATAGTTAGTTCCATATTAACTCACTCATTGTGTGTAATAAAACAACGAGAACAAAAACGTTAACATGATCATTTTTTTTTTTTTATTAATCTGGATATCCAACCCGTTACGTGAGCCGACTAATCCCAGGGCGACCACCTGTTTTGTAGATAGCTCGGAATCACCGTATTCGAACCTTCGTAGCCACAAGAGAATTTTTTTTATTCACCATTGGATTTGAACATGGGACCTACTGGTGCTTTTGACCTTTTGAGTCAAACTCAAACCAATCAGGCACCACCATTGTAGTTAACATGATTATACTTTGTTTGCAAATATAAAGCAAAGGTTTATTTTATATTTTTATTTTCTAAAATAATTTACATATTTCTAAGTCAAATTAGAGATTATTGTGTTAATGTTAATAATTTAATGAGTAAATAGGAGGGTGCTCGCATAATAGAACGAGATATATTTTAATTTTAATATTTTGTTTTATTATTTATCCATGTCGATATAATACGTTTTTTAGTGGTTTTGAGAAAACAATAATGTTTTTATTTTTGAATAAAATATAAATTTAAATATACCACAAAAATTTGGGGAAAAAAATACATGTTGATATTAATATCAAATTTACTATTTAAAATTATGGTTTTTTGTTTAATTTATTTAATTCAATATTTTATTTATCTTTTAATAATATATTTTTTATAAATATAGTAATTGAGTATTCTATTATAACTAATGATTAATCTAATTATATTTTAGATTTTTTATATTAAAAATGTGATGTCTATCCCATATTTGATTATGTTTATCGATATTTAGTTACACAAATTCAAAAATAAAGCTTTAATAAGTTGTATTTACGCACAATTTATTTATGATCTTGAAGTTTAAGTAACATGCATTAACAACAGTACTTTATGCATAAAGAATGATTTTTAAGAGTTTTTGTCAAATGATTTATATGAACTTTGTGTTCCATAACATAATAGATCAAAAAAAAATTAAATTAGTACAAATCATAAATCAATCAATACAACCACTCACAAGGTTAAAGCTTATCTTGAAAGAGAAGCAATGAAGATTTGGGGATGAGAAGCAATCGAGCTCCGAGAAGTAAACCTAAACCACCAAAGAACCAGACAATAAACCATAAAAAATATATACGAAATGTGTCAAAAAGAAAGAAGCAAAAATCGATACATACCATAAATCAATCAGAAACAATGGTTCTATGAGGTTGAAGTTTACCTTGAAAGAGAAGCAACCGAGCTTTGGGGAAGAAAAGTTGACGGTGATTGTAATAAATATTAAGTCAAAATCATCCATTAAATATGAAATCAACAGTGGCTATCTACTATTTGAAGAAAAAAATAGATTATAGGGACGTTAGTTGGATTAGAGAGATTGCAGGAACGAATTAAGATTCCAATGAAAATGATATGCTTTAAAAACATGTATGTATGCATAATTAATTGGTATTTTTGATTTTTAAGTAATGTGCACAAATTAACTGTACCTTATGCATGGTAATTTGTTTTTTAAGAGAATTAGTCAAATGTTTTATAATATAGTATAGATAAGTCGAAACGAATAAATTATATTTGATATTTTTATTAAATTATAAAATATTAACTATTATTATGTGTTTGTGAATAAAATGCAACCTTACCTATATAAGAATAATTGCAAGGATTAATATATTAAAGTATCTCTAATAGATTATAAAATACTGACTATTAATATTTTTAAAGATTAAATTTATATTTTGTAGTTTTTCAATCTCGAAAAATATAATATTAATTGTGTTATTAAAATATTTAATATAAATTTGTAAAATATTATATTTTTCTTCTAAATATTTAATTTCAAGTAGTCTCGTTAGTAAAGAGAATAAAAAAATAATTATCTTTCATAAGTAATCGGTTTGAGATAGTTCTTGAGATTTGGATAATTTTACCATGTCTTTCGTAGTTTCTTTATTTTGGAGAAGGTTTTATAGAATCTATTAAACAAAAATTCCAAAAATCTTAATTTTAAAGAATTTTTTGAAAATGTTACAATGCATTGTTTGGCAAACGTAAAAGGTGTTAAAGTTTAATTTCACTTATGATTGATAAGAGATAATACTAAAGTCTGAAATTTAAATCGACAAGACTATTTGTTTTGTATAATGATAAATATCTGAATTTGTTTAAATCGTCTATTTTACCTAGTAGAAAAATATAGTGTTAAATTTTTAGATAATTTATACAATTTCACATATTTATTCAGCATCATTACTAAATTTATATCTAAAACATATAATTAACATTCATTTAAAATAAAATATGTCATTAACGATATTATTATAACGTCTAAATCATATTAAAATACATCAATTGGGAGAGGTGATGATCGATTTGGTAATGATCGATTGAGATAAATGATCGATTAAGATTAATAGATTGAGAAACGTTGTTGTTGAGGGTTTGCAAACAATAAGGAGCAAGTAAGAGGTTGATTTACTTATTATCAGATAAGAGAACAATAAGACATAAATGCCTTTAAAAAAAAAACAAACAATCTGAATGACCATACCTTTTAACGAATTAGACATAAGAGAATGATAAGTGTTTTTTTTTAACAAACAAAGCCTAAAACCGTGTTGACTGATTTTAATCAAATATTTAATTTAACTATTAATTATAGTTTTTGAAAAATGTACTAAGAGATGTTTAGCAGTTGCTGAATGGTTAGGTGCAAAATGATTAAATGGTTAGAATGATTAAATGGTTAGAATGATTAAGCGACTCTTATAATGTAATACAAAATAAAATATAATTGTTTAGTAATTATTCAAAATGAAATTAAGATGCTGAATGGTTAGAGGGGATCCAAAATACAAAATCATTTAAAATATTTTAAAACCATTAAGAGACATTTTTTTTTTCTAAACAATATTCATATCTTAATGATTTAGATGTTGCCTCTTAATGAAACTATTAAGAGATAAACAAACAACCCCTAATTAATTAGGATAGTGAGATTGACCATTTTTATTGTACTCGTATCACATGTAAGAGTTATTTAAAATCATAAATTAATAAAGATTTCTTCTAAAATTTGTTTTAAGAGATCTAAAATTTATATAATATATATAAATAATTAATTTAAGTTTATTTTATTTAATATATTATATTAATTAACTTTTTATTACTATTATGTCTGTATTAATTAACATATTATATTATTAAAGATTTGTTTCAATCATAACATGAAATATTATAATCAACTAATTTTTTAAGATGTTTTTTTTGTCATTTTACATATTTATCAACTAGTTTTTATTAAATATGATTTGTTTATCAACTAACTTACCATCTGCCAACTAGATTAATAGCCAACAATTAATTATCAAGTACCAACTAGTTTGTCAAACATAGCCTAAGTAACTTGTAAAAGCATCTTCAACAAATTTTGTAAAAAAAATCCTAACAAGAGAAATACATTTGATGAAAAAATTAAAATTTTCGGTAACATAATTTATATTGTAATTTCTAAAATAGAAAAAACTATAAAAAATAAATATAAATTTTCTTTAAAAAATTAAAACATTTTATTCTTCATAAAATTCGGTTGTAATTACACCCAATGGTCCAACATAATTGTATCTATCCACATAAGTCAACATTTTATTGTAAAAGTCACGTGGTTGGTATTTCTTTTAAAAGATTCCTTTCTCCATAATTTCAATATTTAATTTTTAAACTTATTTGACCTAAGGTTTGTGAGTTTTTTTTTTCTCCCAGTAGGTCTAGAGTTCAAACTTAATTATATATGAGAAGAATGTATGAATTTATTTATTGTATTTATCGTATATAAATATTATATACTTAAATTTGTAGTTTTATTTATTGGTTTTGAGTGTTTATCTTAAAACTCAAGTTTCTTGGTTCTTTGCTTTTAGTGTAAATCGAACACATTTATGGAGTCGTTTAAATATGTTGAATTTTAAATATATTGGATTTTAAACTGTCATACAATTTTTTTTTATCGATAGTCTGTAATTGGAACCATAACTCTAATTTATTCACTTTTATTAATATATAAAGACCAAGTGTAACCTATATCATCGTTAAATCTTATCTTATAAAACCACTGGAACTTCAAATCGTTAAAATTCATGGCTCCCGCCGCATTACTCGGATACACAACTAGTATATATATATATATATATATATATGGAATTAACATTTCTGGAAGTTGTATCATTTAATAATAATAATTTTAAAAAAAGTATATATAATATAATATAATATAATATTATAAATTTTTTATCGTCAAAAACTAACAAGTTGTAAAAAAGGGTCATGCCAATTTGCAAATTTAATGGACGTATTTAATCCAAAAATTGTGATGATATATAAATGCATTGAATCTGAATGAATGAACAGTCAACGGGTGGGTCGTGGTCAAATAAGTGGTGGATAAAAGTCAACAAAACCTTCGTTTCCAGATGTTCGTATGGTAGTTTTGTACTTTTGCGTCCAATTCCGTTTTTCTTTTTGCAAGTCATTATTCAGTAATATATTATTCGATCTCAATTATTATTCGAAAAAGAAACAATATTTTTTGTTCCTATAGATTTTAGACACTCAAATATTGGGTACCATGTTTATATTTTTACTTATTTGTTTCGAAATGTATGTTTATTTTTAAAAACATATAAACTAATTTTTGAAATGGAAAGTTTTAAACGAAAACAATAATCAAATAAAATAATACGAAAATGATTGAAATCATGTATAAAAACACACATAATTTTACACTAACGGTCAATACAAACATGTACAGATGATATAGCCCACGATTTCAAGTCGCTGTCGAAATCTTTTGTGCACCAATAAGAGTTATTGAAATTAAATATATATGATAAAAAATAATATTTTTATTAAATGTACTGAATATACCATTAATATAATTAGTGTTGGAACTGTTAAAATAGTGTAACTGGTGAAATCTGATATAATTATTTTTAGAGATTTTGATTTACTATTTTCATACTTTATTGTTAAAAATTATAACATAATTGTTGAAAATAATCTTTAAAACAAAAGAAATACTTGCATTTCTTAAATAGGGTAAAAGACATTAAGGTCAGGAACGATTTCTTTAACAAAATCAAACCTAAGGGTGTGTTTGGTATATAAGACATGACATGATAGAGATCCTTGTTCCATGTTTGGCATTAATTTTATGTGGAACAAAGTGAAACAAGCCTGTTCCACCCCTACCCCATGGAACATATTTATACAAGGTGGAAAAGACTTATATTTTACCAATATAACCTTAAAATAAAACTTAATTCTCTTCTAAAACATCAAATAAGTTTCTTTTTTATATTTTATTCATTCTTTAAATTTTATTTATTGTATTTTATGTTTCTTAAGCTTTTATTTTATTGTACTCAAAATATCATTTTTATACGATTTTTTTATTTTTATTAATTTATGTAATTTATTATATATTAATAATAAAAAATAATGTAGAAAAAAGATAAAAATAAAAAACTACATAAACTTTTTATTTGGTGTCATTTTAATTGTTTTGACAAAATATTCAAATGATACATTTTGTTATAAAAAATAATTATTCTATTATAATTTAACAAATTACATAAATTAATTAAAATAAATAACTCATCAAGATAAATGGATCATTTTATTTGTTATGTTATGTCCAGTTTTATCTTATCAAATATTGAACAATTATCCTATCATATCCTGACCTGTCATGTCTTATCCGAATACCAAATACACATTTGTATTTTTTTCAAAAGATGAAGTACAAAATTGGTATTGTTTGATTAAGTACGCACTGAAGCTGCTTTAGAAGATAAGGATGTCTGAAACTTGAATACAGCGAGCAACTCGGCTCAATGTATGTCGAAAGGGTTGTTGACCCTGCTGGCTGCTCATCTGTCTCCTTCCTGCTTTCCGCATAAATTAAAGACCCCAACTTCACTTATTAAACTCTTCCGTCGATTCCTCCATCTCCCACCAGTAGCTATCGTCTGCCTACATGGATTCCCCAATTAAATAATCGATTTTCAAAGACTATAGACTTGTTTAATTCAAGATTGGAGATGCCATTGACGTCTCTCATGGAGAAAGCAAGTTGCTGTGAAGAATTAATGGAGATAAGTCAACCCTTTCTGTCTTTGGCCTTGTTCAGGAAAAGTTCTCGTGAACCCAACCATATACACGTAAACTTTTCATGATAGAGGCTTACGTTCACACCCACCAACTGTTTCATATAATTCCACTGTGAGTTCTTTTTCACAGTCATTACTGATTCTTCCGTACCAAAACCTCTCACCCCCCACTCCTTGTCTTCTCTTTTAGAGGCAAAAGAAAGAAAGACGACTAATGGCTTCTTGTTTTTGTTATCGATTGAAAACGGAAGGTTCTCGTCATGATGGTGAGTGGATCATATATTTGTGTTTTCTTATCGCTATTGCAGTTGTCTTCTTTACACACAAAGGTGTTTTTTTGTTTAAGTTGAATAAGTACATGTTAAACCGAATTTAATTGCAAAAAAAGGGTTAGATTGAGCAGCAAAACCAATTGATGTGGTATTTTTAATGCATTTGACAGGCAAGGTTACATCTGCAACAGTACCACCAAGCCCTCGGAGCCAATCTGAGATTTTGCAGTCTGCAAATCTGAAGTCTTTTAGTTTCAATGTACTTAGAACAGCAACCAGAAATTTCCGTCCTGATAGTGTGTTGGGAGAAGGTGGTTTCGGTTTAGTTTTCAAGGGTTGGATAGATGAACAATCACTTGCAGCTGCCAAGCCTGGCACCGGCACTGTTATTGCTGTGAAGAGATTAAACCAAGAAGGTCTTCAAGGTCACCAGGAATGGTTGGTAAGTGTGAATTTGCTTGATATGTATGGTTTCAAAATTAACTCTTAGGTACGTTCTGCAGTTTGATCATTGAATTGGTACTTTGAGTAAACTAATTTTGTGTAGTAATATTGTTGCAGGCTGAAATTAATTATCTAGGGCAGCTAGATCATCCAAATCTTGTACAATTAATTGGTTACTGCCTGGAGGATGACCAGAGGCTCCTTGTCTACGAGTTCATGTCTCGTGGCAGCTTGGAAAACCATCTATTCAGGAGTAAGTTTCTTACCACTTTCTTTTACCTCCCCCCGCCCTCGAATCCAAATTATCTTCCCATAACTTATTCATTACTCATTCAAATGGATTCTTGAAACAGGAAGTTCCTACTTTCAACCGCTCTCATGGAACCTACGGTTAAAGGTTGCTCTTGGAGCAGCCAAGGGCCTTGCATACCTTCACAGTCCAGATGCAAAAGTGATCTATCGTGATTTCAAGAGCTCCAATATCTTGATTGATTCTGTAAGTCTTGATTTCGTGTCCTTACACATCTTGTCTGTGCTTACTTTTCTGTATGAGCTTTTACAAGTTACGGATTTGTGAGAATATATGGAACCCCATTAGATTACTCTCCAAAAGAGTCCTAGAAGAGAGATAGATGGCAGATTGGCAGTTTCTAACATATATTGATAAAAGATTGTCCAAGTTTAGCCAACAAGGGACTAACAGATTTTATACGTTTTTCCAGAATTACAATGCAAAACTTTCCGATTTTGGGTTGGCGAAAGATGGTCCAGTGGATGGGAAAAGTCATGTATCTACAAGGGTTATGGGCACATATGGATATGCAGCTCCAGAATACATGGCTACAGGTAATCTATTTGAGCATGTTGGGAATTATTGCATATAGAGAACCACTCTGGACCTATTTGGATACTAATTTCAGCTTCAAGATTTTTGAATTCAGTAAACCAAACAAACAAATCATTTAACTTAATCCACATTTGGTGTGGAGCGGACCATTCTTGTTTTTCCAATCTGATGAAATTTATTTATCATGAAGGTCACTTAACGGAGAGAAGTGATATCTACAGTTTTGGGGTGGTTCTTCTTGAAATTTTGACAGGAAAACGATGCATTGATAAGAACCGTCCATCTAATGAACAAATTCTGGTTGATTTTGCTAAGCCTTACTTAACCCACAAAAGGACGATTCTTCACATTATGGACCAGCGGATTGACAGTCAGTACGCTTCTGGTGTAGCCATGAGAGCTGGAACCCTTGCAATGAAGTGCCTTGCAAGAGAACCGAAGTACAGACCGAGTGCTGATGAGTTGGTTAAAGTGTTGGAACAGCTTCTAGAGTTGCAAAAAGCCTCGGATCGTTGTAGAAAAGAACCGGTTCGGAAACAGAACGACAACAAAAAGGTTGGTTATCCGAGATCGGTGGCTTCCGGTGGTGGTAGTGTTTGAAACAGAAGCTACAGGATCCTTGTACAGTCATGAGTGTATTAACTTCAGAAAGTGTAAGGAACAAATGGTTTAAGGAATTTTAATGTTTTAAGCCTTGGCAAATTGACGTAAATGGTTTAAGTTATCGTTTTCTAGCCCTTGAATTTGATTGTTTTAGCTGCCGCACCGTGTCACCGTTCCCACCACCACCATCCACCATGATGATGAGTTGCCGGTGGACTCAAATCTGGTTCTGGCATGCCGGAGCAAGAGAGACATGAGTGACGCCCTTTGATTTTAATTGCTTGACCACTGTTTTGTATGTTAGTTTAGATGGATCAGTCGAACTCTACTCTATCCATCTTAAAAACTAATGGTTTTAGGGATCGGTGAGCGTTTACCAAGTAACATTATCTCATCGGATGAATATGATAAGAACTGCATGAATATGATAAGGATCAAGAATCTTACCCGGTAAGAACGAGACAATAACCAAGAGTCTTACCCGGTAAGTCAGAGCGACGACTCTCTACCATGGTAAGCGCTTACCGGGTAAATTGTTGCATACCATTTCGTTTTTGTGAACTAAAATCTTACCCGATAAGTAAATAATAGTGTTAAATTTTACCGGTAAGCACTTACCGGGTAAGTGTTTGGTAAACAACCCCTTAGCGTGTATCCGACCTGTATATTGTACCAACCAGGAGAAATTGTTTGATAAACATAAATTACCTTTATTTTCTATGAATATTTTTGGATGACTATAAATTAGGTTATTGGATTATTGCGTGAAGTAATATTTATTGTGACTTTCTTTGCATTATAACTTTCATTAATATTAATTGTTATTTATTACTATTAATAATGAATAAATAGTAAATAAAAACAAATCATGACT
>NC_037528.1:4890747-4892448 GCF_001531365.2 Cynara cardunculus var. scolymus
ATAATATATAATAATCAATTTGAAATTTTTTTAATCAATATATTATATTATTTATTTTTTATATTTTTTAGGGTATTAATTAAGATATTATATTTTTTGAGATTTGTTTTAGTTTATTTATGAAATACTGTAATCGATTAATTTTCCAAAATGTCATTTTTTTGGTCATTTTACATGTTTATAAGCTATTTTTTGCCAAACATTTTTTATCAACTCGCTTATTAGTCATCAACTCATCTACCAGTTAGCTTGCCAACCATACGCTTACTTGTCATCTAGTTTGCAAAACATAGCCTAAATATAATAATCAAACATGTTGGAACTTGAACATATATATAAGGACGTTATTCTACACCCTTTGCCATTCCTACACCCTATACAACCCTCATCTCAACCATTCAATTTTTAATCAATTGATTGTTTCCTAATATAAAGTATTAATCATAATTAATAAACTCTATTCATATTCCATAAATATTCAAATCATAATAAATGAACTCCAATCATTTCTATAAATATCTCAATTAATTGGGTTGCAAAGGTTGTACAAATGCACAAGGTTGTAAAAGAAATATACCCTATATATATATACACACACATAATATAGCATGATATAATACATGATTCAGTAATGACAGATATTCACTGATTGGTTGAGAGTTTCATCTATCATTCTTGTATAAACAACATGACTAATGTGAGGAATTGAAAAGTGAAGTCGTAGAGTAAGAAATAAGTGAATCAATCAAGTGAAGCACTCAAAATTAGAAAATCGTGGGATTTAGGTTTTGTACGATTTGATGGTGCAAAGTATGAGTGTGCAAAAAACCATCTGACCCAATTTAAACTGACTGATCCAATTACAACCAATCGATCAAAATCATATATCCCATTGTAGTAAGATTGGATCGGATCTAAAATTTCAACATCCTAATCATATCGATTAGTTATTGGATGGTGGTCCACCATCCAATAAAAACGAACCGAACAGATCCAATGACCATCAATAATTATTTGAAATAAGTTTTGTTTTTTATTTTAGCTATATCTTTAAATTGATACGTCATCCAGATCATCTTATTGAAGCCAAGCAAACAAAAAAAAAGTAAAAAGTTTAACCAATTTAAAAGGTAACAGGTTATTCATCGTTATACTGGTTAAATTTTTTAAAGTACGATGCCCTGATAAAAAATAATTTGAAAGTACATTGATGTAATCTATACTATCTTATAAAACATTTGACTAAAACTCTTAAAAACTCTTAAACCCGTTCATCCCTAAACAATTTAATCCCTTTCCGATTTCATCCCATATCTGAATTCGTGTAACTAACTGCAGATAAACACAATCAAATACATGATAAAACATCTCATTTTAAATATAAAAAATCTAAAATATAATTAGTATAATCATTAAATTATAACAGAATACTTAATTATTATTTTTATAAAATTTATAAAATTAAACAAAAAATAAATTGTTTTATTATTAAACTTAAATTAAATTATAAAAAAAATATATTCTATATTATAAATCATTTGACAAAACTCTTAAAAACCACTTTTTTATGCGTAAAATACTGTTTATTAATGCATATTACTTAAAACTCAAGATTACAAGTAAATTGTGCGTAGGTACAAMTTATTAAAGCTCCATATATGAATTCGTGTAACTAACTGCAGATAAACACAATCAAATACA
>NC_037528.1:4893957-4899129 GCF_001531365.2 Cynara cardunculus var. scolymus
AAAAAATTGAATTAAAAAATTACACAAAAAATGAGAAATTTCAAATAGTTAATTTGATATTAATATCGATATATTTTTGTCAAAATTTTATGATATGTTCAAACATATATTTTATTTAAAAATAAAAACATTATCGTTTTTTCAAAATCACATAAATCCATATTATAATATCGACTGAGATAAAGAATAAAATGAAATATAAAAATCACGATGTATCTTCCTACATTGCGCGGGTATGCTTCTAATAAAAAAATGAAAGTAGAAGATTATAATAAGAAAACTTATGAAAATAAATTGCTATTTCATGTATTTTAATCTTTTAACAATTGTGATTTTCGTCCTTATAATTTATGACTATTTTTGTTTCATTATGTATGGTTTATAATTATTTACCATTTTGGTACCTTACAGTTAAAGGTAGGAATTTAATCTAGGGAAAGAAATAGTGATAAATTGTAAATCACAGGGATTAAAATCGAAATTTCTAAAACACAGGGACTAGAATAGAAATTTATAAACCACAAGGACAAAAATAAAGACTATTAACAAACCACAGGGACGAAAATCGTAATTTACTCTAGAAAAAACTAAAATAAAACCAACAATAAGCGAACAAAAGCCGGCCCAGTTTACCTTCTAGGTCTAGGGCATGGATAAACGCTCTGACGCTCTAAAATTTTCAAATTGAGCATCTTGATCTGCTAATCTCTTTTTGTATCTCTCCCAAAAATCTTTCTTGTCATCTTTCAGGTAAATTTCTCTCTTACTTTCTTCGCGATTCAACGATGATCTTGTTATATACTGAATATTATCTACTCTCGCACTTGCGGTTATTGATTTGAACGAAGTCGAAGAACACGACCAGAAAATTTCTGTTCTTGTTATGATTTTGTAACCGATTCACAGTCACTCGAAATTTAAGACCGCTGATACTAATTCTTTTTCCATTTTGATGTTTTTCTTTGGAACCGGACATTTCGTTAGGGTTCGATATGGTTTATTTCGAGACAGAAGTGTGATTAGTCTTGGATAGTTCACATCTTCTTGGATTCTTGAGAAATTGTAAAGTGTGATTGTTTTCATATTCAGATTTTTGGAAATTGGGTCTCTATTTTGTTTTTATAATTTGAAAATGATTCGTGGACTGTTTATATCTTTACATTCGCTGAAAAGGGTTTTGTACTAGTTGTCCAATTGTCTCTTGATAATGAAATTTGACAGGCGGTGTCTCAAAGATTAGCTTGTAACTCACAAGCATAAACATGAAGAAATCCTCCATAGACCATAGTTGCAGGTTCTTGTTGAGGATTCAAAATGTTCTAGTTGTCATAGCCTTCTTTCTTGTGTACGTGTAAAATAGAGCATATACGTGAAGACATCCCCTTAAAATGATATTTTGTGTAATGACTGTAGATTGCCTGTCTTTGAGGTCGTTTTCTCAAATGTAAAATACCATGTAATTTTTATCTTTCTTTTTATAAAAATGTAGATGAAGAGACCCCATGTACGCTAGAATGTTAAGAACATTGCCCAGAGGACTTTTGGCAGCTTTAGCATGTGTTTATTCAGTTATCCTTGTCTTGGGGTTGGTTTGGAAAAAAAAATGTTAGGAAGCATTTAAAAGCTGATGTGATTTCTGATGAAGTTCCATATTGTAATTAGTTAGCAATGGGAAAGTTTATTAGGGTCATGTTGATTCTACTATTCATATGACAACTATATACGTATACATTCCTTTTTTGCTGTCTTTCAAGTCCTGCTTGGTAAAAGATCTCTAATTTGACTTCATTCTTACTGCAGCTTTGTTGCTAAGGTTGAATCATGCGGAGATACAGTCCACCATACCACAGTCCTCCACGGAGAGGATATGGAGGTCGACCAAGAAGTCCTCCCAGGAGGGTATATGAAGGTGAGCGAGGGAGGCACAAGGAGGAGAATCATGGTAGCCTTTTGGTTCGTAATATTCCATTAAATTGCAGGTAAACTTTCTTTATCCATCGTATATGTTTCAGCATGGCTTAATTTTAATCAGTATGCTATTTCTATAGGATCTTATAAACCTCTTCCATTGCTTTTTGAGCTTCCTCCTTTTGGATTCCTTGTGATTATCTAATTTTGTTTTTTCTACTTGGCCTTCTAGGGCTGAAGAGCTTCGTGTCCCTTTTGAAAGGTTTGGAGTGGTCAGAGATGTCTATCTCCCAAAGAACTATTACACTGGGTGGGTATGCATACCGATAAGTTGGTCCCGACTTATCTGGGCCTTTTGACTTCTAATTTATTATGAAATGTTTGAAAATCAAAATATTAATTATAATCTAAAAACTTGTTTAATTACGCGGGTTCTATTCTTGTTGATGCATATGCACTATTTGTATGGATGCCTAAAATTTCTTTCGCTTATTCCATCTCACATATCATTTATGTTATTTGTGATTATGTTTTTCAGTACGTGATCATAAGATGCATATTGGGACACTCTTCTTTTTTTGTTGGTTCCTCTATGATACAGCGCCCCACTATATTTTATAAGCTGTAAAATTTCTAATGCTTGCCATAAATATTCCAAGTTGTACTTGAACAAAGGATTATCATGTGCAAATGATCAACTGTTCCTGCTACATGTTATCCAATTTGATATTGTTCAAACTAACAAATAAATACTTACTTAAGGAAATGGTGCTAGGGAAAGACTTGAGGTTTGCGAACTGAGAGTTCATAGAAGAGCTATGCTTGCTGGTTTTGGTATATCCTGCATACGTGATTAAAATGTATTCTATATCAATTTAATTTGTTGGTGATGGAAAGAAGAGTGAGTTTTATTAGCTCTGCTGTAAAATGCTATTATGTAGGCCTTTCTTTCATTTGTGTTCATGGTGAGTTATGTTTTGACCTGGTTTGTCAGGGGGCGTGTTGTTTGAAGTTAAAACAAGCCCAAGCCCCACAATTGATGAAGGCTCTTCTGTTTATCATTGCCTAACAAATTTCCCATCAAGGGTGTTAAGAGTAATGTTGAAATGAAGAATGTTCCATTATGAAGAGAAATTATATAACCATACAATCATTAGAAGTTTGATGTGGAAGAAGATTGATTCTTCACCAATTGAGGAGAAGTTGAGGAATTTTTACTTTGGGACAACATTGAATTCGAGTTCGTCAATTATTTACAAGAATGTGAAGAATTTTGAAGTCAATTGCATCTTTTGAAGTTGCCAATTTGCCATTCATACTTGATTGTAAAAGAAAAGGTCAGCCATTTGGATCTTAGCTGCTTTCGTGTACTTCTGTATTAGGTTCATATAGAACAATTATGAAGCTGATATATGCTTTACAAGAAGGTATAATAAGAAAAATCTGAATCAACTAGTGTCTCATAGTGGTTGGTGGTTTCTTGTTATTAGGAATTCTATACATATTTGGTGTTTTCTTTCAAGATTTGGTTTGTATTGTATGCAGAGAACCTCGTGGGTTTGCATTTGTGCAGTTTGTGGATGCTTATGATGCTGCAGAGGCCCAATATCATATGAATGGACGGATGTTTGCCGGTAGGGAGATTTCTGTTGTTCTGGCTGCAGAAACAAGGAAGAGGCCTGAGGAGATGCGCCGAAGAACCAGGGTTAGGTAATACATATTGGTTTTGTTTGCAATTATTGTTTGACTATGACGTTTTCTGATAGTTATGATGCTTGAAAATACTATAGAGGACCCTCGGGTAGTGACGGCAGGAGATCTTATCATGGTAACAATAGAACCTCATGTTTTTGTTTTATGTTGAGATTTTTGTTTTTCATTGCTCATGTGTGATTGATTAGTCATGCTTGTTTTATGTTCTACCTATAAGGGAGATCTCGGTCGCAATCACGGTCCCGTTCACGCTCTCCTCGTCGTCCTTTAGGTTCTAGAAGCCGTCATCGGTCAAGGTACGTAATTCCCAAACTTGCTATTTTGCATGATGACATCCAATTTGTGAAAGGTTGTGAACCTTGTTGCAATCCAACCAGGTCCTACTCTCCCGCTCCCAAACGACGAAGTGACTACTCTCAATCTCCTGTAAAAAGAGAGCCTCGATCGCCTCTTGTAGGACGAGAGATTGATGATGTTCGTAGGTCTTATTCTCCAGGTTATGGTGCTGCTGCCGACCAGAATGTTGATAGGTACGTTTTCATCTTGTATATTTGTTATCGCCACAGATGATTGCAATGTTTTCCAGTTACCTGATTGAGTGAAACATGGTTATGTAGGAGGTCTCCTTCTCCGTACGAAGGAGGGGCAGGGTACAAGTCGTCAGCGTCAAGGTCACCACCGGGATCTAGGTCTAGATCTGCTGCTGATATATCACCACCGCCCCGGGATTAACTTAACGGAATGATGTTTATTATATGGACATGTTTGCCATATGTACATGTATGCTACTTAACATTAAAACTTGCTAGTCACTTGGCTTGTGTATTTCTAGAATTAATCGACTTTGTTGTGTTTGATATTTCATGGATTATATATGTGCTCTTTTTCTTCGTTAAAAACCAAATCTGTATTCACAATCCGTATCGAAAGCTGGAAATCAGTTTAAAGTTTATCATTGTTTAAGTTTCATCTTTAAAATTAATTTCTATAGGTATGGAAAAAGTCTTCACAACCCAAGAGAGCTAGGGTTAGTTGGAAAGATTGCAATGTGGTAAAAACTTTTCAAGAGTCATGTTTGCGAGAGATATCTATAAATGGGCGAGAGGGTGGTGGCCTTAAGACAATTTCTTGGAGGAAAATAGCTGAGACGTTAGAAAAGACATATAATTTTATTGTGGACTAAAGACAAATGAAAAACCATTACGGCTACCTCAAAGACAAATATGGAGTTTGGTCAAAATTGAAAAACAAAATTGGAAATATCTATGATGTGTCAACAAACTCTTTTAAACTGTCTGAAGAGAAATGACAAATGGAAACAAATGTTGTAACACCTTGGAATTTCTTCTTCGCCCTCATTCTCCATTTCTTTTTCGTTGAGAATTCTTCCGCCCCGTTTGCAAGATATACGTCTCTATTTATATTTATATGTATTATTTATGTGTGCTTTATATATTAGGATTTTGTATCTTTATATCTTATTTAATCCTTTCTTTGATGTGGAAGTCTTTTGTCATTTACCTAGTAGGATTTAGGGCTAGGGGGTTTTAG
>NC_037528.1:4900259-4901225 GCF_001531365.2 Cynara cardunculus var. scolymus
TGAATCCAAAATATGGATTTTAGCCTATTTAGTTGGTGAATTTGACAGCACCAAATCTACCCAAGATGCTGTTTTGAATGTGCGATAACTTCTTAACCGTAGCTCGGATTGCTACGATTCTGGACATTTTAGAAAGCTCATATGTAGATCTAAATCTGTCCTTTAGACACTTTTTAGAAATAAGACTTCTAGATTGGTTATATTTGCGTCTCAAAACTGATAAAAAGCTAATTCTGAGCTGTGAATTATAGTGCCTAAAATAAGTTTAAATTAAGTTTGGTTAAGTTTTTGTTGTCGGATCTTTATGAAACTTTGGGTACATATTACGGGTGTTAAATAAGCTCACTTGGTYCTTCCAGAGTGACCGTTGGTCGATGTTTAGACGTATATGGACGTAGAGCCTAAGTTGGCTCGATTCTTGAGTATCGAAAGGCAGTGTGAGTTCATCCCTTTCTATGAGAGCATGCATCTTTATGTGGTGTGCCTTGCATATATATATATATATATATATCCTAAAAATTTGTAGATCTTACTTGACTAAATAAAAATGGATGCTTTAGGCGAGGAAGGGTTTAATTATAGAAATTCCAGTGGATTTACTTGTTTGGATCTGGGCCTGGAACTGTGAGATTTACATGGTGCCACACACTCACTGCTGTACACCCCCTGTTGAACCACATGATGAAACTTGTAGCAAAGATGAGCATTTAAACTGATCTAAGAATCATGCGTAGTTTTAATGTGAATATATGCCTTTATACTTATGTCATGGTCTGTAAATATCATATCGAGAAGTATTGGAGTTTGGGCACGAAAATCGTTTAGTTTAATATTTGTGAGGGATGGTATAAGTTGGTGATAGGCATTGTGATTATTATGTAATCACCAAATCATCCTCTCACTTCCACTCGGTAATAGGCATTGTGATTATTATGTAATTACCGAGGCAAAGGGCTTATGATCACG
>NC_037528.1:4901325-4903053 GCF_001531365.2 Cynara cardunculus var. scolymus
TTTATAAAAAATTATATTATTAAACAAAATATAAATTACTTCGTTTTTATACATAAATTAAATTATAAAAGAAAATTGAACTAAAAAAATTACACAAAAAATGAAGAATTTCAAATATTTAATTTGATACTAATATCGATATATTTTTGTCAAATTTTATGATATCTTAAAACATATATTTTATTTAAAAATAAAAAAATCATTGCTTTCTCAAAATCACATAAAATCATATTATAACATCGATTGAGATTTTTCAACCAACCATTTTGTTTCCTATTTGGAAACAAATTTGAGTTTGAATTGATGATCTTATCCTCCTTTGTTGAATGATGGACAGAGAGAACGTGGTGGATATTTTACATGAGACCTGAGCTATGTATTATTATGATTATTTCCATATAAATTGTATGTATTTGGGGGTGTTTGAGATTGTTTATAAAAACAACTCATAGACTTATTCTGGTATGACACTAATAATAAGTCCTTTTAAGTGTTTGGATAAACAACTTATACTAGTATCAAACCGGTAATAAGGAGTTTTTGAAGAAGTTAAATTCTTTTAACTTATAATAAGTTGATAAGTACTTTTATAGAAAAAAAATAAGTTATTTCAAATAAGCAATCCCAAACACCTCCTTTTTCAAAATTAGGTTTGCAAGGATATATTTCTAAAATTAATTTATATACAGATTATAATACTTAAGTTAACCTGTACCATATCAATATCTCCACCATCATCCGATAGTTTGAAGCTAAAAAACCGCATCATTTCGTTTCATGTCGTTCATTTTATGGCTTATTATTATTAAAGTTTAGGAGTATTTAGGATTGCCTATTAGTGCTTATTAACTTATTTCGATGTAATATCAATAATAAGAAGTTTTATAATAAGAAGTTTTTAGTGTTTGGATAGAAAAAAAAATCTTATATCGGTTTGGCACCGATAATAAGAAGTTTTTGATAAGTTATTCCATTATAATTTATTAACTTGTTTCACTATGATACTGGTAATAAAGAAATAGCTATCAGATCATTACGTTTTGATATTGTTATAAATTAATCTAAACATTTTTTATAAAACTGCGATTTATAAGTCGATGCATGGCCCACGATTAAATAGGCTCGTTTTGTCAAACTTATTGAATTAAATGGAAGCCGGGTCCTTATATTTTGTGTGGTTGCATTCCTGTCTATAATCATAGCAATTCAATCAATTTCCAAGATATGGATTGCTTGTATTCGAGAAAGATGTATAAATGTGATTTGAAGTTGTAAGAATAATATAACATATGTAATTAATGTTCAAAATATAAATATATGATATGATATGATATGACTCGTGTCGGTCTCGTTAATCTATACTATCTTATAAAGCATTTGGCTAAAACTCTTAAAAACTCTTAAACCGGTTCATCCTAAACGATTTCATTCATATCCGATTTTATTCCATATCTGAATTCGTATAACTAACTGTAGATAAACACAACCAAATACAGGATAAACATTTCATTTTGAATATAAAAAATATAAAATATAATTCGTTTAATCATTAAATTCTAACAGAATACTTAATTATTATCTTTATAAAATTTATAATATTAAACCAAAAATAAATTGTTTTATTAGTAAACTTAAATTAAATTATATAAAATATATATTATATATTATAAATCATTTGACAAAAACTCTTAAAAACCACTTTTTATGCGTAAAGTACTGTTTATTAAT
>NC_037528.1:4904631-4921082 GCF_001531365.2 Cynara cardunculus var. scolymus
ACGATGTATCTCGCTGTATTGCGCGAGTACGCTTCTAGTATATATATATATATATATATATATATATATATATACATGTCTTAAAAATAAAAAAGTAAGGTTTTTAAAAAAATATATTAAAAGAGAAAAGAAAATATATAATATATTTATAATAAGATAATTAGAAATATTAGTATAAAAAAAAGACAATAAAAAAACAAAAAAAATAAAAAAATAACAAAAAGTGAAACGATTAAAATTAGGGATGCCATAAAGTAAAAGCTGGATGCCATTAGCCACCCCCGAAAAGTAATCCACTCTATATGAAAGTAATGATGATTTCTCCATGACTTATATGGTCTATGCCATGACATAAGCCTACACAATATTCTCAATTCGAAGTGAATTAGGTTACTGAAACCTAAACTTAAACTCAGCATGGAAGATTTTATTATTAATAATAGATGTGTGGCTAAAGATTGATATATAGTGATGAGAGTAGTGATTTAAGATAATTTGGGGTTAGTTTTAAACCATATTGAAGCAGAGAAATCGTTAGATGGTTTAATATCGTTGGATATAATGACATTGATAGAGATGTGTTTTATGCAAAACTTATGGTAAGATGAGATCAAATAGATTTAGAGTGGTGTTGGTGGATAAAGTTTTGATGACAAACTTCCATTGATTGCTTTAGTGGGGAGAGAATATGTTTAGCTGTGAGAATAATATGAACTCAAAGTATTGATGATATAGTCAATTGATTCATCATTTATTTGCATAGGCAAATTTCGAGGACGAAATTTTGTTAAGGGATAAAGTTTGTAATAACAAAAAAAAAAGAGAAAGGAATTGTTAGTTGTTGAATTTCAAGGACTTGTAGTGTAAATCTATCAAAGTGAAGGGTTTAGACCCTAAAAATTGAATATGATTTAATGACAAGAAACCCAAAGGTCATGAAACCTACGACCATTTATTATGGCTTATCGTTTCATATTTCGTGAAACCGTCGATGGGGCTTAGTATAAAATGGGAGTTTGTAGTTTTATGTGTAGTTTGGGGTTAAGAAGGAGAACTATTGTGAGAAAAAAGCGACGGTGGACGCTGTAATGAGAGTTGACGGTGCTCTACATCGTAGTTAGTTTGGCACCAATCGGGGAGACTCTAGCCACTTCAAAGATCGGTTTGGGCTACGCCATGTATTGTGAGTTACACGTGATTTATTTTTAAAATGATTGCATGCCTTATTATCCAAAAGTTGTTTGAAGTTTCTCGAGATTTTTGATATGCTATATATTCGTGAAAAGTTCGATATTTTTATAATATATGTTTTGAGTATTTGTGTGTCAATGGGGATGTACTACGATATGATTTTGTAAAGACGAGTATGCTTTGTGAGCTTGTCTAAGCCGTAAGTGCGGATATGCTGTGTGAGTTCGCCAGGTAATGCTGTGTGAGGTAGACATCTCCTATGACGCCGTTGCTTTGTGATGTAGACACGCATTATAATATCTTTACTTTGTGAAAAGTATTATTTTCATCAACGCATGCTAATTTATGAAGCTTCGTGAAAATTGTTTATTATAAAAGTTGTTGTTCATACATGAAAACGGTGGATTCACTGGGCCTAAGGCTCACCCAAAACTCTTTTAATTTTTTTTTACCCAGGCGGCTTTTGAGTGGAAAGAAAAAAGTGCAATAAAGAGAGATAATGATTAGCTCCAAAGAAGGTTATATGCAGATCAAGGCATTGTTATATAGAGCAAAATTATGCTCATCAAGATTGTAATTTAGATGGTGATAGAATTTGTAAGTTTAGAAATTTTATTTCTGCTGCAACGTAAGTATTTGATCTTGGGATACTAGTTTCGTTATATTTAAGTATTCGAAAATTTGGGATGTTACACATACATACATACATACATACATACATACAGGCGAAGTATCGTGTGAGATAGAAATTTTGGTGAGAAGCGTGAGAAAAAATATGAATCCTTGATCAATTTTAATTTCATGTCGATTCATGAACTGCACTTTAGAAAGGAACTGATCCAGTGTATCTCGGTACAGTTCATTAGTGTTGACATTCAATTAAGATTAATCTAAATGAGAAGATCTTTTTTATATTTTTCCATCAAAACTCCACCCTATATATAAAAATAGATTTATTTTATCGTACTGTAACATAAATTTTATTTTGTATTTTTTAATATTCAATAATATATTAATGCTAAATTTATAAGAAAATCAAATATAATATTAAATTTGTAAGAAAATAAAAAAATAATGTTAAATTTATTTATAATAAAAATTGATATCAATATTAATTAACCATCACAGTATTTATATTTTTTGTTTGAATTTGTGAGGTAAGTAGGATCTAGAGATGGAAACTTAAAACTTTATCTCTTGGAAGGTTCCTGTTGATACTCGATCTTAATGGGACAGGGACTCTTTGGTTTGACCGGTAATGAAGCAGGGACTTTTGCTTATTTTCATATTTGAATAGGGGTCGGGACCAATCATGGTCAAAAACCAGTTCCGGGCCGGGTCTTATTGGTCCTGTCTTCAACAGATCTGGTCATAACCGGTTCCGGTCGAAAAAAAGTAAGTCCGGTCAAACTTTATTGTAACCGGTTATAGGTCGCCGGTTCCGGTCCCGGTCATTAAAAATAATATATATTTTTTATTTTTATTAATGATATATATTTTTAATACATTATAAAATTTGTAATTAGGTCACTCAAATACACTTTAAAAATATGTTTTATTAAAAGTAAAATTACATTGTCTTACCAAATATAGCGAGAAACCAAAAATTATGAACTTTTTTTTTACGTTTTCTGCAAATCAAGAACTTGATATGTAAACCCCTCAACCAAAACACTTGTTTAGAAAGCAAAAAATACAAAAAAGCAGCCAAAAACGGTGATAAACGGATAGTTTTTTTGAAAAATAACGGCTATATTTTTTTTTATTAAAAAAGCAACATTTTTTAAAAATCTGGCCGGGCCGGTCCATAACCGGTCCTAATTGGTCCCGCGAAACACACCAAATCCATAACCAGTCTTTGGCCGGTCCTGATCCTCCGGCGGTCCCAAGCCAGACCGGTTGGCCATCACTAGTCAGGACGAGGTCGGGATCAGATTACCCGTCCTTAATTCGATCATGATTATTTTATTTATATACACACACAGACACACAAGTTATTTTGAGAAGTAAAAAAATATTTGACAAGTAAAGAAATGATCCTAGTCCTGGTCAATCAGATTTGACTGGTTAATAAATTGCGGCTTTAACTAATCAATAATTATAGCATTGACTGCTAAAAAATTACGGCTATGCAAAAAACAGAGAGAGTAGTTTTATTACTTTTACAAATAAACGACAAACAAGTCATATATAAACCTATGTGATTCACATATGAACTAATTAACTGATTTATATATGAATTCTTGTGATTCATAGATGAACTATCACTGATCTACATATGAACCCGTATGAATCACATATGAACTAATTAAATGATTCGTATATAAACTTGTAGGTTTATATATGAACCAAATAAATTGTTCAATACTTATGAACTATATGTTCATATATGAACTCGTTAACTAGTTCAGTGTTTTACAGTCAAAGCCGCTAATGTTGACTCGATGAATAGTTAGAATCACTTCTTTACTTCTTAAATATTTATCACTTATCAAATGAATCTTTCTCAATATGTATAATATATATATATATATATATATATATATATTATTCAACAATAAATATATTTGTTTTCAATATTGATAATTAATGTAATGACTATTCATTATAATTTTAATTTTAAAATACATTGTTTTTTAATAAACACAAATATCCAATGAATTCTCCAAATCTGTCGGGATCGAAACGAAGAATGCATTACCCACCCTGTTTCCGTACTTAGTAGTACCAAATACCAATACATATGGGTAGAGGCAAAAGCTAACCAAAACCATACCATCCAACTTTGCAGAAAAGAATTTCTAACTATCAATGATAAATCCAACTCCCCGAAAAGATTTGTTCATAACATATTCATTTACAAACGTCCGATAAAATGTCAAGACTTCTAAAAACATAACTTATTACAAAAACTTTTAGATATGATATGTTTTATTGTCTGATCATCTAAACTTTTAGAAAATGTGATGGTAAAAACAAATGAACTCGTCCTCCAAAATTGACGAAGTTGTGATGATAAAAATAGACAAACGAGCCTCTTTGGCTTGAAACATCGTATAATTTCCAAGTGTGTTCAGGTTCGTCTAATGATACCAAACGCCTTTGTGTATTAGTCATATCAGATAAACTGGATTAAGAACAAGATTCAAGAAAGAAACAAAAAGCAAACAATGGTTCCAAATTCCAAAAAGCCCCATTAAGATCAGTCATTTTTGTAACAAAAAGAAAATCCATATGTTTCATGACCTTCATTCAGGCTGCACAGCACCATTAAGCCAGAAAAACACTGGTTAGCACATTATTGCACTGTAACGAAGCCTTCAGCAACATCAGACCCTACAAAAGATCACAGAGAAATGTATTTAAGTAAGGTGTGGATAAATTCAGGCTACATTTCCATCTACTATAACAGTAAAATACAAACAACAAAAGCATATACACCTCCTTCATTTCCAAAGAAACCACCTTTTCCTAAAGACCACCAACTTCCGTCACATTGAACCTGCTCAACATGGTGATGCTAGATATGGTGGACATAGGCATCACCACCAAATCATCCATAACCATGTAAGTCACCACCCCCTTAACAAAACCACCGCCTTCTGCCGTCAACTTTGCTGCACCAGAACCAGCCACATAGGGACACTCGCTGTTCATAAGACCATTGCAGTCTGGACACACAGCAGTGGGATTATCAGCCACAAATAAATGGTCGGAACATGAGTAAAACTTCCTATACAGCGAACCATCATCATTAGGTAGCAATATTGGGAGCTGAGCCCCATGGTTGGCAATCTTAGGGTTCAAAATACAGTCTTTGCTTGAATTTGGCTGCATATAAATATCACTCAAGTTTTCAATGCTATCGTAGAGGTTTCCCAGTGAACCCACCATAGAAGTATTCTTGAGAAGCCTGATAACGGTACCAACAGGCAGAGAAAGAATATGGAATAGGAAATCCACAAATTCTTTGTTAGCTTCGGCAAATACAACTTTCTTGGCTTTCTTGTCGATCAAAAGCTTTAAGCTTACTTTAGATGAAGATGAAGCTGAAGCTGAAGCTGAAGTGGCTGCCATGCTTAACTGTTTGGAAACAGCATGTAATACAGAAAATTGGATCTTCTTTTCTTTTATAAACTTGGATTATGAGTTGTGAATTTGGATTGGTTTGCTTTAGGAATATGAAAACCAATCGTTTCATTTCCAAATGTAGGGGTCATAATTTCTCGGATCTCTTGGAATCACTCTGACATCTCCATGTTTGACTATACACGGTCAATGTAGTATTTTTTAAACCAAATTTTTACCCCATTTAGTTTTAGGTTGATTCTTTGATTCTCTTGATAAATTGGTGAATACCCATATCTGTTTCCGATTGTTTTGGGTGGTTCGAGGTTTTGTTGGCCTAAAGGCGTTACCTAAGTGGCTGATTTAAATTATGATATTAGTAAATGTTTATCCGATAAGTATTTATCGGGTATTTACCTTATCGAATAAACATGACTACGATTGAAAATCTTATCCAATAAGAACTATGGTAAGGATGAAGATCCCGTAAGCACTTATTGAATGAATTGTTGCATATGATACAATTTTGATTGACTATAATCTTACCCAATAAAATAAGTTTGAATTTTGGTTTTTATTGTTAAACGTTTACTGGGTAAGTGAATGGGTAAATATATACAATATAAAGAATAAAAATTAATTAATTAAAAATATGATTAGATTAAAAATGATAAACAAGTCAAAATTAGGGTTACATGTCAAAAATGTTGGTCTCTACCAAAGAAAATTATTCAAATTCATTGGTAAGAGAATTTGATTCTATCACTATAAAACAAATGATTTTTACCCATAAAAATAATTCAGATAAATTTTTATCAGTGATTACCCACGGATCACCCATAATATATCAATAATTTGGTAGAATCCTATGTTTTTCGAGAAAATACCAATAGATCATCCAAAAAATCCATGGGTAATATGTCACTGATTTGAAATATCCACCAACAATAAATCAATAACCCACCAACTTTTGTGACGGTTATATGACAAATCATTCTTTAGTGACAGATTTCATAGAAAAAAGTCTTTCATTTGGCAATGTATATACTCCGATTTGATAAAACAAAAGATTATTTTTTTAAATCTTTTCATTTTCAAAAACAAATTGATTGCAGGCTCAGTCTCAAGTATTAACACCCACGACTCAAGAACGAAAAGATTCAAGTGATAACATATCAACATCGATTTGAACATGAGAAAGAGTACGTTAAACCCTAAAAAGTTAGCTTCAAGTATTAACAAACTAACAATAGAGGATTGAGACTTAATCTTTATGGTTTCACACAACGGAAAAAATGACACAGAACTTGAGAAAATATACACTATGTTGAACCGAGTAGTGTTATATGGGATCCACTAACAAAATAGTTTCAATTTCAACAATTTACATATAATTTTTGTAGTCCACTATTTGTAATAGCTAAACTGAAATTCAAGTTTCGATATACTACTATAGCCTCTCTTTTTACAATAATGATACCCAATAGACAGTAATAACACGAAACAAATCACCAGACCCGTTTCTGACATTTTATAGGCCTAGCTGGGCGAATGTAAAAACACGACCCTCTGCAAGAAACAAGGCTTTTAACAACTTTTGTCGTCATTAAAAGTCCATTTGTCATCAGAAAGAGTATATAACAACATGTTGTCGTTATAACTTGTGGGGGAAAACATGTTATCGCTAAAAGACGCATCGTCAAAGCTCACTTTTCTTGTAGTGACCCTCCGGTAAGTACGAAAAAAAATTCAATAATTGTTTATTATTAGTATAAAATTGAGTACTAGAAATGCTAATAATTTACCGAGGAAATAATCTTTTTTATCTTTATTATAGATATATGAGAGAGTACTTAAATTTACGTACTTCTTATTAGGTAATTTGAAACCAAGAGTATAGAAACTATGGTTGATATTTTTTTTTTTTTAAAGTAAGAATTTTTTTTATTTCATAACAAGAAATGTGATATTTTGATATAAAGAGACAATACGTGTGAATGAAGTAATTGTGAAGGTCAATGAGAGATCAATAATAAAGAAGATTATCAAGGTTTTCTAGACAAATAGATAGATGAAGATCAATAAGAATATGAAAGAAAAGATGATCCATTGAGATCCAATAAAAATAAATAATGAATTGAACATATAATATGCACGCTCAACAAATGATTGTTTGAGCACTTAAATATAATCTTGTGGTATGGTGGAATCCCAATGAAAGATATATAAGTCAAACAATTAATGAAAATATTTAAATTTTATTTTTTCTTCTGTTTTTGCTCAACTAAAATAAGATGTTAAGATTAAAAGTTTATGGAACATAACATATATAAGAGACATTATTAAATACATCTAGTAGAAAAAATTTATTGCTTAATTACAAAATTATGAAACACGTCATAAGTTATAAGAACAATAAATTGATTGTCAAACAATAGTAATATATTTTATGTAGAAGCAAAAATAGATAACAATAGTCAAGAAAAACAATTAGAACAAGATAACCAAATAATAATAGTCAATAGAAGCAAAAATTGATACAAAATATCTAACAAAAATATATAACAATAGCAAACATATGATCTCAACGTTAAATTGTTGAAGCACGAAAACAGTCAAGCATATAAAGATAGCAATAGCCAATATAATTAGACCTTGTTGAAGATAAAATAAATTAGCGAGACAATAAACAATAGTATATAATGAATGACCAATTAATTTTTTTTATTTTATTCTCCAATTTAATTAGTTGATATATTTTTAAGCCCTTATTATCTACTAAATTTTTTTTGCTTCTTATTACATGCTAGAATTTTTTGGTTTTCCTTAATTTATTAAAAAAATTTAAACTATTATTATACTTTAAAGGAAAATTTTAGGCCCTTATATTTTTGAGCCCTTATATTTTTGAGCCCTGGACGTGTGTCTGTGCCGCCCTCGCTCAGGGACGACCCTGCAAATCACTAATGATGATAAAACAATCATAGAATTCAATGAACAAAATCAACAAGATATTCTTGGTTGGTTCTTTCAAATCCATATCTTTTCGTTTTCGGAATGAACATTAATTACTTCCTCAACAAAGAGATAAAACTAATGCTAAACTAATTGCTGGTGGAACAGACATCACCTTAAACAAGATTTGGAATTAAGAACAATATTCATGATATAAACAAAAAGCATAACATTGCCAAAAGCATAAACCCTGCAACATGCTGATTCTTTAAAACAAAACAAAAAATCCATTATAAGTTTCGTGATCATTATTCAAGCAGCATAACAAGTTAAGCAAGAAACACAGTGGTWAGCACATTCTTGCACTGCATGGACGCCCTCAGCAACATCAGACCCTACAAAGATCACGCAAGTAACAAATTAACAAGTGTATTAATGGATGAATCCATGCYCCTTTTATGRGAAAGADAACAACAGAATACAAGATAGCATATATACCTCTTTCATTTCCAAAGAAACCACCTTTTCCTCAAGACCACCAACTTCTTTCACATTGAACTTGTTGAGCATGGTGATGCTAGATATGGTGGACATAGGMTTCACCACCAGATCATCCATAACCATGTAAGTAACCACTCCCTTCACAAAACCACCACCCTCTGCCGTCAACTTCGCTGCACCAGCACCAGCCACAAAGGAGACGACAGCATTCATACGACCATTGCACTGAGGACACACAGCAGTAGGATCTTCGGCTACATATGAATGATGATTAATACAATTGTAAAACGTCTTAGCCACGGGAGCATCATCATCATCATTAGATAGCAATAATGGAACAGGATCCCCATAGTTGGCAATCTTGGGGTTCAAAATACTGTCTTTGTTTCGATTTGGCTGCATATAAGTATCGTTCAAGTTTTCGATGCTGTCGTAGAGGTTTCCCAATGAACCCACCATTGAATTCTTTTTCAAAAGCCTGATGACAGTACCAACAGGGAGAGAAAAGATGTGGAACAGGAAATCCACAAATTCTTTGTTGGCTTCCGCAAATAGAACTTTCTTGGCTTTTTTATCAATCAAAAGCTTTATACTTACCTTAGATGAAGTTGACGAAGAGGGTGCCATTTTTGCTTCTTGACATAAAACATGTAAAGATTGGATCTTTCTTTATATACTTGGATGATGCGTAGAGAATTTAAATTAGGAATATGAAAAGAAATCGTTTAGATCATTTATATCCAAATTTATGGGTCATAAATTCTGGGATCTTTTGGAATTACTGTAACATAAAATTATTTTTTGACTCTTACAAATCAATATAAAGCGATTCCCATCAGTATGCAGTATGCAGTATGCAGTATGCACAAAACCCAACCAAAACATTGCAATCCAACGTTCTGCAGGAAAAGAAAAGTCTAACCATGCATGAATCTAAAACTTCCTTCAATAATAACACAAACTAGATGATTTTGTACACCGAAACGAATACGCTGTACATGTGATAATAACAATGGACAAACAACCCTTCCGGCTTCGAACTTTGCTGAATGCAAAACGTCACACCGTTTTCTGGAGAATTCCAAGAAGGAATTTGTTGCAATCAGCCCTTATCAGAAAAGGCATGGCCTCGGTACCTTCATGTATTTTTCAGCATCTTTCACTGGAATATTATGGAAGATTGCAGGACCTCTGATTAACTTCGTCCTACAAAGTACTCGGCAGCGGAAGGAATTCTGAAGATTCTTCATCTTGCTTCACGACCTGCATGTACACCACTAGATATAAAAAAACCAATAGAAATTGTAACCATTCAAAGTTATAAAGAAAAAGAGACCCTTTTTGCGGCATTTCCACTAGAATTCATACGATAGATATCAAGTGAATGATTTTCAAAGCAAGAGTTGTACCTTGATATGAGTGTCGTCTGACAGGCTCATTTTGAGTGCGAACATCGTTAATAACTTCTTTCATTTCATGTCAAAATATGGTGGTTCAGCACGCCCTTCGCTTGTCCCAGGTGCATTCCTGCTGTGATGCCAGAAATCTTTCCTTACATTTTTCTAGCTTCCCATATCCTGAACTAGCAGCAGCCAAACATAGCCTTAAAGAAAAAAATTTAAGTTTAACAACTTGATCATTCAAAATTAAAAGTTCTAAGCTTTTCCTATTAATCTAAACATAATACTATCCGAATTTCATTCAAAATGGGAATCAAAATTGCCTCATTTCAAGACTTTCAAATTTCAAAATACCACCATTAATGGCGGTCAACGACGACTTCAAGATGCTGTAAGCTACATATATAAATCGACTATCGATTTAGAACTCTTATAAACCAGCGACAAGTAAAACAGGGTTATATACAGATTAAGATTTAGATATGAACCATTTCTATAAATAATCTAAAAGGTCTTGATCGAAGCTATCAACCATTTGTAGTTTCGGATGAACTTCTAACCAGTGGCGGATCTAGAAACTATTATGGTTGGGGGCACACTTAGGAGGGTCGAAAATTTTTCGAAACCGAACAATTCGTCCGAACCAAAAAAGGTTTTGGGTTTCCATTTTCAGATTTAAACTGTTCGGTTAACCGAATAAAGATAACTAATGCGGTTGAGTAACATTTTAGTAACATTTTTATTTGTCTACAAAATTAACCTAAAATTTGACATTTCCATTTGATTTGTCTAATTGCCTACAAAATTACCCACAAAATTAACCAACAAAATTAACCTAAAATACATAACTAACCTAAAGCATTTACCAATTACAACAAAATTAACCAACAAAATTAACCTAAAATAAATACCTAACCTAAAACATTTATCAATTACCACAAAATTAACCTAAAATAAATACCTAACCTAAAGCATTTACCAATTACCAATTACCACAAAATTAACTTAAAATAAATACCTAACCTAAAGCATTTACCAATTACCACAAAATTAACCTAAAATACTACTAATTGAAAACTTGAAGATGGAAATTAGAAATTTAGAATATTTACCAAGAGGCACAGCAGTCAGCAAGCAGCCAGCACAATCGGTCTCGCCTCTCGGTCAGTCCGACTAGGGTTCCTTCCTTCGTCGATCCGCAGGTGACAGGTCGGTTCGGTCACTCTCCTCTCTCGCTGAGTCGCTGTCTGTCTCACTCTCGCAGGTCGCAGCACGGCAGCAGTGCAGCACGCCTGCGCCGTCGACGTCGTCACTCGTCCAGTCCAGTCGTCCGTCTGTCCTCTCCTCAGTCCTCTGTCCGTCTATCGGCTATCGCAACGATGAAGAAGAAAACGAGTCGTTCGTGCAGGTTAGAGAGGGGCCTCTTGCCTCATATTGTAGGGGGCCCAAAGAAGAGTTAATTAAAAATACAAGTAAATATTTTTTTTTTGGGCTTTGCTGTTAAAATGTTGTTGGGGGCCCAGGCCCCCTACCCCCTTAAGGTGCATCCGCCACTGCTTCTAACCTAAAAAACTACCTGAAACCGGATAGGAACGTTTTCAAGTAAAAAAACTTAAATCAATTTTACCGTTCTCAAACCCCACGTACCAAAAAAGTGAGCTTCAACGACGAACTTCTAGCAACAATATCCTTCAGCAAAAAGATATAGTGACGACATGTCCCGTCTACAAATTGTTTCTGACGATAAATTGACTTTTTTAGCGACTACAAAAGTCGTTGCTAAAACCCTATTTCTTTTGGTACGTTATTCAAACCCCTTGTTGTCTCATTATTTTTTGCACCAACCATGACTACAATTAGCTACTGCCATCGATCCCCTCTTTTTGATCTTTTTTATGTATTTTGATTTTCCAATTTTTTATGTCTATAGACTATACGTACGTAGAATCAAAAAACAAGAAAAACATAAAAAAAATGGAGATCGATGACAGAGGTTAACGGCCGCGGTGAACGGTATGAAGAACGAACAACGATGGGGGACGAGAAGTGGTGAGGGAGCGATTCCGTTGTACGCAAGGAATTTGAATGACGTAAGGTTTGAAAACGATATACTTGATTTAGGTTTTCTTTTACGTTAAAACATTCATAGCCAGTTAGATGTAACTCTTTGAGTTAAGAAATTAACACCCAAGTACAATCAGAAATAAATATCAATAGAAGAGATAAGGTTAGGTTGTTAAATTACCTCATGTTGAATCAATCAAAGGAGCACTGAAGGGAGGTTGTAGGAGCAATAGAGGATTGCGACTTAGGTAGGGTGCTCAAAAACCTGATCAACCAAACTCAACTCAACGTGAAATAACTCAACTCGAAGCAACCCGATGTCTAATCGAGTTGTAAAATTTTCAAACCGTAGATATTAGGTTACTATTATTTGAACCCAACCCAACCCGATGAACCCGATATCTATTTATTTCATGGATTTAATACGGTTGTTGAATTTCTATTAATATATACACTAGACAATTACACTATCATGGACACTATTCATATACACATCTCTATATAACTCATTCGTATATATGTTCGGTAATTGTAAACATATATACGTAAATTGAGAAAACTAACTGAATGTGATATACGTAAGAAGTATGGATAAGTTTTATCAAATGGAGGATGATGAAAAAGAAATTATGAGCAGAGAAGTAACATGTTTAAGGTTAGAAAAATATTTTAATGTAACAAAGTATCAACCCTTACGGTTTGGGTTGGGTTGGGTTGCACTTTCGTTTGGGTTGGGTTAAGATTTTTCAAACCGCAAACATTGGGTTGGTTGTTAAAATGTCTTCAACCCGATCAACCCAACCTATGAGCACCCCTAGACTTAGGGGTTGTTTACCTAAATGTTTATCCAGTAAGCACTTACCGTTAGAAATCAACACTATAATTTATTTTACCGGGTAAGATTGTATGCAACAATTTACCCGGTAACCACTTACCCGAGTAAGAGTCGGCACCCTCACTTACCGAATAAGAGTCTCCATCTTTATCATTGCTCTTACCGAGTAAAATTTTTGACCCTTGTTATGTATAAAGAAAAGTACCCGATAAGTACTTACCAGTTAAGAGTTAGTAAACGGCTCCTTAATCTTTATGGTTTCACACAATGGAAAAAATGCCACAACTTAAAGAAAATATACACTATGTTGAATCAAGTAGTGTCATGGGATCCACTAACAAATTAGTTTCAATTTCAACGATTTACATTTAGATTTTTGTAGTCCACTATTTTTAAGCGTTAAAACTGAAATTCGAGTTTCAATATATTACTATATATAGCCTCTCTTTTTCCTGTAATGATACCCGGAAGATGGTACTAACAGGAAACAAATCGTTAAAGATGATAATACAGTCTTTTTTTCCTGTAATAATACCAAAAAGACGCAATAACACGAAACAAATCGATAAAACAGTCACAAAATACAATGAACAAATTAATCAGTAGCACGAGCCACCACCTTCACCTTCACCTTCGCCTTCGCAACAAGATATTATTGGTTGGTTCTTTCAAATCCATATCTTTTCGGATTGAACATTATTTTTCTTGATCTACAAAGAGATAAAATCAATGATGATTGATTCCATGTTTCTTGTAAAGATTACTTAAATTATATTATAAAAATAAAAAGTAGTTTGAGGGGCAATTTTGTTATTGAAAATGAAAGTTGAGGGAGAAAAAGTTGAATTAATAGATAAAATTGCACCTTTCAGATGGAACCTTAAATAGGAATATCATTCGTTAATAATTCTTTTTAAGAACCTTGCTCGTTAATTTATATAAACCATAGAAACAAATTTGCATTTAACTCTTTACAAAATTAATATTAGCAGTTTTTTTTAGGGGCCGTTTACCAAACGCTTACCTGGGTAAGCGCTCACCAAGTCATGTTACCCCACTGGATGAATATGGTAAGGACCAATAATCTTACCTATAAAAACGAGACAAGGATCAAGAGTCTTACCCATGCGATAAATTGTTAAGGACCAAGAATCTTACCATGGTAAACGCTTACCAGATAAATTATTACATGCGATGTCGTTTTAGTGGACTAAAATCTTAGCCGGAAAGTAAATAGTAATATTAAATTTTAACTTACCAGGTAAGCATTTGATAAACGACATCTTAGTTTTAGAGTTCATCTACGTTAGATTCGTAGGTTGTATCAATTTCAACTATTAAAACAAAAAGCATAACATTGCCAAAAGCATAAACCCTGCAACATGCTGATTCTTTAAAACAAAACAAAAATTCCATTATAAGTTTCGTGATCATTATTCAAGCAGCACAGCACCTTAAGCAAGAAACACAGTGGTAAGCACATTCTTGCACTGCATGGACGCCCTCAGCAACATCAGACCCTACAAAGATCACGCAAGTAACAAATTAACAAGTGTATTAATGGATGAATCCATGCYCCTTTTATGRGAAAGAWAACAACAGAATACAAGATAGCATATATACCTCTTTCATTTCCAAAGAAACCACCTTTTCCTMAAGACCACCAACTTCTTTCACATTGAACYTGYTSARCATGGTGATGCTAGATATGGTGGACATAGGMTTCACCACCAGATCATCCATAACCATGTAAGTAACCACTCCCTTCACGAAACCACCACCCTCTGCCGTCAACTTCGCTGCAGCACCAGCCACGAAGGGGAGGACGGTATTCATACGACCATTGCACTCAGGACAGACAGCAGTAGGATCTTCGGCTACATAAAAATGATACTGATTACACTTGTAAAACTTCTTAGCCACGGGAACGTCATCATCATTAGATAGCAATAATGGAACACGATCCCCAGAGTTGGCAATCTTGGGGTTCAATATACTGTCTTTGTTTCGATCTGGCTGCATATAAGTATCGTTTAAGTTTTCGACGCTGTCGTAGAGGTTTCCCAATGAACCCACCATTGAATTCTTCTTCAAAAGCCTGATGACAGTACCAACAGGGAGAGAAAGGATTTGGAACAGGAAATCCACAAATTCTTTGTTGGCTTCCGCAAATAGAAAATCAAAAGCTTTAGACTTACTTTTGATGAAGTTGAAGAAGAGGGTGCCATTTTTGCTTCTTCACTTAAAACATGTAAAGATTGGATCTTTGTTTATATAAATGGATGATGCGTAGAGAATTTGAAGTAGGAATATGAAAAGCAATCGTTGTGATCATTTATCTCTCATAAATTCTGGGATCTTTTAGAAGTTAAATGTAGTATTTTTGAAGCCATAAATTGACATGAAACGTTTCAAAAATTTGTTCCAAAAGGAGTCTAACCATGCATGAATCTAAAACTTCCTTCAATAATAACACAAATAGATGAATACTGTGCTCCAAAACGAATACGTTGTACATGCGATGATGACAGTGGACAAACAACCTTCTCGCCAAGAAGGAACTTGTTGCAATCAGCCCTTATCAGAAAGAGCATGGCCTCGGTAGCTTCATGTATTCTCCAGCATCTTTCACTGGAATATTATGGAGGATTGCAGGACCTCTGATTAACTTCAATTCGTCCTACAAAGAACTCAGCAGCGCAAGGAATTCTAAAGATTCTTCATCTTGATTCACGACCTGTATGTACACCAGTAGGCACTAGATATAAAAAATCATTGATGTTACTTAAAATTCAAGATTACAAGTAGATTATGTATAAATACAACTTATTAAAGTTCTATATCTGAATTTGTGTAACTAACTGCAGATAAACAAAATCAAATACAAGATAAACATCTCATTTTAAATATAAAAAATCTAAAATATAATTAGAATAATCATTAAGTTTTAACATAATATTTAATTATTATCTTTATAAAATATTATATTATTAAAAAAATTATTTCGTTATCAAACTTAAATTAAATTATAATAAAAAAATAAATTAAAGAAATTACATAAAAAAAAGAACTTTTAAATAGTTGATTTGATATTAAGGGGGTGTTTGGGATTGTTTATAAAAACAACTTATTTACTTATTCCAATATGGTACCGGTAATAAACATTTTTGAATATTTGGATAAACAACTTATACCGGTGCAAAACCGGTAATAAAAAGTTTTTGAAAAAGTTAAACTCTTCTGACTTAGAATAAGTTGATAAGTGCTTTTATAGAAAAGCATAAGTTATTTCAAATAAGCAATTCCAAACACCCCTAACATTGATATATATATATATATATATATATATATATATATATATACTAGAAGCGTACTCGCGCAATGCAGCGAGATACATCGTGATTTTAATATTTCATTTTATTTTTTATCTCAGTCGA
>NC_037528.1:4925135-4930159 GCF_001531365.2 Cynara cardunculus var. scolymus
AATGATTATCCTAATTATATTTTAGATTTTTTATATTTAAAATGAGATGTTTATCCTGTATTTGATGTGTTTATCTGCAGTTAGTTACACGAATTCAGATATGGAATGAAATCGGATAAGGATGAAATTGTTTAAGGATGAACGAATTTAAGAGTTTTTAAGAGTTTTAGCCAAATGCTTTATAATATAGTATAGATAAAAGACAATACTTTTGTCTTCAAGATTCTCTCTCTAGTCCGTAGCAGCTCGAAATAAGATGACCCAATTGAAGGATTACTAATCAAGCGTCGTACAATCCACAAAAACAACTATTTTGGCAGTAAATCTATTGCTTAATTTGCATTTTGGAACTGTTCTTACAAATCAATATACAGCGAGTTCCATCACTAGGACCAATGCACTATGCAGTTTGGGTAGCCACAAAACCCAACCAAAACATTGCAATCCAACATTCTGCACTAACCATGAATCTAAAACTTCCTTCAATAATAACACAAATTAGATGAATCTTCTGCACCGAAACAAATACGTTGTGATGATAACAATGGACAAACGACCCATTTTGGCTTCAAACTTTGCTAAACGGCAAAACGTCACAGTTTTCTGGAGACATTCCAAGAAGGAATTTGTTGCGATCAACCGTTATCAGAAAGGGTATGGCCTCGGTTTAACCTTGTGTTCTCCAGCATCTTTCTCTGGAATATTATGGAAGATTGCAGGACCTCTGATTAACTTTGTGTGCTACAAAGAACTCAGCAGCGCAAGGAATTCTGAAGATTCTTCATCTTGCTTCACGACCTGCATGTACACCACTCGATATAAAAACCAACAGAAATTGTAACCATTCAAAGTAATAAAGAAAAAGAGACCTTTTTTGCAGCATTTCCACTAGAATTCATGCGAGAGATATTAAGGGAATGATTTTCAAAGCAAGATTCGAACCTTGATATAAATGTCGTCTGACAGGCTCATTTGAGTGCGAACATCGCTAATAACTTCTTTCATATCAAAATATGGTGGTTCAGCACGCCCTTCGCTTGTCCCAGGTGCATTCCTGCTGTGATGCCTGAAATCTTTCCCTACCCATAAGTAAAGTACGGATTTTTCTAATTTTCCATAACCTGAACTAGGAGCAGTGAAAATGAACATCTGTCGGGAATCCAAATCACCATAATCAAATCTTACAACTTTCTTTAAACTAGGCCATTCTCGTGCCACCACCGGTTGCTTTACATTCTCACTACCCAATTCATTTTCCTCCATTAAATCGATGTTATTTGACCCACCAGAAGTTTGATTGAAAGCACCTTCCGAAACTGAGCCTTTTGAACATGAAGAACCCTGAGACAGCAATTCTTGATTTGGTCCCTGTTGTGTAAAACCCGAGTAATTCAACTTGACATTTTCTTGTTCACAGGCCTTGGAACCATCACTCACCATTGGCAGCTTAAGACATTTAGGAGGTCCCCCTCTACGTTCAGCTATAGAAAGCGAAGACCTTTTTGATGGTGACAATGGGTTGGAAGTAAAATTGACATCAATGAACTCTGAAGTTTTAGATATAGAATGAGGAGAAAGTTTTGTTGGAACGAGTGATAAGTTTGATAATGATAAAGCATGATTACACGATGCTACTCGAGGAGATATGGCAGGAGAGTCCGAGCAACACTTGGAGTTAACGCTTGAATCAGAAGAAGATATGGAATCTGGGGAAAGATGAGAGGATGATGATGAAGATGACGAAAATGATGGTGATAATAAAGAATTTGAAGAAATGAGAAACGGTTTAGACACAGAATTGTTTTCTGTACCAAGAATCGAACCAGAATCTGGATAAACTCTAGAAATGGATGATTTGGAAGCAAAAACGAATTCCTTCATGTTTCCAAATGCAAACTTACGCCTCAAAACACTCCAAGTACTTTCTCTTGCCGGAAGGTGAGTTTCCTGCTCAGTTTCGGATGATGCAAATGGTGGCACAAATCCACCAACAATTGCTTTCTGAAAAATCTCAAAGTCGACATTATACGAATCAACTATTCTTTTACCAGGGGTGACTTTAGACGACTCAATAACATCCATCAAAGGTAGAAAAGTAGAAAAAGCATCCCAAAAATAGGATGGTTCTTCTCCTTCCTTGACTACAACAATCGGTCCCTGAACTTTTTCATATCGAATAATCTGGCAAACAGCGCCTCTTGCATCACGTTCCATAATAGATTCACATTTCTGACCAATCCAAACATAGATTGTCGAAGGTACGTGTATAATAAACGCACCTCTCGAATCTAGAGCAGCTGGAGAAGGGGAATTCAACATTTTTGGAACAAGATGCAAAGGATCATATGGGGAATGAGGAGCTATTCTATATAATCTAAGTAATGAACTTGGACTCAAAGGAAATGCATGAACCCTTTTTTGGCATTGTAACAATTGGCATGCAAATCCCATATTTGGATCGGCAATCCCTCTAGCCGCCTTGACGTATTGAAAGGCGTCATCGAAACTCTGCCCTTCTCTCCACATCCGATAAGCGATTACTAATGAAGTGGATCGGGAAACCCCTTGGCAACAATGCACGAAAACAGCTCCATTTTGTTCTCTAACATCTTCAAAGTAATCAAAAACATCATACAATATGCTTGTGATATCTTCTGAAGGGCTATCTTGTAACCATAAAGTTCGATAAACAAAATTCGCTTTGAAATATTCAGGGCATACGAAACCGACACAGTTGAGAATATGGGTGATTCCGTGTTGTTTAAGTATGTCTTTGTCTCTTGCAACCGCATCACCACCAAGGAAAACATGGTCAGCAACTTTTGAGCATTTCTTATCAAAGAATGCAATTTTTTCTCTTTTGCCAAGCCCCGCGTTCTTATCTGGGATCCTTTGAATTGTGGACAAATCAAGCTTTAACCTTTCTCCACCGTTGCTCGAATCTCTGCCCCTAGGTGTGCTAGGAAGTGGCCACTCGCCAATGTCATCTGAACCCGCTTTAGGCCACTCATCTAAGCTTCTTCTAGCAATTGAGATCGGGGGCAGAAGGGACCGACCTTTACTATTCGATCTAGGGGTTAATGGGGCAGGAAACCTCCTACTGTTACCACCATTAGCTCCATTTGGTTCTATACAATCTTTCTCACTCTCAGGAATAAGTGGTGGCAAAGACATCCGAGAAGAAGACCAGGAAGCAGACCGCCAATACATTTTCCGGTTACCGGAGATTGGCGGAGGTGCTCCTGCACCACCACCACCGTCACCATCATTCCCACCATCGCTACCATCTTCTTTTCCTAACATTCCACTCTAAAAACCGGCTAATAAGTAAAATCTACACTTGGCTGATCTATAAAACCTAGAAATTTACATAACTCAACTACAGATGCCAAAATCCAACACCTTCATCGAAAATTTCACCTGTGAGCCCAATTTCAAATACCCATCAAACGGAATTCAAAACGAGAACCAATAATAATAAATCAATTAAATCAACAAATACATGTACCCAGTCACGTTAAACATCAAATTTCTAACTTCAAATCACACCCAAAAAACAAAAACAAAGATAAGGGGTATAGATCTGAGAATCAAAGAGAAATACATACGCTTCAAAAGAAACCAAGATTGGGGGAAATCAATTGTAATATCGTCACGGATTTTCTAGGGTTTATCACAAGATCAAATCTTCGCTTCAAATAAGAGCGTATAAATTAGAAATAAGGGGGAAAAGCTTACCGATTTCGCACGTCCCAGAAGATAATACATCCGTAAGAGAGATGGAGATGGAGATTGGAGATTGGAGACGGAGATGTCTACGCAGAGAAAACGAAGAATTAGAGCAAGAATGAGTGGAGTATTATAGAATAGAATCTTGAAGTCCTAATCTTTGATACGACCAAAAGAAAAGCTTTGAATTTTGACTGTGTGTGTATTAAATTGGGAGACTGAAGTCATGTGAAACGTTCTAGAGGACGAATTAAGGGAAGGGGGAAAAGGTTCATGTGGAAATGGCCTACCTATTAAAACTTATATTAATGACAAAAATGAAAGAACCAACAATGGCCCTTAAATCAACTTCAATTTTATCAGGTACAAAGTACACACGTTTACAAATGTTGTCTATATCACCTTAGATTGTCATAAAGCGGGAGGTCAAGGGAGGAGCGGCTCCTTGCAAGTTTTGAGGGGTAGCGCCCCTAGCGGGGTTCCAAAGGACACCCTTGGTATTTATGAAGAGTCGAACTTAGTGAAAATTTTTTCACTAAGCATAAGTCTAGGTAAGTTGGATCAGAGATCTGATCATTCAGATCGAAGGCCTAAATTTGCCTAAGTTTTAACTCTACACGAGTAAGTTTAGGGATCTGGATTTTGAGCAGACTTAAGGAAAATCACCTAAGTCTTAACTCTGAACGGGATGAGATTGGAGATCTAGACTTTGATTAGTGGGTTTAAAATTCTGGACCTTGAGTCCAGACTTGAGGAAAACGACCAAGTCCTAACACTGGACTAGTGGATCTAGAAATCTGGACCTTAAGTCCAGACTTAGGTTCAGATTTATGTTTTTAGACTTCAAATCATACTTCTCTGATTCGGTTATAACTACTCTTCAATCGTATTCATTAATGATTATTATCATTTAACCGCTCTTAATTGTCCATCTTTCATTTAAATGTGGAAAAACGAGAATCTAGGTGTAAATATCACGTTTTCACAGCCTTTGAAAAGTGAAAAAAAAAAAAAAAAAACTTAAGAATCATCCCAATACGAAATTCGTGAAACCCAAAGCTTATAGGGTTGAATTTTTGTATTTAAAAAGTGTTTTTCCACATACGATTCTTATGATTATCCTGTCTTTAAATCTCATCTGAAATTACACTCCCTAACATTCCCAAAAAATCATGTCTCGTTTATTCAAATTTATGAATTATTATTCATACAAAGGGATAATTATAAAAACAAATCAAAGTGAAAACTTCAAAAAAAAAAAAAAAAATATATATATATATATATATATATATATA
>NC_037528.1:4930721-4946765 GCF_001531365.2 Cynara cardunculus var. scolymus
AAGGCAATCGTCTCCGTCTCAAATACAGGAAAGTATCTTCACTATATTTGGATTCCAATTGAACAAGAATATTAACRTACAAAATGACCATCTTGCCCTTGTTCATATAATGTCATTAAATRABARTAATTTATTTATAGAAATACATTAATTAAGATTCTTTTTAATCTTACCCATTGATTATTATAATAGGTGGTTGAGATTGGTTCTCACAGTTACCACAAACAATTCAGTTCTAATTTGATTAAGCCCCTATATATATATATATATATATATATATATTTAAATTTTATTTATGGCGAATGATTGTATGAGAAGTAGAGTTAAGAGAAGCGTAAAAAGAGTTCTTTGGACCCTTGATCATTTTTAATCTCAAATCCACCAATGAATCGCGTTTGATGTAGAGATTGATCCAGTATATCTTGGTACATCTAATCAGAAATGTGCATCAAATGGTGGAAAACCCCTTTTATGCTTTTCACCTTAAATCTCATTCTCACCGGAACTCAACCTTTTACCTTATAGTCGTATAGATAATAAAATGAGTTGCTCATATCTAATCAGATAACAAGTCAAAGACATATAAATCAGTTTTGACATATCATAAGTCCATTTATCTTATAATTAGTATTTTCATTAAACGGACTAGATGAGTTGAATTTACCATTTCCCCCCCCCCCCCGACATTGTTTTAGGTATTGCATGAGCGTTAGATTGTATATTCGTGGATCTGCAAAATGACCAGATATATGATTGAAATGTCAAATTTAGCTACGAAAAATCTAATTTGTTTGCCCTGTAAAACCTAAATCACAATGTTTATGCTTATACCAATCAAATGTGAAGCAAAATAATCCACAATTGAAATGGATCACAAAGGATAAACAATAGGGAAAACAAACTAACAATGCAGGCATATAACATGGTTCACAAACCTTATAGTTGTACAAGTCTACGTATGGACATAATGGCTACAATGAAATGTTGACCTAAATGGTTCTGATGAATCTAAATGGTAGCAAACAACCTACTACTTCAAAAAATGGAGACTAGAGAACGATGTAGCCATAAAATTTGATTTTTCCCAGTTGGTATGGGAACTTGACTTCTGGATGACCTTACAATTTGCCTATTAATATTATAGGTATTTTAAAACTTTGAAACTTGTACGCGACACGAGTTCAGTATCACAAACAAATCATGTTCAACAATGCATGTGACAACCAAAGTCGCAAGCAACTCAGTATAAATGTATTAGAAGTTTGTCCTCACAACATACGCTTACTTAAATGGAAGCAAAAAAATAGGAGAGAATTGGATGTAAGAACTGTTTTTTATTGTGTCTATCAATAATGTTGGATATATTATTATTTTATAAAAAAATAAAGATTTTACCTCGGATGATAAATTCATAAAATATTTTAACAATACAATTAACACCGATATATATCAAATTGAAATTATTTGAAAGTTGTAACTATTTTATTCCATGGGGGCGGTTTTGACCTCTATTTCGTCTTCTAGTGAAAACAACGTATGACGTAACGATTTGACGTATCAATGACGATTTGACAAAACATTGGGGCCGATTTTTATTGTTATTTTGTTTTTTATGATCAAATGTAATATATATAAATCTTGTAGTATTATCTATAAAATTGTAGTGATCCAAACACTTCTATTCTCACAATCTTTAACCCGCCACTTTGAACATACATGGAACCATTATCACTTTAACGTGATTTCAAATTTGTGTTAATGGTTGTGACGGTAGATCATGTTTAAGGGTTGTGAGAGTAGAAGTGTTTGGATCACTACAATTTTATAGATAATACTACAAGATTTTTATATATATATATATATATATACACTACATTTGGTCATAAAAAAGACAAAATACCAATGAAAATCGCTCCCGATGTCTCGTGAAATCATCATTGATGTGTCAAATCATTACGTCATAAGTTGTTTTCACCAGAAGACGGAATAGAGGTTAAAATCGCCCTATGGAGTGATTTGGATAAAATGAGGGTGATTTCATATATATCAGATATAATATCTGATTTTTGTTCCCCAAATGGTATACATGTGGGACTCATCTATATCTTAAAGTCAAAATCGCCCTCCAATATAGTCATTTTATAATTTTTATTTTGAAAAGTGAATATTTTGTTAATGTAACATGTATAAAATAGTCAATTTGGGTGATTTCCGCAAAAACGGATATCCTTTTTAAATTGCAATTACAAATAAGAACCGTTACGGTAGCCATTGAGGGGTGTTTGGGATTGCTTATACAAATAACTTATTGACTTATTTAGCTGTGACACCGGTAATAAACATTTTTGAGTGTTTGGATAAACAACTCATATCGGTGCCAAACTGGTAATAAGAAGTTTCTAAAGAAGTTAAATCATTTTAAGTTATAATAATAAGTTTCATAAAAAAAAATATAAGGGGGTGTTTGAGATTGCTTATTTTAGGTGTTTTTTGACTTATTTCAGTCTGGCACCGGTGATAAACTAAATGCTAATGCTTGGATGAGGAAAAATAAAACTGCTTATGCCGGTGCTAAACCGGTAATAAACAGTTTTTGATAAGTTAATCATTCATGGCTTATGAAAAACTGCTTATTACCAGTTTACCATTTTAACCATATTTATTAATTATTAATTTTATTGATATAAATTATTAATCTTATTGATATAAATTGTTGTCAAAGATATTATTATAAATGATGAAAAATAAATTTTTACATGTTAAAAAATCAAATAAGTTAACAAACAATCTCAAACACCCACATAAGTCAATAATATGAAAGACTGTCTTTTTTTTATCATTTTACATATATAAACAAAATTTACCAAACACTAAAAAACAATTTATCAACTTATTACTTTTTGATACCACTATAAATTATCCAAATATTTTTGTAAAACTCTGGTTTAATACCAGATAAATTAAGAAGCACTTTAAAAAAAAACAATTTGTTTTAAATAAACAATTCCAAACAACGACTTGTATCAAATAAGCATCCGAGAAACCCCTGAAACAACTATATGGTTGGTGTCATCAATATGATCAGGTTTATTAACCCTACACACGTTCAATGCTTTTTTCCTTTTGTTGATCAGTAGATGGTACTGCTCTTTGGAATTCCGATCGATATCTTGATTTCGACCGACTCGTTCTTGAAATTTGAACCGATAAGATCCAATGCCAGTGCTTCTCAGACGCAAAATGCAAATAGAGTATTTTCAAATCTACGGCATACATCAACCAGATATTTTAGAACAAGAGATAATAGTAAGGATGTTTATCTTCACCAAAAATTGCAGTTCTTTTTTAAATTTAGGGTTATATGTCTGAAATCATATTGGGATGTACTTAATTCTGAATTTTCTGTTTATAAACGTATATATATGTGTGGTAGTGATTGTGCCTGTGCGTGTATCTATATACTAATTATAATATTTGAGAATATTAGTTGTATTTTCTCCTCCTTGTGTATGCTAATATAGCACAGCAAGGGGTCAATATTAATAGAAGTTGATCTTCGACCCTCAATTGAATCTTTTATCAGGAAGATAATGATAGGAGAAGATTTTTCTTTGTTTACCTCAGAATCTCAAATTAATTCCACAGGCCCTCAAGGTAGGAAAATCCCTAATGGCCTTGAGAGGCTCCAACAGGCAGGCACAGCCCCAAGGCTCGCCTTTATTTGCTAGTTGAGTTGGCCAATCAAGGTTTAGAAATAGGAAAAGTTAAAACCAAGCAGCTTGGTTCATCATATTATTTGAAGTGCCAACCATGGAGATATTAAAATTCTAAGATTTGGTCCGATGAGAATGTGCCAAATATCATGAATTCAGAATTGGGACGTATCATACACTTAAAATGTGTTGTCCAATGAGAAGGACCTTCTTCTTGGCAGATTATATATGTGTTCTGTTCTTGCCACTACATGACAACTGTATCAGGAAGGACTGACATTGTTGTTTTGGTGTGTAATATCCTAGCCATGGCGTAGAATGTGTGACTTGTGACTTGATGATAAGAGARCCGATCTTTTTGCAAGATCTTTACATTTTCAGTGCTTGCTGTCATGGTGCAGATATTTTGCAATTTTTTAATCTTTTAACTAGTTGAAAGTTTGTTGTTTTTCTTGACAAGTTGAGAATACCTGCTATAAAAATCCACCTAGACTGATACGGAATACATGGACTTGAATCCAATACAAACCACTGAACGGATAACAAAAGGAAGACACTTATCCAACAAAAAGGAGGGGGTGAGATAAGACTTGGCCAATATGCACAAGATTTTACTCAAATTGTGGTCTGTGTGAGGATATTGTGGTTGTTGGCTAATACATCTTTAAGATATACCATCCTTCTCAATATCCAAACAGAGTTTTCACCTCCCATTTGACTCTACAATGATCAGAGGCACTTCTTATTATGGTATTGCTGGTGGTCCTGATACATTCTTATCTTTCCATTGGTTATATGAAGTCTTAGATATGCCTCTTTGTTCGAGTGAATTTTGTAGTTTGTCAGCTTGTGCACATAGGGTCCGAGTCTTGTTGCTTTATTAGAAAGTGTAATTCTGAGAAACTGTTGGTGTACACTAGCTCTTTTGTTTTTCCCCTCTTTTGAACATTTTCCATATGATCGTATTTATAATTAACTGAACAGAGAATCATGCAGTAAGTTGGTGATGTTTGCTCTATTTTTTACCTTTCAACACATTAACAATTTTCTGTCACTCCATGTACTATGTCAGAAATGAAGTTTCATTATGAATATGTATGTAAAATAGTATTTAAGATGTTTTATATATGCTTAAGGGGGCCGTATCCATTGCATGTGGGAGACCTCTTCCTTGGGTAGTATTCATCACATAAGATATCTCAAATACTACCACCCTACAAGAACCTTGGCTTTATGAGATATGATGAGGACTCTTGATAAGTAGAAAATCTACTTTTGTATTTAGACTAATGGACTTGTGGTTGAAGGTCCGAGACAAACATAACAATCTTATTGGAACTTGAAGGAGAAGTGAAATTGTGAATGCCTAAGTGAACGTTCAAGATTGGATTCAGAAGCTGAGGTGACCGGAAGGGAGCAAACGAAGTGAGGCCACTTTATAGTCATGAAAGAGGATTTGAAAATAGCAGTGGATTCTGTGATTTTAGGCTCAGATGCAAAAGTCCCTGTGATTGATACATGTGTGAACCAGTGAACATTATCAGGTTAGGAGATCTGGTTCTTATTTGATTTTTTCACTCTTCCAATATTAACCTTTTGGGTTTATATTTGATCAAATAGAAGCACAAGATCTACTTTTATTTTCATTCCAAATTGTTCATATGTTCCAATATATAATTGAAAATTTGCTGAAAGCCATTGGTTGACATAGATGGCTTTAAGCACTTGTAATTCTTTTTTTACCAGGTATATCTCCTACAATAGTCTCAGTCCATGAACCATACCGAGCAGTACTGATGGAATGTTACATGTTGATGCCAAATCTCTGGCTGAGCTCTGGATAATCTGCAATATGATGGATATGGAAAGGGATCCACCATTGGTTCCATCTCGGACATGAGGGTAAGTAAAGTCACTAAGAGAAACTAAGCGCTAGCAGATGAGGAAGATGGCTTATGGGGTAGCTATAAGAGTAGAAACTATTGCCGGTTTCCTTTCGTACTTGTAGGTTGATTGTACTTGGCACCCAAGTGTCCCGCAGGGCCTTTAAGGCTCTGTTTGCATTCGATTGTGTAATTGTGGCCATTCTACCATGGCCATTGTGTCACTGGGGTTGTAATCGTTTCTCTTCAGGGGTTGACCCCCCCCTTCCCTGCGTAATGACTCGTTGGGGTTTGAGCCCCCTGATTTGGGGTATTTGTCCGTTACCATAGCCCAAGGCCCATATGGGTATATGAGTCCTTCCACTCGGCTATGCTTAATGATGCAACTGTCATGATATTGCCAGTTGTATTTTTAATTTTTGCAGACTATAGAACTACATGTTACATTCTCTAAAATATATGCTTAATTTGAGGATTAGTAATTTTCATCACTGTTCGCTATGCGCATATATCATTTAGTAATCCTTAATTATTAATATGATAAAAGATCTGTCTAAATAATAGTTATTGCATAAGTGCTTGTCGATGGATGTTATTGCTTATTACTGAATAGGACTTAAGGCATATCGAGTCACATTTGCTGGGAGATGCTGGGCACATTTTTCTATATAGATGTTCGGTCTTTGTATTTAAAGTTGTTATGGTTTCAACCATGATTTTTAGCTTCCATTGTGTCTGTTTCCTTTTAACCTTCTATTTTAGTTAAGAGAATGAAAGCACATCATTGATTCATCATATCTTTCAGGCATCTGATGATTTACTTAAAGAAGTTTGATGCATGAAGCTAAATCAAGATTGTTATGCAGCTATAACCACCTTTTGAATCTTAACCTTCTATTATTGGTCTTTATTTTGTGCTTGAGTTTTCTTTTGATCATGAGGTGTGAATGCCTGTCTTCAATCTACAATTGTATCTGATTGTACCACATACCAGGACGGTGCATAGGACACTATAATGTTGGATTTTTCTGGAAGCACATATCAAGGACCACAACTTCTAACTTTTTCAAGTGTAATTGGTTGACAGTGTGTGTTTTTTAGGCTTCCTACCCTTTAAGATCTATTATTGATTATTCATGGGATTACAGGGATAAAAATGTAGAAGTGAAGTTTTAGGGGCTGGAATTTTGAACAGCTAATTACAAATCCCTCTGTCCCAAAATAAATGGAACGATCTCTTCTAGGTTCCCAATAGAAATGCAACATTTCATTTTTAGATCAGGTTTGAATCCAAACTTAACTTTTTGCCCATTGGTAATCTACAAAAGATGGTAACGCCGATTTCAGTCTATAAGGCTCCTGTGCTTTTTATTTATCGAAGGGTATTTTAGATATTTGACTAATAGTCAGACATTAACATTAACCTGTAAGACAAGATAAACATTGGATTTTTGTTTAGGAGGGAGTATTTTGTTCTCTCATTTGCCTTCATTTTAAGGAAGGAGTAGGGTCAGGGTGTGACAAGAATCTTATCTTTATTTAGGACTAATATAAAGTCAGGACAAATATGAAGTAGGAATAATTTAGATGCATGCATCTTCTTTTTATAGTTGATATTTTGTTCCACTTGAAACTTACATCAAGGGGCACAAGCATTGGTGCAATGGTTAAGATTACTCTTTTGTGATTGAGAGGTCAAGGGTTGCACCAAAGACTACCATCTTGACCCTCACAAAGCCAAGGTGCACCCGGGTCGCCCTTTTTTCAAAACTCATATCAACAGGTCATCTGTCTATGGTTTCCAACGATCAGCTAAAGGAAGAAAGACCAATCACTTGCCAGAAAGGAACTTTCTTTGGTTATCAAAATATCTCCTAGGTTCAAGATTCATGAACTAGAGGCTGGCAATGGTTTTCTGACTGTTTTCTGTGAATATGGTATTGATGGCGACCCATCAGCTTTGCTGAGATACATTTGCGCCCCCTCCCTCCATCCCCAATAAAAATCCACTTGAGGTAGTGGATGACACTAAAACTTTTAAGGCCAGATAAAGACACAGAGCTGATAAGAGTCCTGAATGAAGTTTTGAGCATAAAGAACTGAAAGAAATTGAGCCAAATTTGGAATCCTTGTTCACTTTTACTACTCGTATGACTGTATCAATCATAGACTGCCACAACACCATGTCGACAATCTTACGTCCACCACTGCGCCAATTGTTTGATCAAAAATGCCATATGTTGCATTCTTATTGGATAACGGCTGCTAAGGTTGTCTATTAGTCTAATTTTCTAGAGTGTCCATAGAGTGAAGTAGGACCCATCGGTCACGAGGGGTTTTCAGCTGCCAAACAGGAATCCTACATGACAGAAATACTCATATACAAATCTCTTCTGATCCCTTCTCTACCAATTATTATCCATCTCCCACATGGGACTTCTTGGCCCACCCCAACATCTCTCCTTTCTAGTGTCTATATAGTTTCATTTGCACATCCTTTCGTGTCATGATTGATTTACCATATGCACCTCTGATCATTATCGAAATCCCATGATAAGTTAGCCAAACTCTTGTAAATTTCATTCTCTCTTATTGCTGGTGGAAAGAGTATATACATAATTTGTGTGGATGGGTGACGATTCAGCTTCCTACATACGCATGGTAGTAAACGTAGCACCATATTGTTTTTACTGCTAGTAAATTTCCGTTTCTTATCTAAGTTTCTTCTTGTTATTGGTGTTCCATATTGGTCATACATATTATTAACTCGTTATGACTTGATTTAGGTGCAACATCTTATCGAAAAGTGTCTGATCTTCCGCATGAGCAAAGATGAGTGCATGGAAGCCCTTTTTAGACATGCAAACATCAAACGCGTCATCACCTCCACTGGTTAGTTTCACATCATTTCTCTTCTTCACAATCTTGATCATATGCAGATCAATCACGCATGCGTACATAAGATCTATCTCCATGTTCCTTTTTCGTCTTTTGGGGTTGTGGAATGATTTGATATTTTCTTATATAAACGACAAGACGGTTTTGTCCCTCAACCACACATACTAAAAGCAGGTGTTAGATGATCACTTTAGTCATTTTCACGAATTACTAATACAAACCAACTACCTGAAAGAGAAAGGTACCAAAATAGCATGGCTAAGGAGGCCGTTTATAAGCCACTGTTACAAGAATATTTCCCTGTGTGAGAATATGCGGAACCCGAACCCCTTAGACACTTTCCAAAAATGCCCTTGAGGACAGAAGGGAGGTTTCAGCATATATTTAGGAGAAATAATCCAAAGTCTGTCTGATGCGGGACTCTAACACTATGTACTTTGTTATGCAGTCTGGAAGGAGTTAGAGAAAGAGAACCGCGAGTTTTTCAATTCCTACTCACTATCCCAGTCTCAATCCTCAAGCGGAAAAGATCTAATGTCTGAAGCTGAGACGAGCAAACTGATCCAGAAGTTGATATCAGACAACGATGCCAAGTAACTCAAATACAATTCTTATACTACAACATATCATAACGTTACGTTACGTATCGATATAACCTGCTAGCTAGCTAGTTTGCTTACGTGTAAAATGACCAAATTACCCTTTTTCGTGGTTGGCGGGCGCAACGAGGGTTTGGGGTTGGGTGAAGTTGAAATCTTGGGGAATCAATTCTGTCTATAAGAAGCAGTCACGGTCTAATGGTGTTTGTTTTGTTTTTGTTGTAATGTCAGAAGCCAATGAAGCTGAAAATTGTTGGGTCCATATCAGTTGTCTCTTTCGTATACCTTTTTTCCAATAGGAAATCTGAACCAACGGTCTAAAATATGTGTGGCAAAGCACATAACTCTAAAAATCTTATCAAATCGATCTTTTCTGGTATGCAAGGCAAGTTACACGTGTTGTTTTGCTTGGTTTGTTGTAATACAACTCTTTTAATTTTGTAGCACTTTAAACGTCAAATTTCACCCTATCTGGTCCATAAAGGTGCACAAAAACGTGGGATAAGGGATTTAGTCTTATAGACTAAAGGGTCGTTTACCTAAATGTTTATCCGGTAAGCGCTTACCGTCAGGAGTCGAACACTGTAATTAATTATATCGGGTAAGATTGTAGTATATCAAAATGGTATCGTATGCAACAATTTACCCTGTAAACGCTTATCCGGGTAAGAGTCGTCACTCTCACTTATCGAGTAAGACTCTTCATCTTTATCATTGCACTTAYCGGGTAAGATTTTTGACCCTTGTCATGTTCATCCGGTAAGGAAAATTACCCAGTTARCACTTACCARGTAAGTGTTTAGTAAACGGCCCCTAAGGGATCGTTTACCTAAATGCTTATCCGGTAAGCGCTTACCGTCAGGAGTCGAACACTGTAATTAATTTTATCGGGTAAAATTGTAGTATATCAAAATGGTATCGTATGCAACAATTTACCCTGTAAACGCTTATTCGGGTAAGAGTCGTCACTCTCACTTACCGAGTAAGACTCTTCATCTTTATCATTGCACTTACCGGGTAAGATTTTTGACCCTTGTCATGTTCATCCGGTAAGGAAAATTACCCAGTTAACACTTACCAGGTAAGTGTTTAGTAAACGGCCCCTAAGATGCACAATAAAAACCCAAGCGCGGAACTTCAGCTCAGGCATGGCTCGTGCCCCCAACTCGGAAAAACCCTTAACCTAACGAGCCTGAAGCTTTGTCAAGACCAGGCCTCAAATGCCTGATCATGCCGAAATTTTGGGTGCAGGCCAGGTCTGAAAAATCCTGGCTAAAAAAGCCAATTTTCAACCCTAATGCGCCCGGGTTGCCTGGAGCTAACGGTCCCGTTGTTCATGTGAGGTTTTAAATTGAAAATAAAGTTTTTTTTTTTTTTTACATAATTTTTATCATTTTAATATAAATTGATTTATTGGATTTATTTTTAATAATTTAACATATTTAAATGATTTTAAACCGCTTACAAAACATAAAATTCTTCAATTTGAGGGTATATAGCATGAGGGAATGCTTCTCTTATCGCTGATTTTGATGAAAGTTTCCATGTATAAAATATAATCTCAACTATCTATCGTAATATTTAGAGGTCGTTTATCAAACACTTACTTAGTGAGTGCTTACTGGTAAAATTTAAAAGTATTATGTACTTACCGGGTAAGATTTTAGTCCACCAAAACGACATAGTATACAATAATTTACTCGGTAAGCGTTTATCGTGATAAGAGTCGTTGCCCTCATTTACTAGGTAAGACTCTTGATCCTTGTTTCGTTCTTACCGGAGAAGATTCTTGGTCCTTACTATATTCATCCGGTGAGGTAATGTTATTTGATAAGCGCTTATCCGGGTAAGCGTTTGGTAAACGGCCCCTTAATTAACATATGATCTAACGAAAACGTATTTCTATAAAGTAATAAGAGTGAAATATGGATTTGGTCCCTATGGTTTGATGTGTTTTTTTACTAGGGTTTTTATGGTATGTTTACTGTGGATTTAGTCTTTGTGGTATTCAACTTGTTTTGCCCATGATCTTTCTGACTAACACTTCTGTTAACTCCGTTAAATCAAGGGTTAATTTAGCCTTTTACTTATTCTTTTGTCTTTTTTTTTCCTATAAAAAAGTAAAACAATATTTACACACACACAAACACACACACACACACACATATATATATATATATATATATATATAGACAAATGATCGTGTAAGAAGGGAAGTTACAGTGAGAAACGTATGAAAACATCTGAACCTTTGATCACTTTTAATCTCATGTCTCCCATGAAATGCGTTTTCGAAAGGAATCAATCTGGTGCATCTCGGTACACCTTATTAATGTTGACATTGAATTAGGATTGATCCAATAGTGAAGATTTTTTCTTACGTTTTTCACCATAACTTCCAACCCTCTATATATAGGGTCAAGTTCAGGTGAAACCCGTAAAAACAATGAAAAATCAAGAAACAGTCTAATAACCACCTATTATAATCCAACCACTATTTAAAATAACAATTTTAAACATTTTATTAATTATAAAAGGATAAAGTGATACATTTCATTTAATGGATGATCCATTTCAATTTATTAAATCATTTAAATAAAGGAAAGTTACCATAATTTATGGAAACTTCCTTTATTATATAAAAAACATTTCAACAGTCTAAAAAAAATATTTGATAACTTGTTAAGTTTTTACGTTGAATGTACATGTGGATAAATCACCGTATTCATTGTCTTTCTATTTTTGGGTCGTATGCACTTGTGAATAAATTTTTGTATTCATCTCCTTTCAAATTCTGAGTTGTATACACACGTGAATAAGTCATCATATTCACCGTCCTTCATTGTTTGGATAGTATGCATAGGTGAATGAAACATCATTCATCACTTTCACGTGCACATAAAAACAAAAAACTGAGTAGAGAGAGAGATGAATGCTTGAGTCCTTATATTCACGTGTCACGTGTGCATAAACTCTAGAAACATAAAATTTCAAAGGTGAATAATTGAAATACAATTTCAGCATCAAAATATGTAGATGAGGAACATATGTTGCATGCACATGTGCATATAAACGTGAGCATCTAATTTCAAGATCCTTTCACCGTGAAACTCTAACTTCGACCCTACTACACCCCCTTTCTCTAGCTCCACCATCTCTTCTTCTTCTCCAGCCTCCATTCCAACTAACGTCACCTCTTCAACATCTTCTTCTCCATTTGAGCCTTCCGTATGTTGCTCTGAAAATTTAGGGTTTATCTTCATTTGAGGAAGAAGAAAGAGACAAAGAGAGTTAAAAGAGAGAGGGGGAGGGGGAGGGGGGGGGGGAGGTTATGTCTATCAGCATTAAAAGGGGAAGATTTGATTTGTTTATTTTTTTTTAAATTAATTATATTAAATAGAATTTTATTGTAATGGTGAAAAAGAACATGGTTTTAATGTAATTAAAATTTTAATTTAAATTGAGAAAATAATTATGTTAAAGACAATTTAATTTTATTGTTTTTTTTTTCTATCATTTCAATAAACAACTTATTATCGATATTCTAACACCAAAATCATATAAACCCACTAAAAAATGAACTCCAATTTTATCGTCTTAAAATTAGGTTTCCAATTTTTATGTTGTTTTTCATTAAAAAAATTAAAACCAACTATTTAGATTTCAACCAAGTGAAGATTCATACATACTTTCATTTGTATAACTTAAAATTGAACAAATTCATGTATTAATTTCAACCATCTTTTCATATAGAAATAGGCAAAAATATTAAAACAATAAAAATTAAATCGTATTTAATATAATTAATTTTTTAATTTAAACAAAACAAATTATAAAATAATATCCTATTTTATTTCTTTTGGTATCACTATATATATATGTATGTATTTATGTATGTATGTGTATATATATATATATAGACTTGAGATCATGTAAGACCAAAGGTTTTTCGTGAGACTCGTAAGATTAATTCTCAACCATTGAATTAGATCTATAATCTGAACATTCATAATCACAAAATTGCCACGAGACTTCTCAATAATCACAAAATTACCACCGTGCAACTTTAGACTATTAGATCGTTAGTTTATAAAGTTGAACAATGAACATAAATTGGTTTTACGGGTCTCAAAAAAACTTTGGTCTCACGTGAACCCAACTCTATATGTATATATGTGTGTGTGTGTGTGTAAAAAATTGTTTTTATTTTTTTATAGAAAAAAAAATCAAAAGAATAGTTACAAGGTTAAAATGACTCTTGATTTAATGGAGTTAACGTATGCGTTGGTCAGAGGGACCATGACCAAAACAAATTGAATATACCACAAGAACCAAATCCACAATAAACATACTATAAAGAACTGTAGTAAAAAAAATTAAAACACAAACACCAAATCCACAATTTAAGTAATAAATAATTTTCTTAGACTTCCATTTACTATTCGACATAGAAAAAATATCATTTAAAACGAACTCAACTCTGTATCTCTAATAGTTTTTAATTTTAGAAAATACGTTTATAAATGTCTAATTTAAATAACTATAACTAGACATTGTTACAATTATTCATGAATATAAAATTCAACCTAAACCAACCATATAAACATGTTCACACATAATATTAAAAACCTGTCACTTAATGGTTCTAAAACCTTTTTAATGATTTTGTATCTTGGGCCTCTCTCGCCCTAATTTCATTGTAAATAATTATATTTCATTTTGTACTATATTATGAGAATCTGTTAATCATTCTACATCAAACTGTTTAGCAACTGCAAAAATGTCTCTAACTATCAACTTTATCATTGAATTCATAAAATAATAATTGAGCTTTATCACCAAATTTATAGAATAATAATTGATAACTTGAAACACAATTTATATCTACTTTCGTTTATTTGATATCTATAACACATTCTTTAAAAGTTTTTCTTAAATAAAGAATTAAGTTAAAAAATAATTGTATTCAATTCCAACAGATTCTCTATTTTAGAGATTACACCATTAGTTATATTATTAAAATATGATATACATTTAATAAAAATACTATTTCTCTCTTATAAACATTTTATTTTAATATTTTCTATTAGTAAAATATAATTAAAAAAACATTTCTTTCTCATGGTTGAAGAACTCTCCATATATGGAGAAATATATATTTTTTCTCATACTTTCTACATTTTAAATAAAGTTTTGAAAAATCTGTTAGAGCACAAAATTACTCAAAATCCCTATTTTCTCTATTTTAAATAATCTGTTACAGATGCTTTTAAAATTTTAAAAATTAAGCGTAATTAAGAGTAGACATAGTAATTAAATATTCATAACTAATAATTTATTACATAATAAGATATCTAAATGAATAAAATTAATAAAAGCAATAATAATATATGATTTTTAATATCGTATACCAATCAAGTTTGCACACTTTATATGGTGGTACTAACTGAATTAAGTTTGTACAAATTTTTATATGGTGGTACTAACTGAATTAAGTTTGTACAAATTTAATCAGTAGCGTTGTTATCAATGTTGACTAATTTGATTCGTCATAAATTTGACACCCTTAATTAGTATTTGGAGTGAACAAATAGAATTACCAATCCATAGTCACCATCTTTGAAGCATAAAAGACATATTTGTACACATGTATATGAACAATTATAGAATAATAATATTTATTTAATTTTTTTAAATGAAAATAAAAAAAATACTAAAAAGACGAAAATCCCTTTGAAGTTAACAGATCTATTTAGGGAGTGTTTGAGATTGCTTATTTAGAACAACTTATGTTTTTTAGTAAAAGTATTTATCAACTTATGTGGTAACAAACTGAAGTTTTATGAAAAGTGTTTGGATTAGCTTAAGATGGTACACACCGGATAAGCTGATAAAATAGATGAGATGTTTTTTTTTTCTTTTCTCATTCAAACACTAAAAACTCTTTATTATTGGAACCACACCAGAATAAGTTAATAAGTTAGAAAAAAGTAACTTATTAAAAACTCCTTATTACTGCTGCTTTACCGATATAATTTTTTTTTCTCCATCCAAACACTAAAAACTTCTTATTATCGATATTACACCAAAATAAATTAATAAACATCTTGAATAAGAAATCCCAAAGAAGTTAGGGGTTGTTTATTTACCTATTAATAGTTCTATTAAGAGGCAACATCTGAATGGTTAAGAGGTAAATTTTGTTTGGCAAAAAAAAAGTCTGCCTCTTAATGGTTCTAAAACCCTTTAAATGATTTTGTATCATGAATCTCCCTTAATCATTAAGAGCCCTAATTTTGTACATCATTACCAAACGATTATATTTCATTTTGTACTATATCATGAAAGCCTCTTATTCATTCTGATCATTTAGTCATTTTATATTAAAATATTCAATAATTACCAGACAGCCTTTGAAAACAAGAATGAAATAAAAACAATTAATTTACTCTAAAATAAATAAATAAAAATGCGGCTGCTGAATTGCTATTTTCCCTCTCAAATTATCCGCTTCCACACAATTATTTGTACAGGATATTCCTACTTCCTCGACACACAAGGGGGCCTGGGGCTGCGGCGGTGCCGCCCACGGGCCTTGGATTATTTTTCTATTAATATTTTATAAATAATAAATAGAGTTAAATACAAATTTGGTCCCTGTGGTTTGTAAAAATTAACGACTAACGTCCCTCAAATAATATTTTAACGACCAACGTCCTTGTACTTTCCATCTTATAACAAATAGGGTCCCTGTTAGTAACGACGTTAAAAAAAAGTATAGTTAAGAAGGGGTAAATTTGTCAATTCTTATTTTTTTAGTTTTGATAACAAAATTGGTGCCGCCAAAATCAGGCATTAGAAAACTTTCATCATTTATAACATATTTGGTCCTCTTTAATTTTAAATGACAAGTAAATTTAATTTTGAATTTGATCTTTGTGATTAATAAAG
>NC_037528.1:4948030-4961060 GCF_001531365.2 Cynara cardunculus var. scolymus
AGTTAGAGAGACAACCTAGAAATCATGTTATACAAAAATACTAAAATGTTATACGAACCTTTTGCCTGTCAGACATGAATGTGAAGTTAGAATTTGCGCTGAGATCCAAGTCATCTCCAAGACATTCTAGAAACCATGTCCAAGAATTTATRGTTTCTGCCTCAACAATGGCATATGCAACTGGGTATATACCATTGTTAGAATCAATCCCAACCGCAGTAAGTATTTGACYAGGAAATGGTCCTTTCATGAAGCAACCATCAAGCCCAAGAAAATCTCTCAAACCTGCTTTGAATCCCTTCTTTAAAGCACCTAAACACACATAGATCCTCTTGAATCTCCTTGTGTCAATCGTTGGATTTGTCTCACTTTCAACTTCCAACTTGACTGTAGTGCCTGTTTTTGTCCTTTGTAGTTCAAGTACGTAATCTCTTAAAAACATTGTACTGCTCAGCATAGTCTCCTTGAAGCTTAGTTTGTGCCATAATCTTTGCTCTGAAGGACTTTTGGTGTGAAACCTGCTGTGAATATTTTCTCTGCATCTCTGTTTGAATGGCTTTAATAGGGATAGTTGGGTTATGAAGTATGGTTTCTGAAAGATGTTGGGCCAAGAAATTAGCTGTGCAAGCTCTCACATACCTAGTTGGAAGACATTTATGTGTCTCCACATAAGTTTTGACCAGCCATGTTTCATCATATTTACCCCTGAATACATGTAAAACCCAAGGACATGATGGTCCACTTTCCTTTACTTTTTTACCTTTATTAGACACATCAATTAATTCATTCATGTCAGGAAGGGTTCCCCCACATACAACCCTTATCCTCACCTTGTCATTCTTAATTACATAAATTTGTCTTTGAGTCTCTATTGCATGGATGTCAATCAATTTTTTTACTTCCTGTTTATTTCCAAATACTTTACCAACAAAGAAAGGAGCTGAACACCTATGATCACTTCCACCACTATCTGCCTTATTCCTTCTCAGATTCTTCAATTGTTTTTTCCTATCTGTCTCTAAATCATTTTCATCTGAGTTGCTCTCGAAATCTTCCAAGTTAATTGTATTCGCATCCCCATCAACATTAGAGCTTACAATCATCATATCATTCTTCCCAACCCATTCTACATCAAGATCAGTGTTTAATCGAAAGGTGTTCATGTCTACATCAATTTCATCAACAAGATTATGAGATTCAACCATGAAGTCACTGTCTTCACTACTTTCACTCTCTAATTTCTCGTCTTCACCACATGTATCCGCTATTTCGTAGCAGGTAGGTTCCCAAAATGGATCAAAAGAATCAGTAATCATTTCAGCATACTCTGCCTCACTCAATTCATTTGTCTCAATGCATTTCCCCACCTCAATGGCCAATTCATGCTCAATATATATATCAAATATTTTACAGCCAGGAAAGTATTTCAAAAGATTTAACACATCCTCATCATTTTGTAAAGCTTTCAGACCAAGATCTAAGTTTAGATTTGGAACTCTAAAATGATAAGATGTTGGTAAATGTTTCCTATATCCAATCTCTTGCAACATTGCCTKCAACTCATGTATAGAAAACTCATCTGTATCTACCAAGTCAATAATATCAAGCTTACCATTTATATATTTCCTGTCTGGAGCTTTGGTGAACAACCCCCCATGATGTATCTTCAAGCTAAGCAATGTAGGATAAGAATCTGTTGAAAACATTGCTTTCTAGTCGAGATTAGCATTTGTTTCATCTTCAAAACAATGTAGGATAATCATCTTTTGACTCTCATCTTTTTTATCTTCAAAAAAAAATCATCACTCAAAAAACCCACTGTAAAATATATGTATGAATAATGGTTTCAAGAAAAGATTAAAAAGGAAAAACCCACTCAAAAAGAAAATCATCACTCAAAAAACCCACTGTAAAATATATGTATGAATAATGGTTTCAAGAAAAGATTAAAAAGGAAAAACCCACTCAAAAAGAAAATTATCATTCAAAAAACCCACTGTATGTATGAATAATGGTTTCAAGAAAAGATTAAAAAGGAAAAACCAAATCATCACTCAAAAAACCCACTTTAAAGGAGAAACTTCAAAGCTTAAAAAGGAAAATCTTCACATACCATATACTTGAAGATATATTGTATCCCCTTCGAATTCCTTTCGAACAACCCATTGTGTGTGCACCATTGTTTAGCTTGAAGATAGGTCAAAACATGAAGAGATCAAGGAGACGGATGAAGAAATTAAATCGCACCACTGATTGATGAAGAAATCAGAATGTAAACACATTGATTAGAAAAGGATTGGAGAGAACATCACCATGAAGCTTTTTCTAATTTATCTTTTAGGGATTTTGTTCAATCAGGCGGCAAAGTAGATGAAAAGGGTTTTCTAATCCCTAGGGAGGACCAAATCTATTATCAAAAACTAAAAAAAAGGAATTGACGAATTTACCCCTTCTTAACTATACTTTGTTTAACGCCGTTACTAACAGGGACTCCATCTGTTATAAAATGGAAAGTACAGGGACGTTGGTCGTTAAAAGATTCTTTGAGGGACGTTAGTCGTTAATTTTTGCAAACCACATGGACCAAATTTGTATTTAACTCTAATAAATATTATATTAATTTATATGAAATAAAATATAATTAAAAGTTGGACACAAGGTTAATTGTTAATGTTTATTACCTTACCTATTTGATTTTTGTAATTTCATTGTAATAAATTAAAGTTTTAACTTCTATGGTTGAATTCTTTACATTTTGCTTTTATAAGTTAAAGATTTTTTTAGAATTAATTTAATAAATAAAATATATTAAAAAAAATTATATGCTCATGTTAAAAAGCAAAGATGCAGAAAAGGAGGGATTGTAAAGTTCATTATTGCCCCTGTACTAATGCTATTTTACAGTTTAAGCCACCCTCTAAGTTAATATACTAAAAACACACTCCTTTTCCTTTTGCATGAGTCGTTACACCTTTTCAACTTCCAAAATTTGTCTTCGGTTGTAGGTTTCAAGAGGACGAATGTGTATTTGGTTTATGTTGTTAAAAATTACCCTTTATTAGATGAAGACATTACTAATGGATTGTTTGTTTACCTCTTAATAGTTCTACTAAGAAGGAACATCTGAATCATTAAGAGATGAATCTTGTTTGGCAAAAAAATGTCTGTCTCTTAATGGTTCTAAAACCTTCTGAATGATTTTGTATCATGAATATCGCTTAACCATTAAACGCTCTGATTTCATGGTAAACAATTACAAGACAATTATATTTCATTTTGCATTATATCATGATAGCATCTTAATCATTTTGATCACTTAATCATTCTACACCAAACCATTCAGTAACTGTCAAACAACCCCTGATTTATTTTTACCTACCAATGACATTTTTAACCTTATTTTCAGTCAAATAAAAGTACAGGTGTTTAATTGCCAAACAGTTAAGTGTAGGGTATTTCATGAATTTTATACAGTCATAAGGGACCAAATTGGAAATATTCAATCATGAAACTTGAAATCTGGAAATAGCAATTCGGGTTTCACTTTCCCAAATTATGGCGCGAAATTGTTCTTGGAGTTGACCAACCACCGTCTCAAGCCCCAACGTTGGTGGGCGGGTACAGTGATACAATTCAAACCCTACTTCCTGGCTCCCATTTGAAAATTTTTTAAAGGGTTTCAATTATTTTTTCAATAATTCCATTTCGTCTCTTGTACATTCCACCTTCTTCGCAGATACCCATAATTGGCTTAATTGATCCTCAGATCAATCGAATTCTTTCCATATCTACGACCAATGAATCTGTAGTATGATGTCGGGATTTCAAATTCTGCAGTCCTGTAGTCGTGGAATTCCTTTCCTTTCTTGCTACTGTTCCAAATTGATGGCTTATTGGAGTTTCAGTGACTACCGAAGTTGGATCGATTACGATGTGCTGATTACAGACCCAGTTGTTTATTTGTCGTTTTAGAAGCAGAATTGCTCGCATAAGGTTTGTTTTTCTTGATTTTGTTGAAGTGGATATGGATGTTGGATTTATTGTTATATGTTTGAACTTGTATTGATGTTCTTCCTCAGATTTGTTGATCTTCAGAATTAATGGTTTTCTATCTGTGTTTTTGTTTTTGAGAAACAAGTTAGCTTACAATGATATTGATGCCAATTTCTACCAACCAATTTGGGGATTTTCACTTCCTTTTCATAGGTTTATTGGGTTTCTTGATGATGTAGACAATTACTACATAATTCAACTTCACTTGTTGCTATTTATGTTGTCTACACAGCTTTGACCTTGTGGGCAGTGATGGAAAACAGCCAAAACACCCCTAGTGTTATTGCAAAGTTGATGGGTCTTGATGAGATGATGCCACCATGGAAGCAGCCTATTTCTAGACAATTGAGGGTGTTGTCAGATAACTATCTTCAGAAATCTGGTTCTATAGGGAAGAGAACAAGAAAAGACTCACAAAACAATCTGCTGAGATCCAAGAAAAGGGCAAATCTGAGAACAAATTATTCAAATGAAGATATTTCACCCAAAGATCTTGAGCAAAAAAGTTCGAATCTTGATGGTATTCAGGGTACGGAGTCGATCAAGAATGGTGAAAATGCTTCCAGGTCTTCCTTTCTAGTAAATCCTCAGACCACTTTTGCTTGGGAGGCCAAGAAACAACTATTAGAGAGACTCAAAATGACCAAAGTTTCTCAAGAACTTCGGTCTAGTACTCAGAGTAGTAGTCTTAAATCGAAGCCAGGATCAAAGTTTGGTGGTTTGATTGGTATTAGCAGCAAAGAAGGTAGGACATATAAACCTGTTACCAAATTGCCAATCTTCAAACTTACGAACTTCTCTTCTAATTCGACCACAAAGTCTCTGAAAATTACTAGAAGTGTTGATCTGAAGCCAAGTTCTGTGGTGAACCATATGTCTACAAACATCAAGAAAGATAATATGGTTTCAAACTCATCAACTCCCTTGTCTGTAAGTTCTAATTCAGATGCAAGAACCGAAATGGTAGGCCTGTCGATGCAACTTCAGCTTCTGGAATCAGAATCAGAAGAAAATGACATGGACCCTGAAATGGTTACATCGAGTGACGATGAAAAATCTTGTTGTACAGATGAAAACATAAAGTCAGTGGTCTCGGTTGGATCCAAAGAAAGTCGGGATTTTTCGTACCTGTTAGATGTATTTGATGAATCGGGGTTTGAGGGTGGCGATGTGGAGATAAGGTTTGAAAGATGGCATTCTTCAGAATGTATGGGAAGCCCCTTGGTTTATGAAAGATTAGAGAAGAAATACGGGAAGCAAGAGTTGTGGCATAAGGCGGAGAGGAGGCTGCTATTTGATCGAATAAACGCAGGGATGATCGAGATTCTACGACCACTTTGGTCCAAGCCTTTGAGGAGAAAGATGACGAAAAATATGTGGCGGAGAGATGCGATCGAAGAAGAACTGTGGATATTGTTAGCGAGTCAAGAAAACGGAGTCCACGATGGGGTGGCTCAGAAGGCTGTGGGAAGAGGACCATGGTTGGGGCCGGAGGACGAACTGGATTCTATTGTTAAAGAGATTGAAACTTTTTTGTTCGACAAGCTAGCAGCAGAGTTAATCTGTGTTTGACAAAAGTGCGATTGGTCTGGTGGTACCTGGGTTACCTGTAGAGCCGAGGGGAGGTGTTCAACTGCAAACCTCAAGGAAGATGATGAGTATGGGTGAGTTTTTGCCATAGATACTTGAAACGAGAAGAGCCTGCATATGTTTATTTTTTGTTAAAGAAAGATATACAATTACAACGATTGATTTTGCATATAGTTTACGAGTGTAAAGCAACAGAAATAATAGTTATTCTTGTGGTAAAACAAGGTGTTCTGATATCACTTGTTATGAAACGAAGGGAGATTTATAATCAAATTAAACGAAAATATTATTGTTTATCCGAAGCTAAATCAAGCTTAAGTTGGTCTCTGGAGGAATTTATTGGGTGACGTTTGATTTGTTGGAATCCGACAAAATTTGAAGGGTCAATTCCATTTGCATGTTCCGTTCATTATTTGAGTTTCAGTAAGAAATTTGAATTCCAAATATGATGGTATGTAGATTTTTTTTTTCTTTTTTCCAATTTCTTCGTACTTTTATGAGAAAAAAAAGCTATTCATCCCATCATGAGCGTTTTCCCCACCGCCCCTTCATCACCATCACCAAAGGTCGCCATTGCCACCACCACAACCATTCAACGAACCAAACATTCAAATCTTTTAATATATTCCATTTTAATTTCTGCCAACAAAATTTATTGTCAAACGTAATAAAATTACATTCCAAGTTCTTTCATATTTCAATTCTTTTTTGGATTCCAATGCCACAAATTTCATCTTACGAACGGAATGTGAAATTAAAATGAAATTCAATCAAGATTTTGCTAAATGATTGAAAAAAGTAAAAAAAAAAAAAAACCCATTTTAATTACTGATCATTTTAAGGTACAACTTTTGAAGCTTAAAGCACTCCAATTCAAGCAAGAATTACAAAACAGAAATTAAATAATGTACATAAGGATCACTCCTTATGACGGAGTAAGGTAGACATTGACATGAACAATGGTTTCAACACCATCAGTAACGTGTTCATCCACCTGAGGTAGACTTTCAATCGTAGCATACCCTTTCGCCTCTTCATACTTTCCGGTCCCACCAATCACGGCGATATGAGATACTTCCGACGCCGTCCGATGAACCCCGAAGAAAGTAATCGTGTCCTCCACCTCATGGTCGCTGCCATGGAACAACGTCGTGAGTGCGAATGTGTGGCTACTTCCATCCAATGAGCTCGCTAGATAAAACCCTTGTCCTCTGCCTAGCACGCCGGTGCCAAGCTCGTGTCCTTCGGTCAACTCGTTGTCGATGACCGTGATTGACCCAAACATGAGTTGCTGGAGGGTTATACCGGCCGGAAGTTGGCCGGCAGCAACAAACGGTAAGTTGTTCCCTCCGTTAACAACATTGTTGTTCCCGGTGTTTTGGAGGACGGTGTTGGCATTTGGGTTATTGGGGTTATTGCCGTTGAAGCCGGCTAAGAACGGGATGTTGTTGTTATTGACTATACCATTGATATTGTTCAGTGGGACTCCGCCGGTGATCGGAAAAACTTGACTGTTAGGACTAGAAAACGGAACAACGTTGGCATCAGAGGTGGCAACGATGCCGGTGACCACCCTGCTTGTAGATTGAGATCCTCCTAGAACATCATGCATAAAGAAGCTTAAAGTTGGATGTTCCGCACCACCACCGGCGGCGGTTGCAGCAACCGCCGCAGACCCACCTGTGGGAGTGGTGACCGGTGCCACTGTGGTTGTTGGGGTTGTGGCAGCTGGAGAAACCGTGGCACCAGGGGCAACGATTGGGACGGAAGGAGTGACAAGAGGTGCAGGTGCGATGGTAGTCGGTGGTTCGGGGTTAGGATCGTCTTGAGGAGCCACGTCAGGGTCTATTGGACCAGAGGAGACATGTTGGTTGGTCAGAAGTGGGTTCGAATCTGTGAGGGTTCGGGTGGCAGCTGCGGATTCAAGAGAGATGGCTAACAAAAAGATGCAAAGTGTGGTTTTGAGAATGGTAGAGGTGCATAGCTTAAGATTGGCCATTTGGGTTTTGATTTAGTGGAAAGAGATAGATAGAGGGATGTTTGTGTCTTGATGGGATATGGGCTTTATATATAGATATAATGCATGTATGTATAGTTGATGAGTGTTGGAGCTGATGAAATGCTATGGAGTAGTTGTCTTTAATGGTTTGGTTTACAAGAATATTTGGTCTACTTCAATAAGCAACGAACCTTTTAAATATAGAATTTTTTTTAATTATATAGTTGAATATAGTTATGTTTGTTTTTATGTTGTCTCACCTTGTCCCAGTTCTTGTCTCTGTTCTATGTCGTGTCAAACGTGAGACAGTGAGTTCTTGTTCTGTCCCATGCTGCATCAAACATAGGACAGTAAGTTTTGTCCCGTCCCATGTACCAAACGCAGCTTCATAGTTGAGGATGACTGCTGCAGGAGTTAGCTTTAGACACGAAAACAATGATAAATTTGCAAACCGACGAAGACATGAAACCATAATCTTAAAAGCATAAGGACAAAAGTTGCAGTTTTTAACAAACTACAGGGACCAAAATCGTAGTCTACTCTGGGTTCAAAACGAAAAGTTTGATCAAACCAAACTGAACTGCCCTCCGAGGCAAGGGTGGCTCCATCGGTGGCAATTGACATATGTTTGGCCTCTGAAGTCTGAACCATGGTGTTTTCCGGTGAATAAAAGCACAGTAAACCATTTGATTAATTATAATTTTAAAAGAAGTTCATGACAGCAGCTACGCATTATCGATCCGTCTTCACCCAATTCCTCGAATACACCCAACAGAAAAACCTTACGAACGGAAGAACACTCCATGCCCATATTATCAAAACTGGCGCCACCTGTTGCTCCTATATCGCCAACAGTCTCGTTAACTTCTACGCCAAGTGCCATCTCTTAGCCGAAGCTCATCTTGCTTTTGAAAGTATTGAAAACAAGGACGTGGTCTCATGGAACTCACTAATCAATGGGTACTCTCAACTGGGTGGTCGCCAGAACTCCATCCTTGTCATGGAGCTTTTCAAGAAAATGATGAGCCAGGAGAATACGGTAATGGTGCTACCGGATGCGCGTACTTTCGCAGGTGTTTTCACCGCTGCGTCCGCTTTAATGGATTCATTCGGAGGGAAACAATCCCATACAGTTGCGGTTAAGTTGGGAAAGTGTGAGGATATTTTCGTTGGTAGTTCTTTGTTGAATATGTATTGTAAGGCAGGGTTTGTTGACGATGCCCGGAAGGTGTTTGATGAAATGCCTGAGAGAAATTCCATTTCTTGGGCTACTATGATATCTGGGTATTCCATGCAAAGGATCTGCGGTGATGCTTTGGGGCTTTTCAAGACATTGGTAGCTCAGGAAGAGGAGCACGTGAATGAGTTTGTGGTCACGAGCATTTTAAGTGCGTTTACTTTGCCTGAACTTATTCACATTGGACAACAAATTCATTGTCTTGGACTCAAACATGGGTTGTTGTCTCATGTATCTGTTGGTAATGCGATTGTCACAATGTATTCAAAGTGCGGGAACTTGGATGAGGCTCTCAAGGCATTTGAGTTGTCTAGCAATAAGAATTCTGTTACATGGTCTGCAATGATCACTGGCTATGCACAGGGTGGGGATTGTAGAAAAGCGTTGACGTTATTCTCAAAAATGCATTTTTGTGGATTGATTGCTAGTGAATTTACACTTGTTGGGGTCCTTAATGCTTGTAGTGATGGTTCAACCATGGGGGAGGGGAAGGAGGCTCATGCATACTCGATAAAATTGGGATACCAAGATCAAATTTATATAATGACGGCTTTAGTTGATATGTATGCTAAATGTGGTTCCTTAGATGATGCTCGAAAGGGGTTTGAGCATTTGCAGGCACGAGATATCGTGTTGTGGACTTCGATGATCGGAGGATATGTTCAAAATGGAGAAAACGAGAGTGCAATGGACTTGTTTTGTAGGATGCAAACTGAAGGTATCTCACCAAACGAACTAACCATGGCTAGTGTCCTAAAAGCATGCTCAGGTCTTGCTGCATTAGAGCAAGGAAAACAAGTCCACGCCACTACCATCAAGCATGGATTTGGGCTCGAAGTTCCAATTGGAAGCGCACTCTCAACTATGTATGCAAAATGTGGAAGCCTTGTGGATGGAGGTCTTGTGTTCAGAAGAATGCCATCAAGGGATATTGTCTCTTGGAACTCAATGATTTCTGGTTTGTCCCAAAATGGACAAGGAAGTGAAGCACTTGAATTATTTGAAGAGATGCAGATTGAGGGTACAAAGCCGGATTATGTTACTTTTGTAAATGTTCTCACTGCTTGTAGCCACATGGGAATGGTACAAAGAGGTTGGGAGTATTTCAAAATGATGTCTGATGAATATGGTATCACCCCAAGAATAGACCACTATGCATGTATGGTTGATCTCCTGAGCCGTGCTGGAAAGCTCAGCGAAGCAAAAGATTTTATTGAATCAGCGCCCATTGATCATGGTCTCTGCCTCTGGCGTATCCTATTAAGTGCTTGTAGGAACTATCATGACTATGAGTTGGGAGCCTATGCAGGAGAGAAATTAATGGAATTGAACTCGCAAGAATCTTCTGCATATGTCTTATTATCCAGTATTTATAAGGCTCTGGGAAGATCAAAAGATGTTGAAAGAGTCCGTCAAATGATGAGCTTTCGTGGGGTGAGTAAGGAGCCTGGGTGTAGCTGGATTGAGCTTAAGAGTCACTTTCATGCGTTCGTTGTTGGAGATCAGCTGCATCCACAAATTAAAGAAATACGTTCGGAGGTACATAGGTTGAGCAAGCTAATGAAAGATGAAGGTTACCATCCTGATTCTGATTCAAATTTTGCAGATTTGGAAGCCTGAGATGCTACGATTGTTAAGGAGAGCATGAAATTTGCTATTAGGTCGGATTAATTATTCTTTTTTATCTTATTTATACTCGCCAAACAGGACAGACTGCGAATACCCATCTGTGTTCATTTTTCGCTTTTCTTTTTGTGAGAGATGTATTTGTAATTGACCAAAAATCGAAATAGCGCAAATCTTGAGAGCTATAAATTTTTTTGTTGAAGTAGCTGCAGCAACTCTAAATCATATTTCTCTTACCTTCCCAAAGCTAAAGTAGCATATGATTTTACTATACACCTTGTTCTTGTTCTTGTTCTTGTTCTTGTTCTTGGATCTAGTAGCTCATATAGTTGCTGATATCCTGCTTAGTTTATCTTAATCTTCAACGGGATGATGTCAGTGGTCTTTTTGATAAATAGTGCAGCCTCTACTTCCATTTTCATCTAGCTGTTATGCATCTAACAAAACCATGCAGGGTGGAATAAGTTTAGGTAATGTTTCTGGCATGAAGTTGGAATCTCAAAGGCACTGGGTTTAGTATCTTGAATCTTTTACACTCCATGCTTCTTTTTGGTGAACTGAGGATGTATCTATCAGTTGACGACTCGATGATGCACATACAGGCATGTTTTGCCCTGCTTTTTTAACTAAAAAGATCTCACTTGTAATATGTTCATTTTGCTTTTTAGTTTCCACATGACATTCTTGTTGTCTAGTGTGTGCTAACTGATTGTAGGAGAACGGGCATTCACAGGTATCTTTTGATTTATAGTTATCAACTTTTTCCCATGAATTTGGTGGTTTTCAGGGGTTTGACAAAGCATACCACCTATGTGCTTGAAAGATCGAAATTTGTAAGTTTCCTAACTCGGGTCTCAAAAAAAATTTGTACTCTGTTACCCTAGGCATTAGTATATGTACTTGATAGATCCACAAACAGTCCACTTTCTTACATTAACATGCATACTTCTTTGGTGAGGAGTGTGAGTTTTGCCGTATATAAAATATTATATACCTCAAGAAAAATTAAGACTCAGAGGGGAAAGACTAGAAATCAATAAATAAATGGAACACAGGTTCACTGAAGTAGTTATTTTACCTACTACTCTACTATGATATGAATTTCTGTTGAAGCTTTGTATTTGGAAAGCTTTGGAATTTAGATTTTAAAACCCTATTTGTTCCATTAGGTGAACTTAGATCCATCATTGTCTCTATATTTATACAAATTAGGTAGAGCTTTTCTATCTCATTTCAAGATTGATGATGCATTGTTTCTTGATTCTTATTACTTGATCATTTTATATTATTCTCGTTTAATCATTGCAAATCGACATCTGATGAATAGACGACCACTTCAAAATCTAATGACAAATCCGGGAACAGACCTGCAAACATTGGTATATACCTAAAAAATGGAGGGATTATGATTTTTATGGAAGCAAATACGAGAAAATACAAAGTTGTTACCATGACTTTTTTACATGAACAGAAACCCTAGTTTGCCATTCTTTTTACATAACCCGAAACCCTAATTGTTGATTTCTTTACTTGAGACATCCTTATGAACCTCTGGGCTAGATTTACTTGGATCATCTGGTTTGGATTTATTTGGTATATCCTTATAAAGCTCGTCATTAATGTTCTTTTGCTCCCTCTCCAGTCTCGAGTTTCCTTTGGCAATTCTGTCGTTGATCCAAGCAATAATGTCAGCAAACACAACATCAGTATTCTCTGTAAACTCTCCATAAGTAAGCGCGTGCCACATTCCCGGATACAACTTAAAGGTCTTATCGGTACTAGAAGCAACATCATATAGGAGTCTGCTGGCTAAGGGATCCGTCACTTTGTCATTACCTCCATGCGCAACAAGGAACGGCATCCTTATATCTTTAAGCTTCTTTTCGAGCTCTATAGTGACATTGAATAGCTCGTTAGCCGTTTGCAGGCGCACACGACCTTTGTAGCATAACGGGTTGTTACGAATCTGTCATATGAAATGAAAAAAAGTGAATAATATTGGTGTAAATTAAATGAATAGAAGTGTGTGAATGTTTTACCTCCTCTCTAATTTCAGGATCTCTGAAGGCAAGATCAAGAATATCCTGGCCTGGGACAATTTTCCAAGTTGGTATGAATTTTGTAAGTTTGACCAACATATTGACCACAATTTGTGGTGGCTTCATATTTTCAGCAAGCTGCAAATTTAAACATACACAATAACTTATGGACCAGAATTGATAACATGAGTATTCTTCAGGGGTGTTAAATGTACAACAAATCTCAACTTTATAAAAACTTACCATTCTAGTTGTAGTTTATATTTTTGGTTATTTTATCAACTTAAAATTATGTTTGATAAACTAGTTGATAAATAATCTAACTGAATTATAAATCATGTTTGACAAAAACTAGCTGACGAACATATAAAATGATAAAAATGACATCCTGAAAAATTAGTAATTATAATATTTTATAATATAATTAAAACAAATTTTTAGTTATATAATATATTAATACAAAGAAGACAATAAAGAAAAATTAAA
>NC_037528.1:4961438-4970869 GCF_001531365.2 Cynara cardunculus var. scolymus
GAATCCATCTACTCCATATCGAACATGTGTGCCAACCATTTGATTTTATGGACATTGAATTCCATTGTCAACAAAAATAATTTCTTTTTTAATTTTATATATTATATATTAATATTTAATAAAGGTTACTATTGAAAAAAGTGAAAAAAATTTCTCATAATTTGCTCAAACTAGCGATCTAATAAGTTATTATATATGTTTATTCGAACATATACCTAAAAAATAAATTAGTTTATATGTTAACTTATTTTTGCCAAACATTACCTGTAATAAATAATAGGTGGATTTTGAAGTTGACTGTTCATGGTCAACCCAAACTCCTAAACAAAATTTCTTGTTTCAATTATTCTTTAAAATACATATTTATAATTTTTGGACAAAACTATAAATTTGGCCTATAATATTGTCAAAATAACATGTTTTCACCTCTATAATTTCGAAATTACAAAATAATCATCATGATTTGTAAAAACGTTTGAATTCGATTCCTTTCTTTAACGGTCGTTAAAAAAATTCATTGAACGAGTACCATTTTCGCCCTTTTGTTATCCTTTTTGTCTTTTATCCAATTAAAAACCACATGACCAAAATCATAAATCGATTTTGATCAAATAAAATACAAAAAATCGATAAAATAACGAAAATGCTTTTCATTTGACAGAATATTTTAACGACCGTTCAAAAAGAAACCAAAATCAAACGTTTATGCAAACCACGATAATCATCTTTTAATTTTCAAAAAGCGAACAAACTACGTGGACCAAATTTGTAGTTTGCTCTCATTTTTATTTTGAATTACATAACATAATTTGATATTACCTTTAAACAAAATTTACTCATTTAAATATTATTAAATATAATTATAATGATTAATTTTTAATAAATATCTGATCAGAAAATACGTAGGTACCTTACACATGGGTGCAACCAAGACCCCACCATCCCAGTAGTCTGGTTTCTTCATATGTAACCGGAGAACCATCGCTCCTCCCATCGATTCTCCAAGCAATATCCGCAACTTATTTCTATTTTCTTCTTTTTCTGAAATATAAATAAATACCTATTTTTTTTAAATATTTCCAGCTCGGATTTACCAATAATATTTTTTTTAAATCCAATTTTTATAATAAAAAAAACGGAGTCTCTCGTCTCATCGAGACATATTTCGTTTTTTGTTCGACATGAAAACGTGTTAGTTTACAAAATTTATCGGTTTCCAAATCTATCAGATTGTTAAACGAAGAAAATAAGTCGTTAAAATAAAGTTTTGATATTGTTTTTTAGTATTTTTAAAATTTAAATATTAAAAACAATATGTTAAAAAAATTAATTTGTTATGCTACTATGAATTGAAACGGTCAAGATCCAAATTCAATCTCTTTTTTACTAAAAATAAAAATAAAAACTTACCACAAATGCTTGTGAAAAATTGAGAAGAGTCTTCAACAAGATCATCAAAAGAAGGGATGAAACCCAGAATTCCTTCGGATTTTCCATGTCCTTGATTATCAATTCCGTAAACTCCGAATCCGGCCTTCACGAGTCTCGTTGCCGCTCCTATTTATTTAAATTTAATAGCTTCTTTCGTAATACCAATAATAGAATTTGATTAAATTTCATGATCAAGCTGACCTTTCATGGAGAAACTGCACTCCATGGCATAGCCATGGTTCAGAAAGACTAAAGCTTTCGGGTTGCAATCAATTGGCAGCCACTGGCACGTAAATAGGCGTATTCCCTTTGAGTTTACGATGAAGTTCTGAAAGATATTTGCAGAAATTTGGTGGGTTGATTTGTGATTTCTTGAAGAAACGAAAAACAGAGCATTATGATGGAAAAATTGAAAATATACATGATAAGATTTGAATTATACCTCTTCGTATTTGAAAGTTTCAGTATTATTCTCCTGCGGATTGTGGGAAACAAATCACAAACAATTTGATCAAGAAATAAAACACGAATCATGTGAATTTGAATTTGAATAAAAAACAGGGGATGGAAGAACAGAGACATACCATTAATCAGAGTGTGTGTTGTGTGTGTGTTTTCATGAAAACAGAAGCTTTTTGTTGTATCCTGAGATAATGGGGGAGAGAGAGAGAGAGAGAGAGAGAGAGAGAGAGAGAGAGAGAGATTTTAGAATCTGAGAAAATGAAGTGCTTAAAGAGCAGAGGAGTTGATCCCTACTTATATGGAAAAGAGAACTGGACTTTTGTACAATTTTTGATGCATAAGGTACAAATGCTAATGCAATCATGATGTTTGATTTGGGTCTCGTTGAAACAACACATGTAGATGAAAATATATTGGATAACATGTAAGTTTATAAATTTCTTAAAAAGCTATTTTTCTATGATTTAACCGTTTGTAATTTGGTAGATGTCAACTCTACTCAATAATATTGTATAGATTATATATAAATACATATTAAGAATGGTGATTTGCCTCGACCCGGTGGGGAACCCGGCTCATCCGACCCGAACGGAGACGAAGATTTCTCGTTAAAACGGGTCTTGGGGCTGGGCCCGGGATCCCCGATAGACTCAAACTAACGGATTGATTTCGGTTTCAAAACGATGAAGGGGAGATTCTCGGGAGCTGAAATCAGTGTATAATAAAAGCTCATGATCTTTTCCAATTTTACCATGTTCACTATTGTTCATTACGACACAACACACATTCATTTTACTACTACAAAAATGCAAGTGATGTTTTAATCCGTGAATTGAATAAATTAAAAGTTATGATTGGTTCATAAAGTTAACACCAAAAATTTAGTCAACAAATGAACCAACCCATGTATAAATGTACGGTTTAGAATACAAACCATACAAACCAATCTTAGTCATCTATTTAGTTTAATATATATCTGATTCAATTCTATTTCTTAATCTAAAGCTACAATTTTAATGAATGAACGTTATCATCTTCCATATATAACTCAATCATAAAAAATGAATCATGATCGATCCATAAATATATCGATCCTTTCATATAATATAAGCATTAATTATGGTTTGTATCAGGGGCGGAACCAACCCTTAAGGACCAGGGGGAAAGGCCCCCCAGTCAAAGACCAAAAACGTTTGTTGACTAGTTTAGATTTATAATTTCCATCCTCGTCTTACATGGTTTCCCCCAGTCCCATATGGTCATATGCTTCCGTCCCCAAGTCCCATCCAACGTGCCCCCACCCCATTAATTTCCGGGATCCGCCAATGGTATCGATATTCAACTTCTTACCTTTCAATAGTTAGCAAATCATGTAAAAAGTTTTAACTTCTCTTGGGTTGATTGGTGCTATATCCCCAATAGGTGTTCAGCGACTAGCCCCTACTAATCGTGCCAATTATGGAATATATTTTTTTTTTGGAAACACTTATAAAAGGGCAATTCCACTAAGGATATCTTTGCCAATCCACATATCAAAAAGTCGCGTTCCTACCATATTCAGAGAGTGTATTTTGTACTTGTGATATTCAACTAGTTGAGAGAATTTCGATACACAATTACTATGTGTTCTTGTATAATCTCTTCAAGCTAATTGAAATACAGCCGACATGACCGCTTTCTTAAAGATTATTGTGTCTTTGTCATTTCGTGTTTAACCATTGTAGTATTATTACTGTTGCTTCTGTTTACCTGTTAACTCAAACAGTATTTACTAGTCATTTGAGGTTCTTTTCCTTTAGTTCTTTTTCTTGTTGTTTTATTGGTTCAATTGTGTATTTTTTTTCATTGCTTTAGTTTCTACTTCTTGTATGTATCATTTTAGGCTTTGTATACTTTCTCCTTCTACTAAAATTTCACTGCTTTTCAAAAAGAAAAATTGAAAACTAAAAGGGTCAAAAAGAATATTTGTATAATGATTGGAAATTTATTTATATTATAAATTAAAAACGCTTATAAGATAAATTATTTCTTAATTATATTTTGTGTATTAAAAATTGTTTTGAAAGATTTATTGTTAACATCAGCATTTATTAATCTTGTGGATTATATCTCCTCCAACAACGACTAAAATAATTTGTATGCATTTTAACGACTACTTTGTTGGTCACCTTTTAGTATTACAGATATTTAATGATAAAGATGTTCATTTATAATTATAGATGTTCACACCAGATTGTTAGATCTCAACAAATTTACAGACTTAAAAACGTTTGTTAACTAGCTTAAATTTTCTATTTTTACCTTCGTTTTATATGATTTCTCCCCAGTCCCATATGACACAGATCAAAGATGATTCAAAATTATACAACCTTTCACTAAATTAATGAATTTTATTTAATAACAGTTTTTTGTACTAATTTTTTTATCATAGTTTTTATTAAATTATTTAATTAGTTTCTATCCATATCGTTTTTAATATTTTGCCCGACCCGTTCAACCCACCTATGCTGAATTGAAAACCCCATAAATGGATCATCGGTTCACTGGATCCGAAGTCGAAAACGGGTATGCTCTGAAAACGCGGGCTTCTAGTTCTGTTGATTTAATATTTCATTTTAATCCCCTGTGCTGTTACTTATTACAATTTAACCCCGCATGTTCTAGTATTGTATGTTTTTTTCTAGTCTAAGAATAAATATTTATTTAAAAATCGGATCTAAATAAAAATAAAATCGAGCCTAGATTAAAGGAAAAATTCGACAATAACTCCCACAAAAAAATTTAAGGTTAAAATTAGAGATGCGTAAAAATCCGACCAATCTAATTAATTTAACATAATCCAATGCAAAATAACTTAATCTCAAGCAACCTGATGTCTAATCGAGTTGTCAGATTTTCAAACCGTAAGTATTTGGTTGATATTGGATTACTATTATTTGAACTCAACCCAACCCGATGAACCCGATAACCTTTTTCTTCTTGGATTTAATATGATTGTTGAGTTTTTATTAATATGTACATTAGACAATTACACTGTTATGTGCCCTCTTCATATACACGTATTTTTAATCTATTCCCCATTTATATGTACTCATTCGTATATATGTTTAGTAACTGTGAACATATATACGTAAGATTTAAGAAGTATGAATAAGTTGTATCAAATAGTTGATGATGAAAAAAAATATGAGTAGAGAAATAACATATTCAAGGTTGGGTTAATATTTTAATATACAAATTCATCAACCCGACCAATGCGAATAACCCGACCAACCCGTACGGTTTGGGTCGGGTTGGGTTGCATTTTGGTTTGAGTTGAGTTGAGTTAAGATTTTTCAAACCGCAAGCATTGAGTTGTGTTATTCAAATGTATGCAACCTTATCAACCCGACCCATGAGCACCCATAGTTAAAATGAACAATTTTGAAAATTCTAAATTGTTTGATAAAAAAAAAATCATTTTAATCCTTCCACCTCTTTGGTTTTGTTATATTCTGTCATATCTCTACTTCTTGACGTCAAATGAGGGGTGGATATTTGCTAGGCTTGTAAGCAGTATAAAATAATGCTTCGTTATATCAGATTAGATAAGTATACAAAAAAAAAACTTTTCGTAGATGATATTGCATTGATTGATAACAGATTTGATTGATAGCAGATTCCAGGCTTTATCAAACTCATGAAGTCATGATGACAAAAAATTTACGTGTTATTTGGTTCCACAAATACATATGCTGGAAACGACAAATTATCTACATATACTATTTTCATCCAAATCCAAACGATGATATCATAGTTGTTGTCATACAATTGACATCATGTTAGAGATTTATAAGCCGCTATATGTTCTTATCAAACTCCACATTTTTTGGCAGCTTTATTTTTTTTATTGCACCTCTGATGTTACTATTAAAAATAGTAACCAGGTTGTTATTTTTCTACCTATATTAATTTCCGTCAGTAGATGTTATTAACTTTTATAAACTATTTTCCCTTAAATAATATGCCTTGTCGCTATACAAGATTCATGTAAAATGTTCCTAAGGTAGTCATTTTTGCTACATACGATGTCGTTTTTGCTGACTAAAATCTTACTAAATAATTAAGTGATAGTGTTAATTTTACCGATAGACACTTAGCGGATAAATGTTTAGTAAACGACCTCTTAGATAACATTTATTATAGGCTAATGGAACACCGTGGGTGTGTTATCTGATAGTTTGTCAAACCGACTTGAATTACACTTTAGACTTGAATTAAAAAAATATTTAAATTTCTATGATAAATTATTGAATTGACATTTTATGAAATAAATGTTAATTTGTTAGGCTGGAGAAAAAAGGGACTTCATGGTTACGGTTTCTCGAATTGGGGTCATAAATGGTAAGTGGTCGCAATTTGACCAACAAATTATCGTTGTAATTTTATAAATAAAAATATATTGGTATAAATTGTAAAGTTGACAAATCAAAAAGTAGAGTATATTTCAAATGTAACCATGTTCATTTGTACAACCAATGCAACTCAATTAATTGAGATATTTATGGAAATAATGAGAGTTCATTTTTTATGATTTGAATATTTATGCAAGATGACTAGAGTTTATTAATTATAATCAATATTTTATATTAGGAAATAATAAAAACTTTTATGAAATCACATATTTATTAAATTAAGTGGACGGTTGTGATTGAGTTGTATTGGTTGTATAAATGTAAAGGGTTGCATAATAACTCACCTTTAAAAAAATATTATTGAAATTTTAACAAATCAAATATCTATCAGAGACGTTCTTATAAATTAGCTTATGATTGTCAACTATGACTTAATGGGCGGATTTGGTTTGCGGAATTTGATAAAATTAAAATGACGAATTACTTTGATCAAATTCCATGATAGTGTTTGGTTTGCGAAATGAATTGGTTGAATTCCGTCTTATAATTTGGTTTTATAAAAAGAGACATAATATTTACATCCAATTTAACCAAAGCACCACTTCCATCCTACCGGCCATTATGTCATTACTGTCGTTGTCACAACTGTTACACCATTCACTAGTCATCATTTATATGTAATCTTAAACCCACTAGTAAATAAGAGAGAAATGTATATTTTTTCCGATAAAAAATGGTTCCGTATTGACTTCTGGAGGTCACATATGTGCTGTTAATGTTGTGTTCTCCAGGAGAGAAAAATACCTCGTGTTCTCGGAGGTTTTATATGAGGAAAATGAAAAAAAAAGTTCTATTTTTTCTTCCAAAACATTCCTCCCAAATATGGGAGGAAATAGATAAAAAAGAATAAAAACAATAAAAATATAAAGAAATAGTAAAAATAGTCATTTTTAGACCTTTGGTTCATCTATTAGTTATTTTTCAAACCAATTTTCAAAAATATCGTTAGGTACGTCCGTGACACCTCCTCAATTTGTGGAGTAGTCAAAATGTAACCTATTCCTTTTTTTTTTCTCTAGGTAACCTATTCCTTTTTTTTCTTCTCAAATTCGAGAAGGCATCATAAATGTTCGAACCTCGCCCTTTCTTTTTTGGTTAACTGGTCTATGAGGTCGTTTATCAAATGCTTACCGGATAAGCGTTTATGGGTCGTCATTTGTCTTACGTGGTAAGCATGACAATGACTAAAATCCTTGCCCAATAAGAAGAGTAGCAAAGACAGAGGTTTTACTCAGTAAGTGAGGAAATACTCTCACTGACACTCGATAAACATTTACCGGGTAAAAGACGTTTACTAACAAACCATTTTGATAGTAAAAAACGTTACCCAACAAGAAAAGTGAAGGTAGTAGCTTTTTCTATTAAGCACTTGGTAAACATTTAGTAAGCTGCCGCTATGTCATTAAAAAAAGCTAATGGAATTTATGTTTAACGAAAAACGAAAACAAAAAACCTTACTTATAAGATCGAAATGGTTTAATTTAAATTGTGTTGTTTGTTTGATTATACAAAAAGTGTAACAACTTTGACCATTCGGAATTAAAGATCTATTTATGTTAATTGTAATATATATATATATATATATATATATATCTATCTATCTTATAACAAGAAAAGAGAGATTTCAAGTCCACATAATTACATAAGCAGTTACTGGCTTTATCAGGTAAACTATTAAAAACTGGTAACATAAAATGTTGATTTTGAATGTAAAGTAAATGATATTGGTCATGTTTGACAATCATAAACTAATTTATCTTTTAAGTCTATTAAAAAAAAAAGCTGTTTAACAATTCTTAAATTAGCTTTTGAAAATATTACTTAAATAATTTTTTTTTTCTTTCTAAGTATGGCTATAACATGTTTCCGATTAATTTGCAACATGGATTGTTAGGTAAGTTATTTTATTATATTATGAATCTTAACAATTATACTTTCAAATAACATTTTTTTAAATATATAATATTTATGTACGGTAAATAGAACAAATAAACTCACACATCATCTTCATTTTTAATGAGGTTTGAACCCTTGACCTCCTAGAATGTCAATGACTCATATACCGTTAGGCTAAAGACTATTTGGTAAATAACACTATGTTCATGAAAATATAACATAATTGTATTATTTAATTTTATTAAAATTCAAAAATAATATATAATTGGTGTCATTGTAATAGACTTGGGATCTTATAAGACCAATTTTTTCATGAAACTTGTAAGAACACAAAATATTACTGAAGCTTCATAATAAAACACTATATATAAGGGTTGGGTTCACGTGAGACCAATGGTTTTTCGTAAGACCAATTTATGTTCATTGATCAACTTTATAAACTAATGATCTAATGGTCTAAAGTTGCAAGGTGACAATTTTGTAATTATTGAGAAGTCTCGCGGTGTTTATGAATATTCACATCTGACGATTGTAAATCTAATCCAAGGGTTGAAAATTGGTCTTACGGGTCTCATGGAAAATCATTGATCTCACATGATCCCAAGTCCTATATATAATGATACAAAAAACCCCTTCACAATACTTTTATTATAAAATTTCAATGTTATGTTGTGATTTTATGAGTTGAATAGTCTCACACAAACAAATCTCTTTTGTAAGACACAATGCCTGCCAATTATTATTATTATTATTATTATTATTATCATCATCATCATGATCATCATCATCTATACTATATTATAAAGCGTTTGATAAAAACTCTTAAAAATCATTTTTTATACATGAAATATTATTTATTAATGCATATTACTTAAAATTTATGATTACAAGTAAATTGTGCATAAGTACAACTTATTAAAGCTCCATACTTGAATTCGTCTAACTAACTGTAGATAAACATAATCAAATATTGAATAAACATCTCATTTTAAATATAAAAAATCTAAAATATAATTAGGATAATCATTGAGTTGTAACAAAATACTTAATTATTATTTTTATAAAATATTATATTATTAAACCAAAAATAAATTATTTCGTTATTAAACTTAAATTAAATAACTAGAAGAGTACTCGAGCAATGCAGCGAGATACATCTTGATTTTAATGTTCTATTTTATTATTTGT
>NC_037528.1:4971654-4974984 GCF_001531365.2 Cynara cardunculus var. scolymus
GAAACTTTAATAAGTTGTACTTACGCACAATTTACTTGCAATCTTGAGTTTTAAGTAATATGCATTAATAAACAATAATTTATGCATAAAAAATAGTTTTTAAGAGTTTTTGTCAAATGGTTTATAATATAGTATAGAAAAAAGTAAATTAATAAAAAATAGTTTTTATTGATTTTGCCAAATACATTATACGGGCTTTGTTAGCCCAAAATGTAATTTATATTTTAGATTTTAGAATAGTTTAAATGGGCTTACTGGGCCTGTAGTCTAGGACCCAAGAAAACAAGAATGAACTGGGCTACATGGAACTCGAGCCTTTCGTATATATGCACACACCACAGTTTGTTCGTTTCTCGTACCTAGGGTTTCAACTTTCGAGCGAGCCTTCGTTGCAGTTTACTCCGGCTTCCATCAATGGGTAAGCTCTCAATTTTTATGTTTCGTTGATTTATTTCAATTATGTTGCCTGAGTTATTCCTCACATTATACTGGAATTACAGCTCGAATCAAAGTTCATGAGCTTAGGAACAAATCGAAGGTTGATTTGTTTGCTCAGTTGAAAGATCTCAAGGCTGAACTTGCTCTTCTCCGGGTCGCCAAAGTTACCGGTGGTGCCCCGAACAAGCTCTCCAAGATGTAATCCTCTATCTTTGCATCTATTAAATTAATATGTATTTATGTTTACGTTTGCAGTATTTTATCAAATGTACCGATTCAATTATTGCACAATATTATTGCTGCTATTCTCGTCACCGGATTGAAATTTGCTCCAAATGAATTGAAAAACGTCATTTTCTTGTACCAAATGCTTATGTAGTGGTATATCTCTTTGAAATCCTCTATTTGATGTGTGTAGAAGGCCGGATTATTTTCACGGCTGCCTGTTATTTGTTTTTTTTAATGTGCAAGAGCGCATACTTGATACTTGTATGAAGCTCTAGAACTGGGTATGTCTAATTTAGCAAATTCGTGTGTGATAGAGTTGTAGTTCATAGTAGTTTACTCTGTCTCTGCATTTGATGCTGCAGATGAATATTGTTAATCATTCTATAGTCATTGCTGTGCTAATTGTACCCTTTCATGCCTATTTATATCAATCCAGATTCCAGCATCATCGACTCTTTGTTTCATCTGAGCCTTTTTTAGATTACAGATTTTCTTTTTGTGTATGCTAAATTTAGAACTTTTAGACATGATTATGGCTCCATATTTTAGATCATAGTTGTTTGAAATGTTACAGTGATCTGCCCTTTGTTACCATTTATGATTTCTGGCACTAATTATTTTTGTAGCTTTAAAGTATAGTGCTCTTAAGCTTTATTGCATTTTGTTGGCTTCAGTTCATGGGCTTGTGGTTTTAGTGTTGTTGTTTTTGGATGATTTCTAACTCCGGTGCTTGCAGAAAGGTGGTGAGGACATCAATTGCACAAGTGCTGACTGTGATTTCACAGACTCAGAAGTCAGCTCTCAGGGAAGCCTACAAAAACAAGAAGTACCTGCCTCTTGATTTGCGTCCAAAGAAAACCAGAGCCATCCGCAGACGTCTAACCAAGCATCAGGTACCACTCGATGGCTCTTTCACTCATATCGTGCTAACATTTGCTATTATATAATTCTTATATTGTCTGTGGCAAGTGATACAAATGCCCACAAATGTGTTGGGAAGGTTCCATAATAACTTGAAAGACAAAGCAAATCTTCTTTATAGATATAACAATTACATCATGTCCAGTTTTCGGATAGATATCGTGGGAGTGTACTCATGGAGTCAGAAGTTGGAGTATTGTTGATGATTTAATCTGGGTTATATACCAAGTTACTGATAACATGTCGACTACTTCGTTTTTTGACCAGTCACTCCTATGCTTGCATCGTTGCACCAGATTTCTTGGATTACTGTTTTTTTCTTCAAATAGATATATTTTCTGAGTTTGCTCTTCTGTGATGTAGGCTTCATTGAAGACTGAAAGAGAGAAGAAGAAGGAGAAGTACTTTCCTTTGAGGAAGTATGCTATCAAGGTGTAAGGTGGGAACTATGAAGGAGGAGATTTAAGTTGTGGTGTGTAAATCTCTTTCCAGTTTTGAACTCATAGTTTGTGTACGATTAATCAGAGATCATGCGTTCGATAGTTTGTCTGCATTGAGTTAAAAGACAGTTAACATCGGAGCTTGCTCTTGATGTTTGCATACCTATTTGACTTGTTTCATCTTTTTTAAAAAAGGCATCTACATTTGTGGTGTTGATTTGCATTATGCATTTCTCGTTAATCTCTGTTGTATCGATTCGTTTCTTATGAAAGCAAAGACTTTGCTCTGACAATGTTTTGCATCGACCTTTTGTACTAAAGGTACTAGATATCGGGTTACAAAATACTATCGGTCATCGATATAGCGGGAGCCTGTGGTATGATAAGAAGGTAGTTCGTGATGTACCCTTTATTGCTCTTCAATAAATGTGTTCAAGAATGTAGTGTTGATGGTAGAAAAACATTGAATGTATCATCTAAACATGAAAAAAATTATGTTTAGTTGTCACATGAAGTTAAAGTTAAAGCCAATCATCATCTAATTTTCTTTTCCGCCATTTTAATTGGTTTTCAAACCAAAAGATATGGGTTAATAAAAAAAACCGTGTGGCCACGAAGGTTTAAAACTTTAAATGCGGTGATTTCGGGCTATCCTTGAAGTGGGTGGTCACCTTGAGATTAGTCAGCTTACACAGCGAATTGACTATCAAGGTTAATAAAAAGAAATTAAAATTATTTGTATTTTAGGAGAGTTTGTAATTACGGTAGAAATGATGCTACTATATAATAAAATATTTGACAAAAACTATTAAAAATCATTTTTTTATTAACCTGAATATCCAATCCGTTATGCGAGCCGACTAATCCTAGAACGACACCTGCTTTGCAGATAGCCCAGAGTCATCGCATTTGAACCTTCATGGCCACAAGAGGATTTTTATTCCTCCTTGTATTTGAACCTGAGACCTTCAGATACTTTTGATCTTTGGAGTGAAGCTCAAACCAACCAGACACTACCCTTGTAGTTAAAAATCATTTTTTATACATAAAGTATTGTTATTGATGCATATTACTTAAAATTCAAGATTACAAGTACATTACGTGTAAATACAACTTATTAAAGCTTTATTTTTGAATTTATATAACTAACTGATAAATAAACATAATCAAATACGAGATAAACGTCTCATTTTAAATATAAAATATCTAAAATATATTAGGATAATCATTAGTTATAACAAAATATTTAATTATTTTTTCATAGAAAATTATATTATTTAAACGAAAAATAAATTACTTCGTT
>NC_037528.1:4976159-4979140 GCF_001531365.2 Cynara cardunculus var. scolymus
TTAGAATTCTTTTTAATTCTTTTAATATATTTATTAAACAACATGTAAAATATATACATATTAAAATTAAAAATACATTGTTTAATAAGAACTAGTAGATGTTATAATAAAATAATTTTGAAAGTACAATGTTGTAATAAGAAAATCACATCACTATAGGACTATAGTACATGTGGACAGCCTACGTGGACAATGAAGTATGTAGACAATGAGGTGGCATGGAAACTTGGTATGAGTAAATTTAAATCAAAAAGTTACTCAATACTATAATGGGTAAATTTTTGAAAGTACAATATCCTAAAAAAAATAGTTTGAAAGTACGTTGCTGCAATAATAAAAACTGAAAGTACAATGCTATAATAAAGAAATTTATGAAAGTAGATTGTTATTTTTTGCATTTTGTCCTAATAAAAAAAACTCTCAATTCAATTTAACTTCCTCCCTCATGGTCCCTTTTCAGTTCTGATTTAATACATTCGTAATGTTATAACGACAAGTCAATTTTTTTCCGATGCCTTATTGATTTTGCAACGAAATTTGGCCTTCGTGACTTTATTCATGACGTTTTGCGACAGTCCGTCAAATATAATTTATGTTTTTTTTATTACTATTTGTGTGTTTTCATTTTCAACAATAAATACATATTTTTAATTTTCAATTTTCAATATTAAAATAATTGTGGTGTATAAAAGTTACGTGTGGAGCTATCGTGTCATGTTTCGGTCCTTATATTTTAGAAAATTTTCCAATTTGACCCCTGAAAACAAATTTCGTTTCACGAAAGGTCATTCGCGAAGGACAGTTCTCCAAAACTTCACACCACCTTAGTCTACAATACTTAATGGACTATTTTCCTTCCACAAAAAGTTTCGAAAGAATCCATACGTCCCCAAACCATGAATAACAACATCACATTTTGTAAATTAAACAACTGCTTATCTCCCGCGAACCCATACTAATTAGCGTTCTCATATAATCTCTCCATTTGCCACATTAGCACAAAATCAAACTACAATACATAAGGGCATGCTACTAAACGTCTTTGTGACTTTAGCATGAACGATACTAGCTACAACAATGGTCTTTCAACCCACCCAAAAGTCTCGTCGAATATTGGTCAGCTAGGTTTGATAAAGTCAGGTTCAACTGGGCATAGATAATGGATCATATTTGCAGCCATGATATCAAATGGTTGAATTTGTGGCCAAAGTTTGAAGTTTGTAAGTGACTTTGTTGTGTGTGTGTGTGTGTTTTGGTGTGTGAGTAGGGGACTAAAATGAGTTGAATTGATGTGTTATATTTTATGATCGATGGATGAATTGTGTATATATAAACAACTAATCAAATAAAGAAAGGGATCAGATGGGTTAATCGGGTGGTTACAAGTTACAATCAGCTTTTTAAAAAAAACATTACATCATATGTCGTTGGTTGATCATATTTAATATATCAGTTATTGATACAATTAAAAGCAAGACAACGAATTGTTGACATGTTCCTAGGATTTATCTGTTTTCAACAAGTTATTAAACCTGTGTGGTCCTGTTATAATTGTAACGATAAATATATTTCGTTGACATGTAATATTTTGGACCAGATTTCAAGAATATTATAATATATATATATATATATATATATATAGGGAATGGTTCAAACGAAAACCTCTGTGATTTGCGAAAACGTGAGAACAATCTATTAACCTCATATTGTGATAACAGTAAAAATTAAAAGATTTTTTAAATTAAAATGAAATTAAAACAATTCAAAAAAAATTGAGAGGCAAAAGGGTATTATTGGAATTCAAAGTAATAAAATTTTAAAAACACGATCACACCATAATTTGGAAAACATAATAGGCTATTATGGTTATCGCTTATTTCAACGTGATTTGGTGTAATTTGGGTGTGATATGGGTGTGATAGTCATGTGATTATCACACAATTATCATAAGGATTCCGTTTGGCTAGGGTTAACTTAGGAAATCGACTGTCGATTTGGTGTGATATGGGTATGATAATCATGTGATATCACTATCATAACAGCGCATTCGATTTGATTATGGTTTCGATCAGTTAGGATTAGACAATCACACATTTATCACAACGATTACTCATGGTTTTGATAGGTTAGAATTAGATGATCACACATTTATCACAACGATTATGGGTGAAATCCACTAAACGATTTGAAGTGATATGGGTGTGATAATCATGTGATATCACTATTATAACATCACTTGCGCACTCAATTTGATCATGGTTTCGATCGGTTAGGGTTAGACAATCACACATTTATCACAACGATAGACAATCACACATTTATCACAACGATTCGATAGGTTATGGTTACACTTGATTGATCATTGTTTCGATAGGTTATGGTTACACAATCACACAATTATCACAAGGGAAGAGAAGATAGTGGAAATGAACGTGCAAGAAAAAAAAAAGATAATTATTAATTACATTAATGCCCTTATTAATTTATTTATATTTAATATAAGTTAATTTATTAATTAAAAAAGTTTGAGGTTATTGGATTGTTCTCGCGTTCTCGTAAATCACAGGGGTTCTCGTTTGAACCTCCACCTATATATATATATATAGGTGGATGTTCAAATAAAAATCACTCAATGTGAAAAAACCGTGAAAACCTCATTCAACCAATCATAATTTTTTATTTTGTTCATTTTTTGTAATTATGAGATGTTGATTAACCATTTTTATTGTGGAGGGTGTTAATCATGTATATTATCATCTTCATTAATTTAATTTTAGAGAAATACATGAAACAGTTTCATTAAAATTTCATTAAGTAGTATATGAAACAGTTTCATTAAAATTTCATTAAGTAGTATATGAAACAATTTCATAACCACATATGAAACAACTTCATCAAAAAAAAGTATTATATGAAACAATTTCACAAGATTAACAATTTCATGAAAAAATTTCATAAGATTAACGACGGAAGATAGTAGT
>NC_037528.1:4979180-4999204 GCF_001531365.2 Cynara cardunculus var. scolymus
ATATATATATATAGGGTCAGGTTCAAATGTTAACCAAAGTTTTTGTGTTAATTTTGTTAACCGATCTTGGCCATTTAATCTTTCAATAAACGGTTGTGATTAATCATGATAAAAACTTATTTTTTAAATTTAAAATTTTATAAAGATAAGTGAACAAAATTGAAAAGGGTATTTAGGTGAAAAAAATTATATAACTCCCATATCATTAATTGGGAGTTACGAAATCAAAAATTCTATGATTTTTGTCAATTTATTTTTGTTAATGTAAGAACCATTGTATCAAATACGAACAAAAAATTGACATATATGTGAACTTGAACTGCATAGCATTTATGAATATAATAAGAATAACTAGGGATGAGCAGCGAAACCGGGTACCCGGCTATGGAACCGGAACCGCCTTGAAACCGCCGATTCCGGAACCGGAACCGATATGAGTAGTTCCGGTTCCGGTTCCTAATATACGGAACCGATTGAGAATGGTTTCCGGTTCCGGTTCTCAATTTTTCGGAACCGTTACCCGCCGGGTACCCGGTATTATTAATAAAAAAAAAAAAAAAATTTTTAATACCAAATTTATATTATGTTTACATCTTGAAAGCACGCCGTCATCTTCATTCTTCATCTAAATCCTTCATATACAATGATTCGTATTTTTTAAAATTGTGTGTTCACTTGGATTTATAGTATGTAATCGTTAAACTTTGAACATTTACCATTATAATATGTAATTGTTAAACTTTGAACATTTTCTATTAGTCTATTATGGTTTGTAATCGTTAAACAATATTTGTAACCATTATTCTGTATAATTTGTATTCTTGCTTATTTATTTAGTGTTTTGGCAATATTTTATTTTTTATTTCTAAATAACAAAATTTTAATATTTTAGGAAGCGGGTACCCGGAACCGGAACCGGTTCCCGGCGGTTCCGGTTCCGGTTCCGGTTCCTGTCAAAAAGGGCGGGTACCCGTCTATGCTCACCCCTAAGAATAACTGCTATACGAAAAAAAAAACATGCATGAACACAATATTAACAGCTTGTGAACAATAGTTCATTCATTATAAACACATTCAGGAGCCATCATTTGTCAATTGAAGTTTTATACATGCATTGCATCCACACCATTTAGGTTCACCCCTTGTTCATATATGTTTCTGGTCTTATGTGGTTGTTCACCCCTTGTTCATATCGTATAAAATATATGAACATCGGGTGCAAACACTTACACAAAAATAAAGATTTGGTATCAAACTTAAAAAATAACACGTGTGTTTATATGATAGAAGTAACATGAACACAATGGTTAATGATTTATAAAAGTTGGTAATATGATAATATGAAAATGGGTCGCGCATGTACTTCCATTTGAACATGTGAATTAAGTACGTATTAATAATTAAAGAAAAAAGTTATCAACGCAATATAAACTACAAAAAACACAACAAATCATAATGAACATAATTTCGATTAAAACAAGTCTAATAAAATATTAATCCATTACCAAGACATTCGCTTTGGTTAATTTCTTCACTTCCCGAACTCGAACTCCGATTGTCACCATAGACCATTTTAATCTTCTCAATGTTGTCGGTTTCTTTTCCAATGCGTTTATCCATAACAGCTTGAACGATACCAAAGATTTTACTACCGTGTTTCTTACACGAATCAAAAACTCATAAAACAATAAAAATGGAAGATCAAGAATAAAAAATAAATAAAAATATCAATATTAATAATATATATTTTTAGGGATTTTATGATTTTGTAACTCCCCTTTAATGGTATGAGAGTTGCATAGCAAATGAAATTACTCAATTTACCTTTGGCATTAAATTGTGAACATGATAGAAACCTAATAGAAGAATGAATTGTGATTGGTTGACATGGTTTGCAAAGTTAACACAAACACTTTGGTTAACATTTGATCTTGTCCCTATATATGTATGTATGTATGTATAAGGTTAAGTTCTTTTGTTAACTCAATTTATGGTGTTAACTTTGTAAAATTATCACAACCATTCATTTTGTAAATCAATGAATGATATTTATGATGACAATTTTATAATAACTCATTATATAATACGTTACAATTTAAGATGAACATATACGAATAATGATATTATTGGGAAAAAAAAATCATAAAGATGTGGATGCTTTGTAATTGCTCATATGTATATTAATATTTTATAACAGCTCATGTGTGTGTTAATGTTTTATAATTGTTCTGTGTATATTAATCTTTGTCATTGATAATAAAATCTCCATTATTATGAACATTAATATACACATGTGCATCTCCCTCTTTATATGAAGATGGGTTCACTCATGAACAATGTGTTTGAATGTTCATATATGTTCACATGTGTTATGTGCATTTCTTGGATATTCACATATGTTCACAAAAATTCATTTTTTTGATTCATCTTTTCATATGTTAACAGACAATGAACATTGTACGCCTATGAAAAATATGTTGACTTTACTACCCGGTCTTCTCCATCAATCACAAAATTATAAATATTATAATGAAACTATGTTACTCAACTCTTAACCAAATCATTACAAATATAAGAAATTAAGAACAATATTAAAAAGACAAAAATCATGAGTTTTTATGATAATGTAACCTCCAATTAATGATATAGGAGTTTTCCAATAAATGTTTTAAAACCGGCTTTCCTGATGTAAAACATGCATGTAATGTTTATAAAACATTACTTTATATATATAAAGCGTTCATGATTATTTTGTCTGTGAAAAATATACAAAAATATATTTATAACGAAACACACACATACATGCAAACCATACATATAAAACAATATAAATCATAACGTAAAATCAAACTTATTGAATGGTTTGAGTTGGTTTCGTGTAAAGATTCATGAGAGTTTTTACCTTATGGTTTTGATTCATATGATTTTTTTCCATCTATATATGGTATTATAATTATTGAGTTCTCATTTAATTGGACACACACACATATAGACACACATGCAGATACACATATGCATATGTTTAATTATTTGAGAACTCGAAAATTTGTGAGATTCATGAGAACTTCCACCTTAAGTTTACATTATTTTTTTATTATCCAAATATAGTATTTAATGTATTTATTTACATATTTTTGTTTTACTATATGTTTGTTTCATATGTATTCGGTTTATAACGAGAAACCTATTTACACATACTTTTTGTTTCACAAACACGTCAAAAAGGTTTATATTATGAACCAAATACATGTGAAACAAATATATGTTAACCACTATATTAAATTCTAGTTATCACAATTTCATGAGTTCTCAAAAGAAAGTCTTCCTACATATATACATATACAGGGGCTTAATCATTTAAAAACTCTAAAATATGTGAGATCCATTCTAAACCACTAAGACGAACATATTGTGAACACAATTTAAACAACCTCAATAGATTTTTTACTAGGGTGCTTAGATTTGCTTTTATTAATTTATTTTGTGTTCAAAATATGTTTACAAGCTATAATAAATATCATAGATTTAAAGTGTGTTCACAAACTATATTAGTATTTATAAGAAAATGTTCACAATGTGTTCAGTTTTAGTTCATATTTAATTATGTGTCTGTACATGTATATTATAAGAAGACGAGAAAAAAATAGGAAAAACGAGAGAGAGGGAGAGATTTTCAATATATATTATGTTTTTTTTTTCCAACTACTTTTTTGTAGTTTAAATTTAATTTTCACGAATCTCACAAATTAACAAGTTCTCGAAAGAAGGTACCCAACGTACATACATACAGACACGCACACATAGAGGTCTAATCAAATAAAAACTCGATAGTTTGTGATAACTGTAAGATCTAATGAGAGGCAATCATTTAAGATAATTAATGTAATTTTAAAATAAAATAAAAGGTTAAATTAGTAATTTGATATTCCCAACTTGTATTTAATTAAGGCATTGTTTGGAGAAAATAAGCTCACTTATAAGCTAACTTATTTTTTGGTTACATGTTTGGATGTATATAGGCCGGCTTATTAAAACACTACTTGAAGTAGCGGTTTTGTAGTCCAATTATAACCGTCATTAATATTAATTGTAAATAAGTATTAATAAAATTTAAAGATTATTAATAAATATTAATTAATTATATATTATACATTAATATTAGTTACTAATTATTACTTTTTATTAATTTATTAGTATTTATAATAATTTGATTTTATTAATATTTTATTTATAATTAATAATAATAAATAATAAACAATATTAATCAGGAAAAAAAACTTTTAAATTGTTTTTTCAACTAAGGGCTTGTTTGTTTACCTCTTAATAGTTCTATTAAGAGGCAGTCTCTGAATCGTTAAGAGTTGAATCTTGTTTGACAAAAAAAAAATATGTCTTTTAATAGTTCTAAAATTCTTTGAATGATTTTGTATCTTAGGTCTCCCTTAACCATTCAGCACCCTAATTTAATTGTAAACAAGTACCAGACAATTATATTTCATTTTGCACGATATCATGAAAGACTCTTAATCATTTTCTACCAACCATTCAGCAACCGTCAAACTGCCCCTAATATTTGAATAAGTTAACTTAACTTATGTTTATAAAAACAGAAACTCAAAAAAAAATAACAACATATGTTTGTCTAAAATATATATATATATATATATATATATGTATATATATATATATATATATAATAATAATAAAAATTAACAAAAAAAGTTAGAGAAAAAATAGAAGATAAAAGTACCAAAACACCCCCTTTGTTAAACATGACAATTTTCTAACAAACCACAAGAACAAGAACCGAGGTTTACTCAATATATTAATTTCAAGTGTTATTTTAATAAGTGCTAAATATTTAAGAAAATAAAAAAAACAATTCTAGTCCTTCATATGGTTAATATCGAATCATGCTGGTAAAAAATTACAGCTTTGATTGGTAAAAAATTACAGCTTTGACTGATAAAAAGTTACGGTTATATGAAAACAAAAAGAGTAGTAACTTTTACAAATATGAAGCAAACGGGTTCATATATGAACTTATGTGATTCACATAAGAACTATATATTAATATGTGAACCCGTATAATTCGCATTTAAACTATTTTAATTGATTCATATATAAACTATTGTAATTCACATGTGAATTAATTAACTGATTCATATATAACTTGTGGGTTCATAAATGAACCAGTTAAATAGTTCACATATGAACATGTAGTTCGTATGTATATCACATAGGTTTACGTTGAACCTCATTACCGTCTATTTGTAAGAATTATGAAACTATCTCTCTAACTTCTACGTACTCATGCAAATAATTATCTGATGCTTAATGGCCAAAGATAACAAATATTGATCAGATAAAATGCTAGGACCACTTTTTTACTTCTAAATATGTAATTTTCTTAAATAAATCTTTACCTATATAAATAATAATAATAATAATATGAAATCCATGGATATCGTTTTTGTTGCTTTTCTTAATTATGAGATATAATTTGCAAAAGCACGCGTAGGGTTACGGGGAGACCCCATTTCTATAAGCAATAAAGGGTTATTGGTTTCACCCACCACTAAATGAATGTATGGTGGGACTTCAAAAAGGCCATCATACCTTTCACCTTTTTTTTTTTTTTTTAAAGGTGTTCGGGTCAAAGCCCGACTAATCCCCGGTAAATTTGTAGGCTAAACATGGCCCTACTTAAATGTCGCCAACACTCCCCTCCCAATGTTCGAACTTGGGTTCATGACTATCCCATGCCCAAGCCTTTACCACTAGGCTAGAAGGTCTTTAATTACCCTTCACCTTTAATACAAGACAAATTAGCTTAAATGGATTATTTCACATATCCAAATTAATAAACCAATTTAAATGACGGAAATGGTTATTTAACTCAAAAACTCGTCATATATTAAAATTTATCTAAATAAGATGTTAGATGTTTACCAGAAAAATAAATTTGGTTTAAGTGTTGATCGTGTGTTGTCCAGATAATGGGTCGTTTATCGGCAAAAAGATAACTCTCATTTACCTTATCATGAAACATTCTCGGCCATCAATACATATTGTTGGTAAGTGTAAAACCGGTAAACGCTTACTTGCCTATCTGATAAAAGTTTTCTCCCTCGCTTAATGTGTAAGAATTTTTTTTTTTTTGTATTTACTGGGTAAGACTCTCGATCCTCGTTATACCTTGTACCAGGTGGGATTCTTGATTCACATCATGCTCAATTAGTAAGTTAAGACTATATTTGACGAACTATCTGATAACCTAGTTGTTAGTTGATAAGTTAATTGATTAATAAATTATGTTTGACAAAACTAGCATATAAACATGTAAAATGACCAAAAATGATATCTTGAAACAATAATCAATTACAAATATTTCATAATTTAATTAAAATAAATTTTGAATAATATAATTAAAACAAATTTCTAATTATATAATATGTTAACTAATACAANCTTTTGATCAATATATCATATTTTTTAATTTATTTACCATCTTGTTTGTATTAGTTAATATATTATATTATTAGAAATATATTTTAAAATATTATAATTGATTAATTTTTCAAGATATTTTTTTTGTCATTTTACATTTTTATCAGCTAGTTTTGTCAAACATAATTTGTTTATCAGCTAGTTTTGCCAAACATAATTTGTTTACCAACTAGCTTATCAGCTAGTTTGCATAGCCTAAATTATTTAGCAACCCTCCCTCTCTTTTCATATTTAACAACTCTCTTCCCACTCTTTGATGCTTTTTGGCTTCAGATTGTTTCCGCATTATGTACTGATTGTCTGTGTAAAGCCAACTCAAGATGGGTTATGTCCGATTAAGTATATCACTATGTGTATTTTCGAAGTATATCATGTAGCATTGCTTTAGAAAATATATCACAATTATGTGAACATGTATTTTTATTATTTTCGTTGTTTTATGATGGTATCACAATATACATTTTTGTTATTTTCATTGCTTTACAAAAGGTATCATAGTATGCATCTTTTTAAACAATGTCGATGTTTTTTAAGCATCACATTATGTATATTGTTTTCACATGGTATTCATAACGTTCACTAGAGAATGGAGAGATGAGAGATAAAATTTCTAAAATAGATAAATGCCCGTTAATTAAAATTTTAAGTCAAAATTATTAATTTCCTAATTTATTCATTAATTTATATTAAGATTGAATCTCACAGTTATCATAGAGTATTGAGTTTTTCCTTAAATGACCTCCTATATAAATATAAATATAAATATAAATAATATGTATATATTAAGTAGCTGACCAAACAAGTTGGATAACTTAAACTCATTCCACTTGCTCCCCTGCCCACTTGCATTTAGCAATTGAACTTGAATTATGTGTTTTTAAACGTACGACATTTAATTTTGAAGTAATCTCTGAATTTCAAATTTTGGTTTCAAAATCATTAATTTATAATTGAAATTTGACATGTTTTTATTTTTAATTCCTCGTTGGAATAAATTACAATTGACTTTTTATAAACATAATATTAATTACATTTAATAGCTTTGTATTTCGAGAATTAACTCGTTTATTTTTTGCAATTGAACTTATCGTGTTTATGATCGTCAATCCTAACAMGTCAACTTTTCAATTTAATTATATATTTTGAAAATGTGATACGATAAGGGAAATCACTGATAACCATAATGATTGTTGTATTAGTTTCTGTTATACATGTTATAGATTTGATTAAACATTGTTTATGGTCGTATCCTAAATAATATGAATTCAACGAGTTCATAATTCAATATTTAATAACTTTAAATACATTTACAATGATAAAGTATTATTGTTTGATTACAGTTTTTATTTTATGAATGTTGATAACTATTTATTTTTTAATGAGAAGTATAATTAACAATTGTAGGATAAGGGTAACTTAAGGCATTAAGATAAGATGAGTTAACTTAACATATTAAGTCAATCTTTTAGTATTAAGCTAAAATCATACATCTTAATATAACTTAACCAATTAAGCTAACCATTCATTAAATTTATTAAGTTGAAAACAGACATCTCTAAACCAGATCTGATAAAACAAACCACCGTAAATGGTTCAGTACACCATATTATTAAAAGTTATTAATTGGTTTTTGTTATTTTATATATAAAAACATGTTATGTTTGTATATATGTTTTTAGTGTCGATTGTAATAACAATTTTGAAAACTCACATGCCATAGCAATGACCAGTTGGATACATTTTTAAAGGATTTTCTAAAGTAAAAAAATATATATAAACAGGTTCTTGTAGGCTGAGCGTCTTTTTCAAGAAAATAAAGAATAACGTGGATGTTTAAATAAATTTGTTTCCTGATAAGATCATAACAACCTACTTTCCGAATATCTATTCCTTGTCTTAAGGATTGGACATCAATTACGACAATTTGATAGACGGCTCGTCGGGAAAAATGTAACCACAAGGATGGTGACTGATTGGTTTGAGTTTGACTCCAAAGATCAAAAGTGTCTGGAGGTCTCAGGTTCAAATACAAGAAGAAATAAAAATCCTTTTGTAACCACGGAGATTCAAATGCGATGAATTTAGGCTACCCGCAAAACAAATGGTCGTCTTAGTATTAGTCAGTTTACTTAACAGATTGAATATATAGGTTAATAGAAAAAAGGGGAAAATATGTAGTTATACAAATAATTTTGATGGTTTGATATTTGCATAAAAGAAAAAATAAGTCGTGGTGCACTAAGCGATTTGTTGACCAAAAGAGAAGTCAAATCCAATGCCCTACTTGCCACATGTTATCAACGTCAACTCACAGTCTGATTACAAAAAGAGTGAATTACACTACGTCGTTTGTTCAAATTTTGGATCTGTTATTTAATATAAATTATCTATAATAGTGGTTTCTAATTTTTTTTATTTTTATAATATCAATGATCTTTTAACTTAACAATATTAATTAACAAACCATTACGAAGGATTCATGGATTTTTAAATAAAATTTAGAGACAAAAAATACAATCTGCTCTAATATATAATGTAATTCATATTTTCTTTAAATTTTTATTAAAAAAATATTTTATGTCAATTCACAAATCAAATATTTTAAATAAAGTGTATATTAAATAAAAACCTTTATATTGATTTTAAAAACTATAAAATTCATAAAAAGGATTAACGTTAACAGTTTTCAAGTTAAAAAAAACAAGAGAAATCGAGATAAATTCACATATATTTTTGAGTTGGGAATTGAAATACGTGAACATAAATATTGAAAATTGATTTCGGTTAACAAGAGATTATTAACAAAATAAAAGTTATAAATTAAGATTAGAAAAAGACTAATTATTTAAACAATTAAGAAAAACTATCACTACAGCAAAATTAGGTTTATATGACGCCAAAAAAATTAAGCGTCCTAAAAATCCATCTTTTTATAGGACATTTGTTTTAATAGAAAACTTTTTTAACTAGTGTCATATAAAGTTGTTAATGTGATACTGTGTATTATAAGTATTCTAAAAACTTGTTAGAACGTCTAAAAACATCTCGTAAACTTATTGCAATGCATTTAGATAACACACTTTATTTTTTGTTCTACAAATCAAGTCTTATAAAGTGGTGTATTAAGACGCCTAATTTTTTTGGCGTCATATAAACCTAATTTTCTTTGCAGTGATAGTTTTTCTTAATTGTTTTAGTGTTTTTTTAATCTTAATTTATAATTTATTTTATATTGTTATTGTAATTATTTGTAATTTGACTATATATTAATAATCTCAGTTAACCGAACTTAAGTTTTAATATTTTATTCGAATATTTTAATTCTCAACTCAAAAGAATATGTGAATTTATTTAGATTTCCTTTATTTTTCCAAACTTGAGTTTAACGCTAATCTTTTTTGGTGAATTTTATATTTTTCAAATAAATATAAAGATTTTTATTTAATATTTACTTTATTTAATATATTTGATTTGTGAATAGATAATGATATATAAAATACTTTTTTCATAATTTTTTTTTAAAAACATGGATTATATTATATATTAGAGTGGATTTTTGGTCTCTAAAGTTTGTTTAAAGACCAATGAGTTGTTAATTAATATTGTTAAGGCGAGGAGTCACGGATGTTATGAAAATGGAAAGTTAGGAACCATTGGATAATTTGTTTTAGGGATCAAATCTGAAATTTGAGCAAACCAGAGGGACCATTAGTGTAATTCACTCTTATAGAAATTATGCCAACCGTGCACTTCAAATTTTCCCTCCTTATTTAAACTCCCCCTCATACCCTACTCGTATCTCTAACCAAACCAAGCCCCTTTTTTCAAAGGAATCAATCTCAATGGCCATCTCTAAAACCCAAAACACGATCAAGAAATCCCCAAACACATTGAATCAAAAACCTAGAAATCTTATGAGTCGCTTCTCTTTCACCACCACCATTTCTTTCACTTCCTCTTCCTTTTCTTCATCTTCTTCATCTGAATATATGATGGAAGAAACCATAAAACACGCAGAGTCCATCCTCGAAAAATGGGAAATTGATGATCATTCCAGCACCAGATTCATCTCCATTTTCCATGAAAGCAGGGAAGAAGCCACAGTTTTCATCAACTGCATCACAGGACTACACCGAGCCATGCGTTTTCTCGTATCACATGATTTGAGATCAGAGAAGCTCTCACTTGCACAGAGACTGATGCAAATCGCAATGAAACGACTCGAGAGAGAGTTTCATCTGATTTTATCAGATACTCGTGAGGACTTGGAGCCTGGATCTGTTTCTAGCGGGTCTTCTCGAACCAGCATCGATTCTGAAGAAGAACGGCAACTACAGATCTCGGTTTCTGATGTTAAGCAACCGTCTATGATTGCCATTTCAAATCTTCGGTTGATTGCTGATACGATGATTAGTTGTGGTTATGGCAAAGAGTGTATCGTATTGTACAAAATCATACGAAAATCGACCATTGATGAAGCTTTATTTCATCTTGGAATCCAACCTTACAGTTCCTCTCAAATCAACAAGATGATAAATGCTCCACATTTTGACGATCATGTCAAAAACTGGCTGAATGCCGTTCAAATCGCAGTGAAAACACTCTTCCACAGAGAGAAGTTTCTAGGTGATCGTATTTTCACTTCATCGGTGAGAATTAGAGATTCATGTTTCGAAAACTCAACGAAAGAAGGAGCCCTGAACCTGTTTGCATTTCCCGAACACATAGCCAGATGCAAGAGACCGAAATCGGAGACAATTTTCATGATGATGGACTTATACAATTCGATCTCAGATCTCTGGCAAGAAATCGAGTCAATCTTCTCAAACGAATCTGTCTCCTCAGTAAAAATACAAGCTCTGACGTCTCTTCACAAACTAGGAGACTCCGTCAGAACGGCTCTGGTCGAGTTGGAATCATCAATCCATAAAAATTCTTCCAAACTTACAGTATCCGACGGTGGAATTCATCCGTTAAATAATTCCGTCATGACTTACTTATCATCTCTGTCTGATTACGGCAGTGCCCTAAGTGACGTCATCGTAGATGATTCTCAGTTCAGGGAACAAACCTCCGACGAAATTTCACCGCATCCGGTTTCTGTCAAGCTGGCATGGATCATTCGCGTTCTTCTCTGCAAGCTGGACGGCAAAGCCAAGTTTCACAACTACGTGGCACTATCGTATCTCTTTCTGGTTAACAACCTCCATTACATCATCGAGAAGGTCCGTGCAACAAATCTAAAATTTATTCTAGGAGAAGAATGGATGACGAACCACGATAAGAAGTTGAAGCAATATGTATCAAGCTACGAATCTATGTCCTGGAATAAGGTGATCTCATGTTTACCGGAGAATCCTTTGGTATCGCCGGAGAAGGTGAGGGATTGTTTCAGGAGGTTATACTCAACGTTTGAGGAGGTGTACGGGAAGCAAACGTCCTGGATTGTTGTTGACGAAAAGATGAGAGACAAGATGAAGGCGTCAATCGCGCACAAACTGGTACCAGTGTATGAGGAATTTTACGGCACGCATTTAATAACGTTAGGTGAAGACGAGAGGTGTGTGAAAATGTTGATCAGACTTTCGCCGGAAAACATGGCAAAATATTTGTCGGAGCTGTTCCCGGGAACATCGGCGGTTGTAAGAAGCTCGTGGTCATATTCATTGACTTTACCCGTACTGTCATTATTGCAAGTTTTCCGGTCTCTTCATATAGAAAATACAAAAATACTATTGTTGTAATGTTATAATAATTCAAATAAAAGTAATTATCAATTATACGTGTTTTAGTCCCTGTGGTTTAGTCCATTGGACTTAACACCGTCAGGAACTTTTTTGTAACAATTGGACTTTACCGTCAGGAACTTTTTGTAACTATTGGACTTAATACCGTCAGGAACTTTTTGTAACCATTGGACTTAACACCGTTAGAAATGGTCACAACTCGAAACTCATGTAAGGAAACGAACCATATCTAAGGGCAGAGTCCTTGGTTTGTTCCTTTTGGGCCGTCCCTAACAAGCCAAAAAGGATTCCGTCCTCGATCCGAAATTTGTGATTGATTTGGGTCTGACGTCGTTAACTGATCCTAGACTGGCACCATTTCTTTATTGTTGTTTCCAAACAAGTTTGGACACCCATACCTTTCAAATCGGTCTTCGATTGATCTTTGACCAGTTCGATGGACAGTTAAGTCAATTTCTCGACCGGTCATTGGTCTGAAAAATAAGACTGGTCCGCCCAAAGGATCAGACCGGTCCTATTGACAAAACTTTGATTCAGACAAAACTTGCCTTGTAAAGGAATAAATCTAATGTTACATACATTTGAATCAAACAAAATTCTTTTTTGTCAAGAAATACACAACTTACATGAACCAATAACACCCAACAAAGCTTTTTCTGTTGATTTCTATTCAAATTGAAATGAATCCTAAAAGTAAGATCACAATATCACCACCATTACTTCAAAACATTAGTTGAAATCCCTCAAGAGGCATAGTTGACAAACTCATCTCTTAACTTCTTCCTACTCATTGACGTAAAAGTTGTATGCCAACATTACAAGTCATAATTCCGTACTTCTTTGTGTACATACACTAATTTCTTCAAAAACAAGCCATTGCTTGACAAATTTTTCATTGACTTTGCTCAAACTTTCTAACCATTGAATATATGTCCAATAGAGCCAACATGAAAGCCTACACTTCCTACCAAAGGGCCATTGGCCTAGCGGTATCTGGACCTTTGGCCTTCATGGGAGGTCAAGAGTTCAAACCTCACCAAATGTGACGAGAGGGTGTGAGTTTATTTGTTGCATTTACCGTATATAAATATTATATACTTGAAAAAAGCCTACACTTGGGGGTCGTTTACCAAATGCTTACTCGGGTAAGTGCTTATCAAGTCACATTCTCTTACCGGATGAATATGACAAGGACCAAGAATCTTGTCTGGTAATAGCGAAGTCACGAACCGAGAGTCTTACCCGGTAAGTGATGGCGACAACTCTTACCACGGTTAGCGCTTACCGGGTAAATTATTACATACGATGTCGTTTGGTAGACTAAAATCTTATCCGATAAGTAAAAGATAGAGTTGAAATTTACCGTTAAGCGCTTACCGGATGAGTGTTTAGGTAAACGGCCCTTACTCTAATAACACCCACATAGAACAATAATTAGGGGAATGGCCTTAAATTAACACTAGCAAAATATACCCTATCGTTATTCCTAAACATCATTAATGATTTTTAATTACGACAATAATAGCAAAATATAATATGCAAGCAAGCATTTAAACTATACACCAAAGCAAAATTCCAATGTATTATGATTGATTTATGACAAAATTATCAAGTAACAAGAGCATTACCTTGTTCAGATGGTCTTGGAACAGATTGCCAACCACTGCAGATATGAAGAATGTGTTTCAATGAATCAGAAGCTGGTTCCATTGTCCATATCGGATAAAACTCGCTAGGGTGGAACATGCGTTCTCCATTGGCTTCCCTCAATGGGCATGGTTGAGCTCCATTTAAGAGCAAGTCCCCTTCTGAGATTATCAAACCAGACCTTGCTTCCTCCTTATCTGCTGCCTGAAAAAGTTTAAGCAACATCACCGTTAGTGAATCCGAAGGAAGGTTCATAGATAAACTAACAAACAGAAGTCAATAATCGGCAGTCACATAAGGAGTTAAGTGACAATAGACTACGAAATTATGTTGCAGGGTATCTAACTCAAGAAGCTTCTTTTCAAACAGACTATGTAACGTCAAGTATCAATGAACTAATGATGATACAAAACAATACTTTAGACCACCTGAGAATCCATTGCAGTATACAACTTTTGTGATATAATAGTTACATTGTGTTGTACCTCATACTAATTGTGGCTATAACTTCTTTTGTTTGCAAAGGTAATGACTTCCTTACATCGCACACGAAAATTGTAATTTAGATTGTATTTTGTTCGTGTTGAATTAAGTGATGACGCTCCAGGCTTGATTTTTTTGCAATGTTTGAATAATGATATGCCAAAAGTCTTTGTAACCAAGGGTCTTTAATTCCCTTCATTATTAAAAATGACACTTAAAAGACTAAGAAAATGGTCAGGCTTCTTTCTGGGTGTTCTAGAATTTTTTTTCGCTTAGAGTCATTGCAAAAGTTTTTGACAAAACAGTTGCTCAAATCCTGAATAAAAATAGCCGTGTCATGAGAAAAAAATTATAACTAACAACATATACATTGAGTAGTTGCTGGTGATTATGCAATGAACCAGTAACTATCTTTTTTTAGCTTTAATTTGTCTAGGTTAAAGTAAGCATATGGTTGGGTCATCTTAAGAATCTTGCATACCAAAATTCTAACCATTTGATGGTTTTGTTGCCTGTTTATGTAAACTTGATGAAGGCTTACAGATTAGGGGTAAACAACAAATAAATATGGAAGAATTTGGAGGCACTTTGAGTTCCATTCACTTTAATTTGGAGTCACTTTGAGCTCCATGCACATATTAGGTGCTAAAACTCCCTCAAGTGCAATCATGAGGTTCTTTTCTATATACATATTCGGGAAGTAATAACAATTATTAATAAAGTATGGAGCAAAGGTTGGATGAGGTCACCTTTTCCGTATAAAATTCAAAAGCTTTTTTCTTCTGCCCTGCTTCATAGATGTTGCATTGAGAGTATATCTGAGGTGAAAACACAAAAAAAGAGTTGCATGATGAAAAATGAACTTCGATAAATGACCTCCTATTTTAATCCATTATTTGCTTGTTCGATATGGAGCCTAATTTGAACCGTAAACTAGTCTATGACTTTGCCGATCCAACATAGTAAGGAAACAGTTACTACAGTTAATAATGACATTTTTATTTGTCTATCCTCTTATTGTCTGGTTTCTTATTATGAAATGGTTGCGTTCCTTCGTTGTATCTATGCTAGTACAACAAATTGTTGAACAGCGATGCTTTCCATATCCTGAGATAAGTCTCTGTGTGTGTTTTTACTGATCCTAACATTACCATAGACTGAAATAGATAACATGCTGAAGTACCAAAATACATTTACCTGTGCTTCAACACTAGCACAAATAGCATACACTCCCCAGTTTCTGGTGTAATTGTTGTAAAGATGAACCTTCCCAAATCGAAGACGAGGATGTCTTTGCCGTGTCCCATCAAAAAAACAATGATGAATTGTCACTCTAATACATCTATCACCACTATGAGATGGATCAGCTCCAATAAGCATTGTCTTGTCATGGTTTGCGAAGTAACACCTGCTAGCAGGAATTAGAGAATTCATCAGAACTGGGAGTCATTGGCAATATTTCATCACATAGCATATCAGAAAAACTTGAACTGACCTGGAAACTGTAATGTCTGTACTTTGTCTAGTTATATCTATAAGTCCATCATCATAGTCACGCAGGCTGCAGCGATCTATCCAAATGTGCTTTGAGTTCGGTTTAATCTGAATACCATCAACATCATGTCCTCTACCACCTTCAAACTCCAGGTTACATATAATTATATTTTCGCACTCCTTTAGCCGTAAACCTTTTCCAGACAGTTTTATACGCTGGCCACGACCATCAATAGTCTTATGAGATGACACATTCAAGTAGGATGACAGATGAATAGTGCCTGAAATTTCAAAGACAATCCATAATGGTTCTTTCCTGCGACATGCTTCACGAAGTGATCCTGGCCCATCATCTACAAAGACATCAATACAACAGAAGGAGTATTATCTTTAGCCTCTAGAACTCCAAAAATAACTTGGGAACCTCTTAAGGAACAAAACTGAAATCATGTTCATGAAGGAGGTGAAGTTGCTATTAGATGGAAATAATTTTTAAAGAATGAAGAGTATATTTCCCATTAAACCCTTTTCTCCTCCCACAGATAAGATATAACCATGATCTTGTTGCTGCTCATAATTGAGTGATGAGGAGGTAAAAAATATTGCTTTTTTCTTCCTTTTTATCAACCATTTTTAAGATTCAGTGGATAATGTTCTTCTTGTTGAGGGTATAAATCAAGGACATGTGGCCAGCTCAACTTGCTATATCAAACTCGACTTGCTTGATTGCTTCAGTATCATTGCTATAAAGGTAGACTTATACAATAAATCAGCACTTGTTTACTTGAATTCAACTACCGACTTAAGTGAAATGTGAAACCCAACCAAAATAAGAATCAAATGCACAAGGTTCCGGTAACACACTGCCACATGCATGTATGAGTGAGAGACAGCCTAGTGTGAAGTTTCAATATAAATTATAAATGTCACTCTTAATTTTCACAACAAGTGGTACGAGACATTTATTCAAGCATTGGCATATTCACTTAAATATCTAAAAACAATATTGTTGATTCCCCTAAGTATTTGCTGTCTTTCCATGTTACCAACCACTTCAATTTTCATTATGTACTGCACAAAGTTTATCATGATACATATGGAGACCTCTAGAAATAGAAAAGGAAGGAACAATTTCTGAAATGTTGTTCTCCCTTCCCATGAAAATTGCAAAAAGGAAAGACTTTCGTGAGAAGAGATGGTAGGTTTGATGCGGATACAGCTGCTAATCACCCACCTTAGAATCAACCAGTCTTCGTCTTATCATGTCTTGTTTAGTAAACTTTTAAAGCTTAAATTACTTACTCAGTCATTGTCATCATTACATTATTGAAATTGATCGGAGTCCACAAGATTTTATTTATCATTATTGAAGGTGTTTAAGGCTGTTAGGATATGTGGAATCTCTTTAAATCTATCACTAAAGGAGCCAAAATGGAAGATGGAAGTTTCCTACATATATACAGGTACGATGGCCCATTTCTTGCCGATGTGGGAATTCAACATGCCCCCTCGTTTAGAGGCTAGATGGTGCCCACTAGAACAGAGGCCAACGAGTGTGTCTAGTGCCATGAGATTTTAACAAAGAGAGATGAACTTTGAGGTCTTCCGTGGCAATGTATCTATGTATATTGATGAGATATTATGGAGGATACAATACTGAGAGAAAAAAAAAAAACTAGAAACAAGTATACTACCTAATACAACTATAAGCTAATGATGGTAATAGGCTAATAGCCTCCTAACCATACATATCCTCTAAACTACGTGTCTTGAAAATTTTCAATGAAGTGAGAGATTATCTATTTGAGCAACGGAACACGTATTAGACCTTAGCTATCAGATTGAAAATTATTTGGAGTTTGCTACAATTACACACCAGCATGATCCCATCGGCATTTAATTCTGCTAAAAATTGGTCTTCGTATCCAATTTGAAGTTGTAACTAGCAAATTTAATATCCATACAAAGTCAGAGTGAAGCTTTCCTAGAAGCTAACAGCAATTTTCTGATGCATCAACGCAAAAATCAGGACAAGATACGGAAAATTCATTCATATAAAAAACTATAATCAATACAAATGCATCACCGTAAATATAATTTATACTACTGGAAATTTAAAAGATCTCGTAAAATCAGATAATATTACCGGCCAAGGATGTAACGGAATGCACAGGACCATGAGCGCCACCGACTGCAAAACGGCCAAAACCCTCGGCCCGACCGGCCATAGCTCTCAAGCGTGAATCGACATCCGCGTATGGCAACGTTGTCTCCATGGCTACGCTTGCCTGAATTCGTGTGGCAGAGGTGCGATCGATTTTTTAAGGCAATTGTCGCCGGCGAGAAAAGGACAAAGATGTTATCTGGTCTAACCGGCCATCGTAACATTCCTATCACATACCATTCAGTGTTTCCTATTTCGTTATTTCCTGCTACTTTATTTTTTAACTAATATTCCCTTGGTATATTTTTTTTAACCACACAAATACTTGGATTTTGATTATAAGCGGCTGTTTGGTCGTTCTTGAATGATTTAGTGCAGAATGAATAAACGGTCATAATGATTAAAAGGCTTTCATGATACAGTACAAATGAAATATAATTGTTTGATAATTATCTATAATAAAATTAGGTCGTTGAATGGTTAAGGAAAACCAATAATACAAAATCATTCATAGGATTTTAGAACCATTAACAAGCAAAAAAAATTTTACCGAACAAGATTTACTTCTTAACGATTCAAATATTATCTTTTAATGAAATTATTAAAAGGTAAACAAACAACTCAGTTAAAAATATAAATAATACCATAATAAAAATATAAGTATTTTCTTTGTCAATAAATAAATCAAAACATTAAACATGAGATTTGATAGATTCCGGTTAATTCCAGAAGAATATATATATATATATATATATATATATATATATATAAAATTAGAAAAAATATTATTTCAATATATATATATATATATATTGAGAAATGTGAATCTAATTAATATTGAACACTCTTTATTAAATCTTATAAGCCTTAAGACAAAAATAGTAAATTAATGGAATGGGGTTCGCTCGTCCGCAAGTAGGCATCATCTTCTTATGGTGTTGACATTTTATTTTATTTTCTTAATATATTAGGTTTAAGTCTATTTTTATATATGCTTCAACACAATTAATTTCGTGTCTTTAACAGATCAACGCAAGCTAAGATAAGAGTTTATATCACCAATAAATTTAAACACAAAAGTCACATATCTCACATTTTTTTATGATTTATTCGTCATAAATAATATATCATTACGATGAATGTGTATTATTCAATATGAATATTGAATTAATTTAACATGAATTATGATCGTGAATTATTGATCATGCATGTTGTATTATTTATCATAAATAGTTCATGCATGTTGTATCATTTATCAAATATAGTTCATGTCGCGCTCTCCTTTGAGATTCGTAAGATACAATTTATACCACAAAAATTAATTAAAAAATAAAATTTATTAAGTTAAAAACCCTTCTCTTTGATCTCATTCTCTCTCCACTCTTCTCACTCATCTCTCCATAAAATATATATACATACAAATAATTGAATATGCATACAAGATGAAGATATTGTGGACATTTTCTTTGAAAGATTATTATACTTGACGAACATATTGTGAACACCAACTAAATCAATAAAACAAAATCGAAATCTACCATTTGTAAACACCATGTGAATTCTGTGAACACCCTAATAAAAAAGTTTAAGCTTATTTACATTGTGTTCACGATATCTTCAATTTATGTGCATGTTTTGTTGTGCATTTGTATGTTACTAGGAGAGGAGATAGAAAGATATATATGGAATTTTCTAAAGATATGCATTAATTTTTATTGAATAAATAATGATAGTTATCCCACTGATTAATAATATTAATTATACTAAATTAATGGTTTATGATAAATCTCATAAATTTTGAAGTGCTCAAATGGTTACGACTCTCTCTCTCTCTCTCTCTCTCTCTCTCTATATATATATATATATATATATATAGGGGAGCGATCAAATGCAAACCACTCAATTTGTACAAACCGTGCAAACCGCATTCAACTAATCATAATTTTTCATTTTGTTCATTTTTTTGTAATTATGAGAGG
>NC_037528.1:5002604-5014554 GCF_001531365.2 Cynara cardunculus var. scolymus
TCCTAATTTATCTATTGATTTGTGGTTAATATTGGTTCTCACAGTTACCACAAACAACTCAGTTCTCCCTTGAATAGGCCCCTATGTATATATATATATATATATGTATATATGTTGGGGCGTTGATAATAACATGTCTATATCAAATTTAATTATATAACTTAATTATATGTATATGGACTAAATAAAGGTTGCAGTCGGTGTCCTAAAAACAGCAAGGAAAATTTAGATGAAAGAATTTATTGAGCTATTTAATTTTGAAATAAATTCAAAGTTTTTGCAAGTCATGGATTTAGCTATATCCACAAAATATGTAGTTGGATAGTATCACGCATTTAATAATTATTAACCTTGTGACGTTCGTTGGATAGTATCACGCATTTAATAACAACGTCAACTTTTGTGACGTTCGTTGGAGTTGTAAGAAATATACAAAGAATCTTTTAAACCCGGTTATATATTTATAAATTGATGACGAGTCTCATAGACATACCATTGTTTCTGACATGCAACTATTTAAGGATTTATTTATTAAAAAAAATAAAAATGTTAAAGTTCGTTCACATTTTTGAATTTTTCCCACTTTTTTAACATATTCTTTAATTATATTTGCCCACAAATATAGTTGGGATGTTTAAGAGTGCATTAAGTAGCCTCTAAAAGCATAAGGCCTTAATGGTTAACGACCATCTCTCACATGTAAAAGTCAAAATTATGGGGTTATGCCTTTTAATACAGTTGGCCCAACAACATATGTGAATCAACCTTTGTAAGGCTAAGAGGTCCATTCTATGTTGAAACAAAGTCCACCATTCTAACATTTAAGGGGCCGTTTACTAAACGCTTATCTAGTTAAGTGCTTACCAAGTTACATTATCTTACCAGATGAATATGGGAAGGACCAAGAATCTTACCCGGTAAGAGTGAGACAAGGAACAAGAGTCTTACCCGGTAAGTAAGGACAGCGATTCTTACCACGGTAAACATTTACTGGGTAAATTGTTGTATACAATACCGTTTTGGTAGTTTAAAGTCTTACCCGGTAAGTAAGCGGTAATGTTAAATTTTATCCGTAAGCGCTTACCGAGTAAGTGTTTAGTAAACGGCCCCTTAGTTTAACTAATAATAATGATCTAGGTTAATTTTGACCATCTTTCTCGATTCAAGTGTCAATGGAAATTTCTTTAACTATTTTCCTAGAATCAATTGATCTGTGTACAAATTGACTCGAACATCCATTGTTAATAAAAAAAAAATTACACCATTGTTAGTAAATTTATATATGAGTTGTAAGTGCATACAAAAATTCACGCTTTTTGATGAATTTATAGAAGATAACCAAAATGCAGCTTCATTGTCTCTATATCTGATGTGTTCTTGTTTGAACGTGCAAAATTGAAAGGACGTGTCAATTCCTGTATTTGTTTCTCCAGTTCGTAATATTATTTGTAATATAATTTTTGATACTTTATATACTTTTTTCTTAATCTATTATTTTTAATTTATGTTATTTAAATTGATGTATTTCTTTTATGTCATATCGTTATCAACCGATTTCGTTGTGTTTTTAAAAGCGTCCATCACTTTTAGTAACCTTACCAATTTTGATCACACTTTTTGATCCTTCATGTTGAAAGCTTTTCCTTTATCTTTTGGTTCGTGAAGCTTGTGAGAGAAGCAATAACTCTTAATTCTTTTTGTAACTTGTCGGTTCAAAAAACTATAGAAAAACTTATCAATTCAACTTTTGTGCTTTTATTATTGTTTTTTATTAACCTGGATATCCAACCTGTTATGTTAGCCGACTAATCGCAGGACGATCACCTGCTTTGCAGATAGTCCGGAGTCACTGCAGTTGAACCGTGGCCACGAGGGGATTTTTATTCCTTCTTGGATTTGAATCTGGAACCTCCAACTTTCATTATTGTCCATGATTATAAAACATGTAATATTGCAATGATTTTAAAAACCAAATGGCATCAAATTAATAATTTTTATTAAAACATCTTCAACGACTATGTTATATACATATATTTTTAAAATAGAGTATTAAAAGTCAACGAATCTATAAAAAAAATACATTAAAATATAACTATTACTCTATTTTAGCAGTTCTAACATTAAGGTGATGTTTGTTTTTTTTTTTAAAAAGCTCTTATTTTACCACTTATGTCTGATTCGGTCAGACTGACATAAGGCAATTCAGACCCTTTTTTTTTTCCAGAGCCACGTATTCTTTATTTTCCTCTTAAAAATTAAGTGATAATCTAACCACTTATTTTCCTCTTAATTCTGAAGACTATCCAGAGAACCAATTTCTACTTCATTATTCGATCGACTTCACCCTCCTCACGGTCTCAATCGATCGACTCCATCGCCTCTGGTGGCTTCAAATCAACCCAAATCAGATCCAAATCAAGAGGGTTTTCTTCCCTATGGGTTTTCGCCACTGTGTATTTTTGTTCCTGTGCAAACCAGTAGTTGTGCACATTTATCCTCGTGAATCAATGTATTTTCGTCCCTGTAGTTTTCGTCACTGTAGTTGTCATCAAATGGAGATTTGCTTCGATTTTAGAGGTGGATTTAGGCATTAGATTTTAGAGAAGGAGTGGTGGTGGACGGTGGTTGATGGTGGTAGGATGAGGGTGGAGAGTGAAGATGGAAGCCTTGATCTGGAGGAGAAGGAATAGTTGAAAGAATCTGAGAACATAAACAGAAGTGAAATCAGAAATTATACATATTCATATGTTTTGTTGGTTACAAAAGCAAACTATTGATTCAGATTTCAGACTTCAGACGTTTGTCAGTTTACAAAAACAAACAGTCTGACTGATTCAGATTTCAGAATTCAACACCACCTCTTAAAAATCAGAAGTGAAATCAGATTTCAGATTTCAGCACATATTAAAAAACAAACGCCACCTAACTATATTATTAATATATTTAATAAAATATTATTTATTTTGTAAACAATTAATTTCAATACTTCTTATTGGTGGAAAAACGTTAAAAATATTATTTTTATATCTTGTATATAATTTTAGAGATTTTTCTTCAAGTTTGAAGATTTCCTTTTTTTTTATATAGAAAAAATGTCTTAAATCTTCAAAAGCACTATTTTAACGAAGAAGTAATTATAATCCAATGTAGGGGTTTGTCAATTGGCTATATAAATGGTGGTATTGACTCTGATAAATTACACACACACACACATAGTGATCGACCTTCAAATGATGATTGTGATATTGGCACCATGTCTCTTGGTGCTATGTCTCTTACACCTCTTCTATAAATTCATCGATCAAAGAAGAAACCAGTCATGTTACATCTTGGATTATGAATGCTTCAAGCCGACCGATGACCGGAAAGTCTCCACTGAATTTTCCGGTGATATGATCAAGGGATGCAAGAACTTAGGTATCGAAGAGTATAGGTTTCTCTTGCGAGCCATAGTTAGCTCTGGCATCGGAGAAGAAACTTATGGTCCAAGAAACTTCTTCTTAGGTCGTGGGACAAACCCTAGGTTAAGCGATAGTCTATTTGAAATGGACGAGTTTTATTCAAAAACCCTAGATAGGCTATTCAGCCGATCTGGGGTTTCTCCGCAAGACATTGACATATTGGTCGTCAATGTTTCAGTGATGGCTTTAGTGCCATCACTAACATCTCGTATCATCAACCATTACAAAATGAGAGAAGATATCAAATCTTATAATCTCTCGGGAATGGGATGCAGTGCGAGCCTGATCTCCATCAATCTTGTTCAAAACATGTTCAAATCTCATCGAAACAAATTCGCGCTCGTCTTAACCTCAGAGTCAATCGCGCCAAATTGGTACAACGGCAATGAGAAGTCCATGATCCTCACCAACTGTTTGTTCCGTTGCGGGGGTTGTTCGGTCCTCTTAACCAACAGAAAGGCTCTAGAAAAGCAAGCCATGTTTAAGTTAAAGTGTTTGGTTCGAACCCATTTGGGAGCAAGCGATGAAGCTCACGCATGTTGCCAACAACAAGAAGATGACAAAGGCCATCTAGGGTTTTTCCTAGGGAAAACCCTACCGAAAACCGCCTCACGAGCTCTAACCCAAAACCTAAGAACTATAGCACCAAAGATATTGCCATTAACAGCAATCTGTCGTTACATTTTGCTTTCGAATCTCCAGAAATTTGGTGCTAAATTTTTGCAGATTAGGGTTAAAGGGAAGATGAGTTTGAACTTCAAGTTAGGAGTGGACCATTTTTGCTTGCACCCGGGTGGGAAGGCAGTGATCGACGGAGTGAAACGAAGCTTGGCGTTAACGGAAGAAGATATGGAGCCGTCGAGGATGACACTGCACAGATTTGGGAACACATCTGCAAGCAGTTTGTGGTATGTTTTAGGGTATATGCAGGCAAAGAAGAGGTTGAAGAAAGGAGATCGGGTTTTGATGATCGGGTTCGGATCCGGGTTCAAGTGTAACAGTTGTATGTGGGAGGTATTAAAGGATTTGGAAGATAAGAATGTTTGGGAAGATTGTGTGGACCATTTTCCACCGAAATCACTGAGTAATCCTTATCTGCAGAAATATGGATGGGTTAACGAAGATTCTGCCTGCATGCCACCACCTTAACTGGTAATTAATTAAAACATTAATTACGAGTTTACATATTTATTTTTAGATTTAACTAAATGTGTAATTAAATATGTCTAAAAAGTTTTACTTTTCGGAATACCATTTTTTCTTTGTGTTGAATAAAAACAACAAAACCTTAATTTGTTATGATAATATATATATATATATATATATATATATATGTATAGTATAGTTTTCAAGTAAATGTATGTATGTATGTATTTATAGTTTTCAAGTAAAATGTAATTGTTTTTTACAATAAATGCATTGTTCTAGAGTTATGTTCTTATTCATTCAGTTATTGATGTTGACGACATTGATTTCGATCGCTGTATTGTTTTTTTAAATATATTTCATTTGTTTATTTAAATCTATAGATATGTTATGAGTTCGTGGAATTTGATCATAGAGTTAAATAATTAATTAAAAGATTTTAGATATACATTAGAAAGTGTTCTAATAGATTGTTTTATAGAATTTAATAAAATTAAATCATAGATCGTAATATTAAAAAGTGTTACAATAGGTTTATAAGATGTTTTTTCAGAACTTTTACTTGTTTTTAAAATAAAAACTTTATATCAACTAATTTATTTGTACAATTTTGATCATGTAATGACCTATGAATGCAATGTTTTATGGTTTAGTCTTATAAACTTAAGTCTTATAAAACACTCTATTAGAACATAGGCTTTCTATAAAACCCAATTCTCTTTGGTTGAGAGTTGTATCATATGATGGATCATATCAAAATCTACTAATTAATTAATGGATCAAATATAATCCATTTCATTGGATAATCAAATCAAATCGAATCATTAATTAAACCAATTACAGTTAGATTTATTAACAATCTTACTACAAAGATCGTCCTTATATCATTAGGTCTTTCGACAATCTCAGTGATGAGAAGATGGTGATGGTGATGGTGATGGTGCGGTGTACCGATGGTCGTTTTAGTGTATGGCTTTATTTGTTAGAGGTGATAAGGATGTTAGGACATTTGATTTGGATAATCGTAATCAATTGATTCGGTACATCTTGGTGCATCTTATTACTATTGATCTTCAATTAAGATTGATCTAAGGTGGAGATTCATTTTTATACTTTACACTATAACTTTCATTCTAACCGGAACTATACCCTATAATTTTATACATAAATATTTATTATACATTTTATTTAACCAAATGTTAACTTTATATTTATCTTATCAACTCTTAAATATTTATGATGAGCTAATGATAGATCTGGAAATTTAGCTATCTGTCTTTTAAAGTGGACATTTATTTCGAACAGACATAAATAAAAATGTGGACATTTATTCTGAGATAAAAAAAATATCTATTTTCAATTTGACAAAACTACATAATTCTTTAACAGTTCCTAAACGATCAGATACATAATAATTAAGAAGTCACCATTGAAAAACATGTTTTTCCCAACAGACGAATCTGCCGGAAAACAATAAACAGAATCAACAACGGATTTGTTGGTAGGAAAAAGCCCGGAAACACAATTTCTGGCGGATATGATTGTCGAAAATCTGCCACATTTTTTTTTAATTTTAACAAATTCTTTGAGTTAATTAAGTAAATTAATAATTATGATTAAATTATCGACAGATTTTCTGCTGATAATTTAATTAATTTTTACAATATATATATATATATATATATATTCTATTTTTAAAAAAATTAATTAAATTATCGGTCGAATTGGTTTGTGTAGTTTGTATAAATTATTGGATTTGTAAATCAAACCACCTATATAATTAACATGTGCACTTTTTAATATATGTCCGTGCTTACATTGTGAGAAAAATATTTAAGATATTTTTTAACATATGTTTGTATTACATTGTAAAAAAAAGTACACGTGTACTTATTTTTCGTTCACACAGTGAAACGAAAAATATACATACAAATATAAGCATAAGGTGTTGTTTGGTTCAAGTTGGAGAATGAAAAAAGGTAATAACTTTCATTCCCTATACTTTAACTTTGAATGAGAATTTAGACTTTTGCGGGAAATGAAATCACTATATTATATAAACCAAATAGTTTCTTTTATTATCATTCTTACAATCATTAAGGCCCATTAGCATCAATCGTGACTTATTACGTGTTTGTAGACAGATATGTATTATGTATATGATGTGTATTTGGCTCAATAAGAACCATTAAACCATAATAAAATCCAATAAGACATCTTAACACCAATAAAATTTACACACATATATATATATATATATATTCGTATATGTAAGATATGCATATGTGGAAGTATATTACATATATATACAATAGAATACGTATTTACATATAGAAAATACGAAAAAAAAAATAACATCCAAAAATGCAATTTTTATTAAAATTTCTGCCACAAATCCACTAAAAAACAAAACAAAATTAAAAAAGAAAACCCAATTTAAATAATTTCCATGGTGTGATCGGTCGAAAAATATAAAAACTTAAACATTAAAAAAATATTATAATTAGTGACGGATTACCGGCAGATGGTGTGATCCGTCGGAAATCCGCTGGTAAACTTTAAAAATCAATTCTTTTTTAAATTAAAACAATTAAAAACGATTTTTAAATTTATGGACGGATGCGAAAGGATCACACCATCCGCTATCTTATGATGGCTCTCAGCTACATGGATAGTTCAATGTGTTCATCGAAAACCTATCACAAATTAAATCAACCCGACTTTCTTTATAAAATTTTTTTAAATGTTTTTGTAACACAAATTTTAATTAATTAATGTCAATTGTTTTTTAAAAGAATAAGACATTTTGCGGCGGATTTTTAAATTATAAATAAATTAATATTCTGTAAGAAATCTGCAACAAAAGTAATCGAAATTAATTTTTATTTTTTTAAAAATCAGTGACGGAATTATGGTGGAAGTTAATGAAAGTTGGCTGAGTTTTATGTTACTTTAAGCAAATAAAAATCGTCACTCTAAAGTAATATTACTAAAATTTTGCACTGGAGGTGTTCAAAAATCTGTTAAACTATTTTAACCGGTCGAATCAAGTCAAACAAACCGTTTTTGGAGGGTTTGAGTTGTCTAGGCGCCCAGTCCAATCTGAAAAATAGTTAAATTGTTCATTATGATTCGATCTAATAACGTTTTCTTTGAGCACTCTGGACCGAATCGACCGCCAAAAATACAAATGTGTCAGTTACTATACTCATTTATATTTACTTTCATTTTGTATGTCCAACTTTTTTCGTACAAGTATAAAAAAAATTCATCCAAGACATTATGTTTTTATTTCTCATTTCTCAATTGACCATGTTATCTAAATTGGCATCATTATGAAATCTTTCAAAAATCAAACCCAAATTCCAAATCGTCTTTCAACTTGTTCAATATTTGTCCAAAATTCTAATTATTGTTGGTGAACTCGTTTAACTTTTTTTTTTCCAACTTGCTCAATGTCTTTTTTATAAAATTTTAGGAATTCCATTTTGAATATAAATATTGTGTTTTTATTTGTTTAAAGCTCATAAGAGATCCAAACCTTCTAAACCAGTAAAACTAAACCATTTTTTTGTTGTTCGATTTGACCAATTCGATCACTTACTCTTAAACTGTTCGGTTTGAATTTTTTTCTAAACCACCATTAAAGTTTGGTTTATAATTTGAAGGGTTAACCGTCCAAACCGAAATGCAAACACCCATAATCCGATCATTTGATTCGGAGGGTTATTGTGGTCATTTAATTGGCTATCAAACATTCAAATGAGGTTAGGAAAATAAGGACAAGGTACAAAATGTTGAAATAAAGGCAGGCCCAAAACTTATTCGGCCCAACTTGTAATAATCATTTTCATATCTTTAATTTTTTTTTAATATTCCTTTTTTACGATAATCATATCACCGCTATTATCTTGTAACGGGAAAATAGATGACTAGTTATTTTTAATATTATATCGATCTTTTTAAGTATATATATTTTGCAAAACCGTTATTTGCTCAATACCGAGTCTCATAACTTTTTAATATTTGCTTTATATTTTTATACTAGGTGTATTTATTTTCAGATCCTAATTTTTCAAGATCCAGATTTTTTGTTTGTTACAAACATTAAAAAAAAATGCAACCGTTCCTTAAACTACAAGTTGAATACATCTGAAATACAATTTGAACTTTCGATCCAAAATTATACAAATGTAACAAAAAGTCACTAATAACTTTCCGGCATCTTCATTTAGACATATAACCAAATAAGCTCATAATTTCCCTTTCCCTTTCCCTTTATCAGTTAAACGCGCTTTGTCCTGAAATGCATATTTTGAAAACAAAATGAGGGTTAGATCATATGGTCTAATGAGGAAATCTCTATCAGCGAACAATTCGGTAAATCATTGAACATGAGAATCTTTAAATAGATAATCACTCTGTGTGACTGCAAGCACTACATCCCTCCCAAGGCGACTAAACACAACAATCAAACAATAAGCTATCCAACGTAAACCAATTCGTATCAATAAGATACATCAATCAAACAATATCATTTATAATTAAATGCATTTCAGTTTGTAAACGGTTAAAACAAAGCTCACCTTGATAACTATATACGATAACACGAAGTTAATCGGTAACGAAACTCGAAATCAAACAATATCATTTATAAATAAATGCATTTTAGTTTGTATAAAACGTGCAAACCACCCTCATCCATCAATTTTATTGTTTAATCTTATGAAAAAATTTCATTAAAATTGTTTCATATAATACTTTTTTGATAAAGTTTTTCATATGGTTATGAAATTTTATTGAAATTGTTTCATGAATTTTCTAAAATTAATAAAATTAAGATGATAATATCCATGATATTAACATATTAATCAACCTCTAATAATTACAAAAAAATAAACAAAATAAAAATTATGATTAGTTAAATGAGGTTTGTACAAATAGCGTGGTTTGTAAACTAAACCTCCTCTATGTATGTATGTATATACACACGCACCATGTGTCATTGGATTGATATTGATATATTGCAAAACATGAAATATATAACAACCACATGAAATAATCCATGTTAGTTGACGCTTCAGCTTTTACGTCAAACTACTGGTGCCACATTAGCATACAGTAGGTTTCCAAATACGTACGGCTCGGAGAAACATTTTCGCATCTCCGACCTTTTCAGAAGCCTACACCCTATAAAAATGTCTACTTGAAACTGTCCTTAACCCATTCAATTTTATTTCAAGTATTTCTTTTAAAAAAAACCTAACCCTTACATGTATAGTAATTACATTTTAATGAAGTACACCCTAAACTAAAGCATAGTTAATAAGTCCCTAACCTAACTTGTTTATTTTGAAACCCTCATTTACAATCTAATTTATATAACACTTTTTCAAAACTCTTATTAAAGTAGGCTAACCATTTACAGCCTAAGATGTTGTTTGTCTTTCATAGGTGTTAAAGTCTGAAATCTTATTTTATTTCTAATAGATAAGAGTTGGTATTGAAATCTAAAATTTGAACCACTAAGACTATTTGTTTTTATAAACTGATAAATATCGGAATATTTATAATTGTTTATTTTGTCATCAAAATATTACAATGTTGAAATTTTTGACTTTGAATAACAATGTAATGTTTGTAATTATTTTAAATAAATGTAAACTAAATCCTTATAATAAAAAATGGGTTGCTAAAGATACCCCTCTGGTTCATCTCGCAAACAATTCAACTTAGTCAAACTTGATAACTTTTAGATTCAAAATTACAATTTACACCCCTATAATTAAGGGTGTCTAGAAAACAGTCAATCCACGAAACTCGTCCAACCCAACCTGTTAATAATCCAATTAAACTCAACCCTCTACCCGTCAAACCATCAATTAAGTGGGTCGAAATTGGTTTAGGCCTAGCTCAATCGATCGCTAATATATAATTTTTATAAAATTATATATATATACGCACACATAAGAATAAAAAAATAGTAGTTTATTTAGACATAATTACAGCCCAAAGCATATATATATATATATATATATATATATATATATATAAAATACATTTTACTTACTCTTTATAACTTTTACCGTTAAACTGATATATATTTATATAATATATATTTTGCTTACTGTTTGTAACTTTTACGGTCCAAGTGGCCAAGCTCAAAGTCTAACGTTGTGTTTTCGAAACTTTTTTTTACGAAGGAAATAAAAGTAAAAAAATTTGTGTTCTTGAAACTTTTTTAGAAAAGAAATAAAATGAAATGAAATGGAAGAAAAATAATGATAAACTTACTCGCAGAATTTTCCCCCAAATGTGGGAGGAAATGGAAGAAAAAAAAAGAAAATGAAAGAAATTATACCCTTTTAATTTTTTTTAATTAAAATTAAAAAACTACCTTATCTTTCATTTTAAAGGATATATTTTTAGTCGAAAACTCGTGTGAGACATAGAGTTAAGATAAAAAGCGTAAAAAAAGATCTGGACCCTTGATCATCTCTAATCTCCGACCCTCTCATGAATGACGCTTGATATGGGGATTGATCCGCATCTTATCTTAATGTGCATCCAAGGATGGTGATCCATTTTTACATTTATCACCTTAACTCTCATTCTTACAGGAATGTAATCCATACTTTTAAATGATATATTAGTAAAATCGGCATTTTTCCCTTCCTTTATCTCCTCTTCAAAAATAATGAAAATTTTATTATTTTTCTTTCTTTTTTCTTCCCTTTCTTTTCTTTTTTGTCCAAATTCTTGAACGCAACATAAAGCCTAACACTACAGAAACTCAGACATATTATTCAAATATTTGAAGTACTTGATTCTAAGACTTAAGAGTTTAATTATATATTTTGATGATTGTAATAACTAATAACTTCGTTTTGTATATTTTTAGTAGTATTTATCGTATTTTATTCCTCAATTTTATGTATACTACCAAGCCGTTCAATCTGACCAATCGACAAGGGTTGACTATACTTTTGAATGGGTTGGGTTGGCTTGGGTTGAGATTTTTTCAAACCGTCATAATTGGGTTGAGTTGTAAATAAGTCCCGAACAGCCCAACCTAACCCCGTGTAAACCCCTACCTATAATTAGTTAATTAACTTATTTTCTATCATTTACTTATATATTTTTCATTTTACACATTTATCATATTATTTTATATAATCGTATATTAACTAAAAAAACCCAATTAACTTTATTTTGAATGGTTAAACATCTAAATGTTTTTTTAAATAAATAAAATAATTGATCTTTCGGATTTGTCAATACCTTCAAAACAAGTCACTATTAAATATTTTTTAATTTAATAATACTATTAAATATTATAAGTA
>NC_037528.1:5016382-5018901 GCF_001531365.2 Cynara cardunculus var. scolymus
CTCAAAATCACATAAAGTCATATTATAACATCAGTTGAGATAAAGAATAAAATGAAATATTAAAATCACGATGTATCTCGCTGCATTGCGCGAGTACGCTTCTAGTATCATAAAACATTTGACCAAAACTCTTAAAAACCATTTTTTATCCATGAAGTACTGTTTATTTATGCATATTACTTAAAATTCAAGATTACAAGTAATTTTGCATAAGTACAACTTATTAAAGCTTCATTTTTAAATTCGTGTAACTAACTGTAGATAAACATAATCAAATACAAAATAAACATCAATTTTAAATATAAAAAATCTAATTATATAATTAAGATAATCATTGAGTTCTAACAGAATGTTTAATTATTATTTTAATAAAAAATTATATTATTAAATCAAAACTACTTATAATGAAAATTGAATTAAAGAAGTTACACAAAAAAAACGAGAATTATTAAATAGTTAATTTTATACTAATATCGATTTATTTTTTCAGAATTCATTCTCAAATTTATATTTCATTCAAAAATAAAAATATTGTCACTTTTTCAGAATCACATAAAATCGTATTATATCGATAGAGACAGAATAAAAACTAAACATTAAAATGAAGATTTATATCGTTGCATTGCACGAATACCATTTTAATTTATTATTAATTAAATCAATCAATAGGAATAAAATATCAAATAGAAAACTAAAATGTAAGGGGTATAGATAAATATCAAATGGGTTAAAGTTAATAAATCATAAAAGTTTAAGGTTAAAAAGAAGAAAAAGAAGATCTCGGAGTTCTCTTTGTTCTCTTTCTTTTTTGATTGAATGATGAAGATAAATAAGTTTCTATTTTTTTATTAACCTGGATATCCAATTCGTTATGCGAGCCGACTAATCGTAGAACGACCACTTATTTTGTAGATAGTCCGGAGTCACCGTAATTGAACCTCCGTGACCACAAAGGGATTTTTATTCCTCATTGGATTTGAACATGAGACCTCCTGGTACTTTTGACCTTTGGAGTCAAGATTAAACCAATCATGCACCACCCTTGTGGTTATAAGTTTCTACTTTTTTATCCTGTTAGATAGAAAGAGATACCCCTAAAACTACACATGTGGATAGATTTACGGCTACTACTTCTCATACGTGGGACGAGTTTCTACCTCCCCTTTACACCTTACGACGACGAATTGTTTTTTGCCAGATAGATTTTTTTAGGCTCACTAGCAGCATAGATAGGCTTTAAATCATTATTACTTGGAAATTTAGTTTAGGGAGGCTTCAAACACTTAGTAGGTTCAGCTATAACATCTGGTGGTGCCATCGTGGGCTTGTTCCTAAGACGATCAACTCTACAACTTAAAAAAAATGAAAAAGAAAATGAATTATTTTTAGTTTTTTTTAAGGTATAGGAAGTATGGATGCTCAAAAATCCGACCAACCGGATCAACCAATCCAACCCGAAGCTACACGATGTTTAATCGAGTTGTAAAATCGTCAAACCGTAGGTATTGGGTTGATATTGAGTTACTATTATTTGAACTCAACCCAACTCGATGAACCCGATATCCTTTTATTTCTTGGATTTAATATGATTATTGAATTTCGATTAATATATACATTGGACAATTACACTATCATGTATGCTTTTCATATACACATATTTTCAATCTATTCATATTTCTATATAACTTATTTAGTAACTGTGAACATATATATGTAAAATAAGAAAAATAACTGAATGTGATATACGTAAGAAATATGAATAAGTTATATCAAATGGTTGATAATGGAAAAGAAATTATGAGTAGAGAAATAACATATTCAAGGTTAAAAAAATATTTTAATATACCAAAGTATCAACCCGACCAACCCAACTAACCCGACCAACCCGTACGGGTTGGGTTGGGTTGGATTAAGATTTTTTCAAACCGTAAGTATTAAATTGGGTTATTCAAATGTCCTCAATCCGATCAATTCAACCCATGAACACACTAATAGGAAGGGATATGGACACATTAACCATAAAAAAAATACAAAATGAATTATAAAATAAAAATAAGAGCATCAATGCAGTGTTGCTTATGTCCCATCGATAACGTACACCTCCTCACCTTCAAGAAGAGGTCGCTTTTTCACTTGTCATCAATATAAGTGATTAGAGGCTCATAAAGAATTAAAAAACAATCTGAATTTGTAAACCACTTTTCGAATAAGTGAAAAGTGCCTTTTGAAAGGAAAGTTTTAGAAAACAACAAGGCCTAATTGTTTCTATAATCATTATAGTCTATATATAAACTAGTTGATGACTGATAAGTTAGTTGATAGTTGATAAGTTAGCCGATTAACAAATAATATTTGACAAAAATAACTTATAAACATGTAAAATGACAAAAAAGACATCTTAAAATTTTAATCAATGATAATATTTCATAATATAATTAAAACAAATCTCTAACAATATAATACGTTGATTAATACAAACAAGATGGTAAAGAAAAACTAACTAAAATAATATGTTAATT
>NC_037528.1:5019358-5020170 GCF_001531365.2 Cynara cardunculus var. scolymus
ATCTCATTTTAAATATAAAAAATCTAAAATATAATTAGAATAATAATATTTAATTTCTAACAGAATAATTAATTATTATCTTTATAAAAAAATTATATTATTAAACCTAAATTAAATTTCTTTGTTATTAAACCTAAATTAAACTATATCAAAAAATTTGAATTAAGGAAATTACACCAAAACAAAAGAATTTTTTAAAAAGATTACTTTGATATTGTTATCGATATATATTTTTTTCAAACTTTTATGATATTTTTAAATTTATATTTTATTCAAAAATAAAAACATTATCATTTTCTCAAAAACACATAAAACCGTATTATATCTACACAAAAAGGAATAAAACGAGACACCGAAATCAAGATGTATCTCAATGCATTGCACGAGTACCCTTCTAGTACTTAATTAAAAAAAATTATTATAAGCATTTAATACAATCTTATTATATATGGAAACAAAATAAATATAAATTTAATATTCATATAACTTACATAAATATTTTTAGAATTGTTATATTTGTTTTTGATAACTAAATATATTAAATAATAAATAGAAGGGTACTCGATCAATGCAACGAGATATATTTCGACTTTAATATTTCGTTTTATTCCGTCTCTGTAGAGGTTTTAATACGGTTTTTATGTGGTTTTAAKAAATGGATAATGTTTTTATTTTTTAATAAAATATAAATTTGAAAATATAATAAAATTTCGAAAATAATATATCAATATTAGTATAAAATTAACTATTTAAAAGTTCTTTTTTTTTTTCGTATAATTTCTTTAATTCAATTTTTTAATTATAATTTAGTT
>NC_037528.1:5020595-5026398 GCF_001531365.2 Cynara cardunculus var. scolymus
TATATTAAATTTTAAAATGGGTTGGGTTTCTATGATAATAAGAATTAAAATGAAAAGCATAAGAAAATATCTTCATCTTTATATGTACATTATGATGAGATGCACCAGAAATTTATGTATTAAACGTGATTCATAAGTGAATTTAAGATTAAAGATGATCAAGTACGTTTCTCATTTTAACTATTTTTCTAACACAAWTTTTCACCCTTTAAAATTAAATATATAATCAACATAAATTTACAAGAAGTTAAAAAAGAGTACAAAAACGACTCATAATTAAATATAAAAGCCATAATTATACATTCAATGGAGTAAACCCTATAACACAATTAACTCTAATCATTTAAAACTGTACGATATAATTAACGAGTTGCTCGCCTAACTTACCATTTTATCTAAATTGACGGTTATCTATATCTATACTATTTTATAAAGCAAATTTAGCAAAAGTCTTAAAATACCAAATGACCAATATACCTTTTATACATTTTTTCACTTTTTTACTTCTTCCTCTCCTCACATGCACTCACCCCCTCACATACACTCACACTCTCACAACCGATTTTTTTTAAATTATAATTTTAAATTTAAAGTTTATACCTCTATAATTAGTTAATTAATTTACTTTACGTTCTTTACTTTTAAATGTTTCATTTTAAATCTTTATCGAATTAATATACATAATCGTATATCAATTAAAACATGTTTAAAAAATACATTTTTATTTTAGCAAGTTACACTATTATAATCGTCTCTTTAATACATTCGAAATGAGTCCAATATTGAATAGTTTTTGACTTAATTATATTATTATATATTATATATATTGTGAAAAAATATTTTTAATATTTACGATTTATACTTTTATAGTTATATATATATACTATATATTTTGGGGTTAGGTTGTCCAAATTACACTATATAATATGTTCTAAATTAATATGTTCTTGGGTTTTTTTTGAAATATATATACATGTATTAATTCAATCTTAATATGAGTTTCTGGACAAGAAAAAGATTAAACAGTTGAAATTTTATTCTAAAACTCATCTTTTTTTATCTTTTCATGGCTTATGATCTGTTAAATTTGTAGTTTTCTTTATTGGTTTTGAGTGTTTATATTAAAACTCAAGTTTCTTTGTTCTTGGTGTAAATAGAATACATTTGTGGAGTCGTTTAAATATATTGGATTTTAAATTGTCATACAATTTTTTTCATCGATATACTGTAATTGGAACCACAACTCTTATTTATTCAAATTGTATTAATATGTAAAGACCAAGTGTAACATATATCATCGTTAAATCTTATCTTATAAAAYCAGTGGAACTTCAAAATCGTTAAAATTCATGGCTTTCCGCCGCATTGCGCGGGTACACAACTAGTATAATATGATGTCTTTTAGATCTTAAGTTTAAAACACAACGTCAAAAATATATCTATACTATATTATACATGAAGTACTATTTATTGATGCATATTACTTAAAAATCATATTACAAGTAAATTTTATGTAAGTACAAATTATTAAAGTTTAATGTTTGAATTCGTGTAACTAACTACAGATAAACATAATCAAAAAAAGAATAAACATCTAATTTAAATATAATTTATTTTAAATATAATTAGGATAATTATTGAGTTCTAACAAAATACTTAATTATTGTCTTTATACAAATTATATTATTAAACAAAAAAATGGATTAAAGAAATACACAAAAAAAGGAAAAAATTTAAAGTCATTTTGGTACTAATATCAATATTTTTTTTCAATTTTTTATAATATCGACTGAGACAAATAAATAAAACGAAACATTAAATCAAGATGTATCTTGTTGCATTGTACGAGTACCAATCTAGTTTTTTTATTAACCTGGATATCCAACCCGCTATGCGAGCCGACTAATCCCAGGGCAACCACCTGATTTGCAGATAGCATGAAGTCACCGCATTTGAACCTCCGTGGTCACAAAGGGATTTTTGTTCCTTCTTGGATTTGAACCTGGGACCTCCAGACACTTTTGACCTTTGGAGTCAAGCTCAAACCATTCTACTTAGTTATAATGCTTTTAGATGTATGCTAACTTACGGCGCAACAAACATACACAAATTTTATAACCCTTGAAGTTAAAGTTTAGAATAGAAAAGCTATTTGTTCGAGCTTAAACTGGACCAAATCTATGATCTCAAAGTGTGGGTGTGTGTGTGTCTCGCTATTTATTTGAACCGTTAACACCCTCATGAAGAAGTAGTTGAAACTAAAACACTAACATAGGGGCGGACCCGACAGTGCATACTGCATACGGTGACACAGATCACCATTTCGTTCCTCCCTTGTAGTGTAAATTTCATTTGAGATCGTGAAATATGTCATTGTGTTACTTTTTATCTGCAACATTCATTTGCACGATTTTTTCTCCTTCCAGACGGATTTTTGAATTCCATTTTTATCATTTTTTTTAATTTTTAATTTTTAATTTTAGGTTTATTATATATGTTCATAAAAAAGTTTGAATATAAATTTTTTGGGTTTCATGTTACCTAGTTTGGAAGCATCGTAATGATGTTTTCAGGCAGAAACTGCTCACTTGACTGATCTTTTGTTTGTCAACGTACAAGTTTGTTCTTTCATAGATTATTATCTGTAAAAAAAATGTAACACAGAATCTTACATATAAAACAAAAAGTAACCGATAAACCAGTAATAATTTTATAAAATATATCTGGATTTTCCCATAGAAAATTTATGGGCATGTTCAGAGAATTTAAACTCCTCTATTATTGGCTAGGCGTAAGCATTAAGTTCACCCCCAAAAAGCAGTTGACATTTAATTACCCACGGTGCTACTCTTTTTCAAAAACAATCAAACTTTGAGTGTAAATCTTGTGCTTTAAATACATGTTTTTGGATTATTTAAAATACTAGTGGTGTACCCGTGCAATCTGACAGGAGCTGTGAATTTTAACGATTTTGAAGTTTTACTGATTTTATTAAAGAAGATTTAACGATGATATAAGTTACACTTGGTCTTTAYRTATTAATACAATTTGAATAAATAAGAGTTACGGTTCCAATTACAGTCTATCGATGAAAAAAAATTGTATGATAGTTTAAAATCCAATATATTCAAAATCCAACATATTGAAACGATTCCACAAATGTGTTCGGTTTACACCAAGAGTAAAGAATCAAGAGATTGAGAGCGAGACCGAGAGTTCTAAAGCAATTGAATGAGAGATGAATAGAAGAACTTTTAATAACTCATGATGAATATTTGTTTCAATCTCACATTGGGGGATGGGGAGAAGACATAGAGGTATGAGAGGGTGAATGCATGAGTGAAAGATGTCAAAAGTATCTTGGAAACATGAAAAAAAAGATAATAATCTGCATTGGTACTTTGCATTATATGTTATTTTAATTGTAGATTAAGAGATTTTAAGACTGAATGCATAAAGTAATAATACTTAATGCATTATGAGTTGTTTTTAAGACTCTTAAGACTTTGTGTATAAATGTATAGTATTTTGTGTATGAAAAATTGTTTTTAAGACTTTTGATAAATCTGATTTATAAGATAGTATAGATAACTAGTTATCTATTTGATACGATTAGGAGATAAAATAGAAGAAAATAAATACACAAGTTAAAAAAAGTTGTGAAAACTCAAAACTGTTTTTCTTAATCATGGGTGTTTAGATCAGTTTGTGTACAAATCATTTAATCCCTGAAGAACAGCCAGAAAAATCTGTATTGATCTTGTATGACTCGAACCAACGACCTTTGATAAAAATCCCAAAAACCTAAATCTTATTGTCAGTTAAATTAACCTCAAAAGACCAATCTTGAATTGTCCCATACAGCCTTCCTTTTTTTGGTTGAACAAAAAAATGTTTCCAATTACTCTACTTTTGTCTCAATTTTTTTTGTCATATAATATATATCTACGACCTATAAAGGACTGAGGGGGTCCCGTGCACCTTTCAAATTATTTCATAAATAGAATTTTTTTTAGATATGAAATGTGTACATCCTAAACTTTGAGGGTGCTCCGACATTATTAAAAAATATAGAAACAATAAACAATAAACCGAAAATATCTCTCGAAATCAACAAAAATACTGAAAAGTTGCTCGAAACCAATAAAAAAACTTTAAGAAAAATCACTAGAAATTAAATGGTAAACTTCAGCTAAAAACACACCATGCTTATGCCTAAGAAGCAGTTTCACGCCCTGTTGAAAGCATCGATTCTGTTTTTTTCGCAATTAATTTTTCCACGGGTCAAACCGTACGTGTTTACTTTTCACAAGATGAATCCGTAACTTTACGGGTTTTTGATAAATCTTACAGGTATACCCTCTCAACAAAAATTCTGAATCCACCACTATAATAGACCGTCTCTGCGTCCCAAACCTAGTCTAAACGATCAAATTTCCAATCCAGCCTAGTGGGCATTAATTCTGAAAGTCATTTAATTGATGATAGGTCAAATAATGTCGATTCCTATTGTAGAAAATCGAAATTAATACAATGGCCCTTGCTTAACCAATGCCATGGATGACTGAACTTTGGCCCAACACCCTTTATTGCCCTTGATTGTTCTGACGTAATATTTAACGTAACTTAATCCTCCTCCTCCCTAAATGCCCATTAATTTCTCAATAAAAGTCTGGTCTACCAAATCTTGTCAAGTTTTAAGACAATCTTATTGTTTTAATTCGCTAGAATTTTGATATAACATATGGTATATGCTCATTTTTTTTTTATATTTTGTTTAATTTATTACTCATCCGGTAATCATCTAATCTATGATGTTTATACATTTATAACAGGGTCTTCAAAAAGATTGGAATCTTAACTCTTAAACTCGTTAATCCCTAAACGATTTCATCCATATCCGATTTCATCCCTATCCGATTTCATCCCATATTTGAATTAGTATAACTAACTGCAGATAAACACAATCAAATACATGATAAACATCTCATTTTAAATATAAAAAATCTAAAATATAATTAGTATAATAATTAAATTCTAACAGAATATTTAATTATTATCTTTATAAAATGTATAATATTAAACCAAAAATAAATTGTTTTATTATTAAACTTAAATTTAATCTATATATATATATATATATATATATACACACACACACACATATAATATTATAAAACATTTGACAAAAACTTTTAAAAACGATTTTTTATGCACGAATACTGATAATTGATGCATATTACTTAAAATTTAAGATTACAAGTAAATTGTGCATTAGTACAACTTATTAAAGCTCCATACTTGAATTCGTCTAACTAACTGCAGATAAACATAATCAAATATATTAGATAAACATCTCATTTTAAATATAAAAAATCTAAAATTTAATTAGGATAATTATTGATAACTAACAGAATACTTAGTTATTATCTTTATAAAAAATTATATTATTAAACCTAGATTAAATTTCTTTGTTACTAAACCTAAATTAAATTATAATTAAAAAATTACACCAAAACACAAGAACTTTTAAAAATATTAATTTAATATTGATATCGATATTTTTTTTTTCAAAATTTTATGATATTTTTAAATTTATATTTTATTCAAAAATAAAAAACATTATCACTTTCTTAAAACCACATAAAATCAATGTTTACATAAAATTCAAGATTACAAGTAAATTATGCAAAAGTGCAACTTATTAAAGCTTGATGTTTGAATTCGTATAACGAATTGCGGATAAACATAATCAAATAGAGGATAAACATCTTATTTTAAAATATAAAAAATCTAAAATATA
>NC_037528.1:5026671-5064225 GCF_001531365.2 Cynara cardunculus var. scolymus
GTTCTAACAAAATAAATAATTATTATCTTTATAAAAAATTATATTATTAAACCAAATATAAATTACTTCGTTATTGTACCTAAATTAAATTATAAAAAAATTGAATAAAAAATTATATAAAAAATGAGAAATTTTAAATAGTTAATTTGATACTAATATCGATGTATTTTTGTCAAATTTTTATGATATCTTCAAACTTATATTTCATTCAAAAATAAAGCATTATCGCTTTCTCAAAATCACATAATACCATATTATAACATCAACTGAGATAAAAAATAAAATAAAATATTAAAATCAAGATATATCTCGCAGCATTGCGCGAATACACTTCTAGTATATATAAATATATATATATATATATATATATATATATATATAACATGGTATTTAGTATTTCAATAACATGGTGTTTGTCATTGTGGAAGTGAAAATGAAAGAATGGAGGTGAAAGGGATGAAAATGGATGGGGTTTGGGTTGGAAATATAATGTAAGCAAAATTAAAGAGTTGGGTAAAAGATGGTATGAAGATGTGTTGATTGTGGTAGATGAAGGGGTTTTAATGTTCCTGAGCCATTTGACAGAAAACATATATGTACAATTAGTTTCTGGGCCCTAAACACTTGTTCCATGACTATCAAAATTCACCACATGTTCGTAAATAGTAATACTCGCTTATTACTTAATTATTTTATATATATATATGTGTCATAGTTTCATTTGAAAAGTGACAAATATTTGAAAAGTAAAGAAGTGATCATAGTCTTTCATCTTGTAAAAAGTTGCGGCGTTAGTTGTGAAGTATCGGATAATTTATCGCATGATATGTGGAAGATTGAGGGTAATTTCATAACATTTACAAATAGATGACAAAACAAGTGTATATGTGAACCCGTGTGATTCGTTATGAACCAGGGTAATTCACATATGAACTGTTTATGAACCCGTTTATATGTGAACCCGTGTGATTCACATATGAATTGTTTAACTGATTCATGTATGAATCCGTGTGATTTATATATGAACTAATTAACTGATTCACATATGAAAACTCGTGTGATTCACATATGAACTAATTAACGGATTCACATATGAAATATGAGTTCACATATGTACTTATGGGTTCACATATACGACGATACAATAAGTCACGAAGACGAAACTATGTGATATAACAAGCTATATATATCAACGAAGTTGGGCAAGCCAACAGGAGTATACATACGACTTGGAACATCTTCGATAGACTCCCTATATTGACTCTCTAATACATTAATTTTCATTATCTCACTCATCCCTTTTCCATTGGGTACTACATATATGATTAAAAATTATCATCCAGTAGGGGTAAAATAGGAAACTTGACATTAAATTTATTTACTAGTAAGAGTAAGAGTATAATTAGTGGTTGGTTGGTCATAACATAGCAAGAATCAATGGCTATATATAAAACCCTAGAGTGTTTTCAAGAACCAACATTCCATCACCTCTAAGCTCTTTGCTCCCTTTGCAATGGAGTTATTAGCAGCAACTATGCTTTTCTGTACATTCTTATACTTAGTTTTTTCGTTAGCCAAGTTTGTATGTCGGAGAGGCCAAACGTGCTATATGATCGATTACGAATGCTACAAGGGAAACAAGGAGATGAAGCTGGATACCGAAGAATGTGCGAGGATTGTTTCACGTAACAAGAATCTTCGAATCGAAGATTACAAGTTTCTGTTGAAAACGATCGTTAATTCTGGGATTGGTGAAGAAACTTATGCCCCAAGAAACATAATCTTGGGCGAAGAAGAACAGCCTAAACAGGTTGATTCTTTATCAGAAATGGAGACAGTATTCTACGAGACGCTTGATAGAATTTTCGAAAGATCAAAGATTTCGCCATCTCAAGTTGATATACTCGTGGTGAATGTGTCTCTACTGTCTGTAGTTCCTTCTTTAACGTCTAGGATCATAAATCATTACAAAATGCGGTCGGATATAAAGTCATTTAATCTCTCGGGAATGGGGTGCAGTGCGAGTTTGGTTGCGATCGATCTGGTTCAGCAGTTGTTCAAGACTCAGAAGAAGAGATTAGCCATTGTTGTGAGCTCAGAATCAATGGCAGCTAACTGGTACTGTGGGAGAGAAAGGTCTATGATGCTTTCCAACTGTCTTTTTCGCGTTGGAGGTTGTTCGATGCTTTTAACCAACGACATGGCTCTCAAGAAACAAGCCATTTTGAAGCTCAAGTGCATGGTTCGAACCCATTTTGGCTCCAACGATGAAGCTTACAGCTGCTGCATGCAAGTAGAAGATGATCAAGGCTACGGAGGCTTTCGTCTCACAAAATCTCTCACAAAAGCAGCTGCAAAATCTTTAACAAAAAACCTACAAGTTCTTCTACCAAAAGTTCTTCCACTTTGGGAGATAATTCGTTATGCAACCCTCAAAAGTGGTTCCAAAATCAACCTGAAAGCTGGAATCGAACACTTCTGCGTTCACCCAGGTGGAAGGGCTGTGATTGATGAAGTGGGTGTAAGCCTAGGGCTAACCGAATACGATCTTGAACCAGCTCGAATGGCTCTTCATCGTTTTGGCAACACATCTGCTGGCGGGTTGTGGTATGTGTTAGGGTACATGGAAGCAAAGAAAAGATTGAAGAAAGGTGATAGAATCTTGATGATTAGTTTGGGTGCAGGTTTCAAATGCAACAACTGCGTTTGGGAGGTGACAAGAGATTTGGATGGAAAGAATGTGTGGGAAGATGTGATTGAAAACTATCCACCAAAGGTGACGATAAACCCATTTCTAGAGAGGTATGGATGGATCAATGATGAAGTTATGGCTTTTATTAGACCAGAAGATATAGCTCGGATGCTTGGTTTTGCCTAGACCACCACCACCACCACCATCATCATTAATTTTCATATATTTATCACATTAATTGAGTTGCTGCTTTCAAACTTTTTTTCCAAGAGATTCTGATTGAACCAAATTAAGCAAGCTTAATTTGGTAAGAGTTCTTTGTTATTTTTCATCATGATGTATGAATAAGAGTTATTGATATATAATGATTAAAGTTTTTGAATTTAAACGATATTAGGGTTTTGTTTGATTAGTTTGACCTTCATAGATAGTCCAAAGATGATTTTTGTGATTTATTTTAATAAAATGCTTGTTTTATCGATCATTTTTAGCACGAATAATCAAATCTAACACACACACATATATAAAACATGTTATTCAGCTTGTACAAATTAGATGGTTTGTATTTGATCGCTCAATTGTTTATATATATATCTATACTACATATATAAGCATTTAGGTCATTATCTTAATTACAACTCTTGAAGCGTATATTACAACCATTTTATGCAAGAAATTCAAAAAACTCTTAATTACAAATTTTTATACACAATGTACAAGTCTTTAATGCAATATCTCACAACCCAAATGTTAATTGGGTCAAACCAACCTTTTCTTACCGGGCTTTAAAAATACCCATTTGGGCCGATTTCTTCTTCTTCAGGTACCTATCTCTGCAACGAAAACCACCAAGACCAAAAGCTTTCTTCTTCTTTCCTCTTCTGTGATTTTTGTCACATATGATCAAAACATTTTGGGATAGATAGCCGATACCTTTCTTCTTCACAGACCTCGTTTCTCTTAACAATGGTGGTTTTGATGTATCACCTCGATCAGATGTCCGATTTCATGTATCCAAGCGATTTGATGTATCACAACCTCATCTATACATATAACTCCCTCCTCCTTGATGTTTTAATATCACAGGTTCTTCAAAACCCTGTTGATTTCAATTTCAATTTTAATTTGGAGGAACGATTTCTGCTGATGAGATTCTAACATCCTTAGAGGTAAGAATATTCTCTGTAATTTTGAAATCTCCTACTATTACAACACCTCTTTTACATAGCTATTATGATTTCTGAGCATTTCCATTGAATTTTGTATGTACATTTCCATTTAATTTTGTGGTGGTGTTATAGCATTTTGTGATTGTTACTTCTATCATATTGGTATCGTTACAAGAACTTGGGCACGCCCATGCTGCTACAAGGTTATTACTTCCATCTCATTCTTCTTTTGCTGTTAGCCTTGATTTAGCCTACCTGGTTGGGTACTTTATAATATTGTATGTGATTAGCTCTTGTTCTAAATCACACTCGGTTAATATCCATTTAATTGTATGATATCCAATTGACTGCTAATGTAAGCTTCTGCATAGATCTATATGTGGCTTGAGAATGTTATTGGGTATTGTTTACAGTTTACCTCCTGTCTACTATGCTTTTTCAGGAATGTTATAGTAGAAATTATCAGGTTCAAGTATTTGACTGTTTTCCCGTAGGACATGAACATAACTAAAATTCATGAAGAAATGACTTATGCATGAGTTATATGAACTACTTATTCACGATATAAGTTATTTTAGGACAATATCAGGTAGTATTTTCGATCAATTATTAGCATAAGAAACTGGGCAAAAAAGACTGACCATTAGCATGCAAACATTAAGAGCTAATTGGTTTAAGATTTTGATTTTAGTTTGTTTTCTGCACCAGCTTTCATGTTATATGTAAACTAATGGGTTCATGTACTGGGAAAATATTTTTTACTAACATGTTTGAACTGCCGTTACATCTTTGATATTATTTGGAGTGATATGGAGGTATTTAGAGGCTTGGATGGTTTCTTGATGAGGTGTCATGGTGATGGAGGTTGGAAATGATTGGTCTTATTCTCTGTTTAGGACTACTGGATTGGTTTTCTTGAAGTTTCTTGTTATTTGGACATGGTTTTATGTTGCTTTCTAGAGGTATAAGGTGGGGGTATTGATGGTATATGGTCTAAAATATACCTGCTGTTTTAACTCTTGTTTCTGTTTTGGCCATGTGGAGTGATTGTGCTTAAACAGCTTCAAACCTTTACTCCTATGGACATATAGAGTTTGAGGAACTTCTTCTTCTTCTCGACTATCTTTTGTGTCTGATTTTCTTTGTTTCTTCTTATCTTCTTTTTGGTTTTTGGCATCTTGTTGGTGGTTGATCTTTTGATCCTACCATATTGTATGCTTGGTCTCTTTTGTGGTACTTGGGCTATTGATCTTTGATCTGGCCTACCTTTGTATCATAATGAGATCTTCTCTATATCTGGATTGTCTCTTTTGTGTTTTTTGTTTTGCATTTGTTTTAAAATGTCTTCTGTCCTTTGTGCATCTATCCATGACCAATTTAGATTTGGTGGTATAAGGTGGTATAAGGTGTTTAATATAATGTATTTTCTTTCTTTGGTGGTATAAGCCACCATCTACCCTATGCTGCTACAAATGGTTTTACATTTGTTTTGAAATCAATACTGGGAAAATGATATACTGTTGGGGCTGACTGTTGCAATGTTTTGACAGAAGTGTGTTATGCCTAATTGATGGGTGGTGCATTTTCTAGACTTCATTTGTGCATTGTGGAGGGAATGGATTACAAATTTATGCATTGAATGGATGCGACAGTATGGTATTGTCACTGTTCGTTTGGTCAACAGTATAAAAATTCAATCTTGATCATTTGAGCAACCACCATCTAGCTTATGCTGCTTCAAATGGATTTTGAAATCAATTTTAAAGGAAAATATGCCTTGTCAAAATATGCATTTATATTGATTTCGGCTTGGGACTCTATTTGGACCGAATGGTGTTTACTCCCAATAGATGGTGTGTATGGGTACAATTCTTGTCGATGGTTGATTGGGATTATTGGTATCGATTGCAATCTTCAAATACGAAGGTCTTCTTGGAATGTTCTCATGATTGTTGTTTCTCCTTTGACGATGGAATGGTTGTGATTGATCGGTGCCCTAATTTTGTTGATCTATACACATTCGTCGAGTTCATCTTGGGTGTGTATCGATTGCTGCCCTTCTTCGATGCCCTAATTGGTGGTGGGTACCGATTGCTTCTTCTTTTCAATGGATTGCTTATTCTTGTTGGATGTGGTTTGGTGTTCTTGCTTCCTCGCTGCCATGTTCCTATGGTTCTGATGTGAGTGCTGTTTGTTTTGCACTAATTTTGGTTTGGCTCTATCAAATATGGATTGATATTTGGGCTTCTGATTTGGTTTGGTCTTGAAATATGATTTGATTTGGGCGTGGGTCATTTGTTTGATGTTGGATGGATGGTCTTCATGGGCCCAGATTGATATTATGGGATGGACTCCCATTTGTGGTTTGTTGCTCTAATGCTGGGCCATTATTTGTTGCAATGACAATAATGGGCTTGGTTTATTGATTCTGTACCTTTTTTGAAAGTGCATAAATGTATCATCAAGTAGGTACATCCGAACAATCCTTAATTTAACTGCATTTAGCAGAGCTTCAATTCAAAGTGCATAAATGTATCATCCATTACAAAAGGAATAGGATATCACAAATAAATTATTGAACTATTATATAATGAACAAGATCAAAGTTGATTTGAGATTTTGATTTTGACTAAATAATCTTTCTCATATAATTCAATGTAGGAGGTTTTATTTCCTTCCAAACCCTTCAACATCGGTTGTAGTAACTATGGGAAAGAAGTCTTATTTTCTTTGGCTTTNTCATATAATTCAATGTAGGAGGTTTTATTTCCTTCCAAACCCTTCAACATCGGTTGTAGTAACTATGGGAAAGAAGTCTTATTTTCTTTGGCTTTCTTAATCTCAAATGCATGGCACAGTAGTGATTTGAATTGATCCATGACATGATTAATTTGCAAAAGCAATAAAACGTGAACCTATATTGACAACATCTTTTGATGATGTAAAAACGGAACTAAAGGTGGTCCACATTAAGCTTTGGATTTAGCGATACTAAAATTTTGACGAGTTCTTATATTTTTCAAAAAATATCAAATATAATAACAAAAAAGTGATTATGAAAAGATGTTCTAAGTTATCAAACCGTTAATTTTTTTTTTTTAAAAAAAATAAGTCTATGATTTGTCTGATTTACTATCCGAGGGTGAGCAATTGTCAACGTTTGACCAGTATGTGATAAAATCCTTCTCATTCTGAAGACCAACCGAAGTCCTTGAATGCTACTAGATATTTTCCATATGTGAGGAGATTTTTCAAAGCTGACTTGGCAGCCGAGACTAGCGAAAGGCTTAAGCCCGTCTATTGTAGGATTTGAACTTGAGCAAAGTCACTCCATCGCTTTGTCAACTCACTACACGTCTAGAGACTTTTCATCACAATAAATATTAACACCTTGCTCACCCAATGTAGGTGTTTATCTATCGAAATCAGTATTCTTACACGGGCAACTTTACATGGCGTTGTCCAAAGGGATATCACGGGGCAATACGAAGGTGTTAGTGAAGCCTGTGAAAATATTCAATCGTGTTGGAGTCTACACCTCAAATGTCGTCTATAATCAACAATTATATTATTACACATTTGGTACCATATATTTCTATTAAAATCATTGCGCCGTTTTTTGCAGAAAATATTTACGGGTGTGTGCATCACGAAAATTAAACAATAGTTTGGATATACGGATGAACATTATTTACAAATAATTGTATTTCTTTGTTCAATCAAGAATTTCAAGTTTTGTAAAGAGTTCTGAGTATATGGGTTTAGAAACCCAATACGTGTGCAATTATTTTTCCATTTGATCTTGCTAATACACCATATTAACCATCAACTTTATATATTAATTGACTTGCAAAATAACCACAAAAACTCATGATTCAAGGCTAAACTAATGTTTCAGAATTGTGATTCAGCGATGCAGCGCGGGTACACCACTAGTATATATATATATATATAGGAAATGGTTCAAACGAGAACCCCTGTGATTTGTAAAAACGCAAGAACAACATATTAACCTCATATATGTGATAACAATAAAAATTAAAATATTTTTAAATTAAAAATGAAATTAAAACAATTCAAAAAAAAATTGAGAGGCAAAAGGGTAATATTGGAAATCAAAGTGATAAGATTTTTAAAACACGATCACATTAAACCCAATAATTTGGATAACATAATGAGCTACTATGGTTATCGTTTATTTCAATACAGTTTGGTGTGATTTGGGTGTGATAATCATGTGATTATCACACAATTATCACATTATCGCTTATATCAACACGATTTGGTGTGATTTGGGTGTGATAATCATGTGATTATCACACAATTATCACAAGGATTCCGTTCGGCTAGGGTTAACTTAGGAAATATACTAAAATACTCATCGTTTATATTTATTTCGGAATCTAAACGTAATTTTGATAGCACCAAATGCCAATTAGCGACAGGAAGAGTGGCGTTGCCGTAGGGGGAAGGCACCAAATGCCAGTTTTCAAGATTGTTCGGTTATTATGCCAAATAAACAATCAAAATAGCATAAATGACTATTTTTTTTATCATAGCATATATATATATATATATATATATATTAAACATCTAAATGTTTAATTATTTTGAATGATGAAAAATATCAATTTAAATGTTTTTAAATAAAACTAATTTATACTATTTTATGTATTAAATAAAAGAATTAAATGTACGAAATAGTAACCTACTTTCATGATAATTTTATTATAATAAGATTATACTTAATTTTTTTTTATTATAATACTTTCTTCAAATTATTTTTTATAAGATTATTGTTTTTTGAAATTTTTACTTATTATAGCAACAAGTAACCTTCTAATTTTGCTAACGTAACATTTCTTATTTTTTATTAGAGTATTTTGAATCCTTGATAACTTTTAATCTCATGTTTACTCATGAATTGCGTTTTAAAAGAGAATTGATCTGGTGCACCTTAGATCGTCATAAGGTTGGGGTTAAATGTCTTATTATTGTTATGCAGTTATGTCTTATCCGTTTTAATCACTCGATATTGTAGGTGTGCACTTCACACCTTCTAACTCACTTGTGTTTGCATCACTACCAAATCGATCTCATACAAATCACAATCACACTAAAATAATTGATAACTAAAATCACAAACAGTTTTTTAGGTGGTTGCTTTCCGTGTTTCAAAGGGTAAACAAGGGAAAAAAACGTTGAATGGTACGTAATAACACCTATTTCTTGGCTTACCAAATAAGCCGCTTTATGTCTTATTAAGTTATGATCAAAGAACTTTGCATAGTTTACTAAAAAAAAGCCATACAACTTATTAAGTTTAATAAGTCAAAACCACACACTCCTTAATATTGGTTGAAAAGTTAGTTGTTCCTCAATAAAATAGTTATTAACTGAAAAACTAGTCAAGTTTGGTAAAAACTAACTGATAAACAAGATTGACAATATAAACCTTTTTAAAAAATTACATGTTAAAAAACATAGGAATAAATAAAAAAGTTAGTTTTATTTTAATATAATTAACCTTACTTGTTTATCTTTGACTTCCCACCAGGGTGCAAGCAAAAATGGTCTACAGTAAAGATTGTTAATCATCTCTCTCAGATCTATTTTAAATCGATCATTTCAAAATCGGGTTAACCAGTTCCGACTAAAAAATCATATAACCGATCCTAGTTCCAGTTTGGTTTAAAAAGATATGTTTTCAAAAGAAATTATGCAAAAATGCTATTAATGTTTTTAAATTACAGTTTATGAAATTTAGCATACAAATACGTTATAAGTAATGTATATGCTTAAAAATATCTTGAAAAATATGAAAAAAAAAACCCTTGAAAATCATGAATCCCTTGTATTATAATTAATAAATTTTTTAAAGAAAATCGGTAAAAAAAAATTAACTGATCCCAATTAATTAGCAACCAGACCAAACCTAATGTGACCATCTCTAGTCTAATCCAACTTGAAGTTCAAACTCAACTTTCATTTAACTCTGAAATGCGGAATATATTGCCAAATTCTTGGATGTTTGCTGGTAAAAAACACATAGTGATAAATAATAGATACGTGCACATGTTGCAAGCAACAAGAAGATCACAAAGCCACATGTCCGGAAAAACCCTACCAAAAACAATAAGACAAATTTAAGCAAAGAACTTAAAAGGGACCAAAGTCTGAGCCGCAAGTGACTGGTTATGGTGAGGAACAAGATTGGTTAGACCCGAGAGGACCAATTAGGCCTCCCTTTTGTCTTAAAAACCATGGTTAGGATCGGTCCTCATTTGAATTGAATAAAACCCAATTAAAGACCCGAATAAAGTCCAAAACAGCTTGGGCAATTTATACAAGGGTGAGATCGGAAGTAAATGTTGAAAAACAAGAATCGAAAATCTCATTTAAGTTGTTAGATTGAAATAATTCAATGGATATGATTAAAAATGCGGTTATAACCATCTTTTTTTTATAAGATAAAAATAATTCGCCCCTAATTTTTAATTTGAGAATCGGCAAAAAAAAAACAACAAATACTGAAGCAAAATACACCACAAAATAAACATTTTATTATCTTTAATTCCACATCCATTTTGATATAAGACTGTTAATTTGCGAGAATGCAAGAAGTTCCAAGTCACGTGTAATCACATGGAGCAGATGACTTTTCCAATCACATCCTTTTTGAAGTTTTGTATCACAATTCACATGTGATCTTGAAACTTCTCGGTTTTTTACAAAATGACCGGCTTCTTGCATGATCCCCCCTCTGTCTCTCTCTCCCTGTGTGTGTGCGCATATATATATACTAGAAGGGTACTCGCGTAATGCCACGAGATACATTTTTATTTTAATGTTTCCTTTTATTTTTCGTCTATGTTGATATAATATGATTTATGTGGTTTTAAGAAAGATAATGTATTTATTTTTTTGAATAAAAATAAATTTGAAGATATCATAAAAATATGAAAAAATATACTCGATACTAATATCAAATTAACTATTTAATTTTTTTTTGAACAATTTCTTTAATTCAAAATTTTATTATACTTTAATGTAGTTAAAAATGAAGTAATTTATTTTTGTCTTAACAATAATTTTTTTTATAAAGATAATGATTATGTTAGAATTTAATTATTATCTTAATTATATTTTAGATTTTTTTATATTTAAGATAAGAGGTTTATCATGTATTTGATTATGTTTATCTACAATTAGTTATACAAATTAAAAATTAGAGCTTTAATAAGTTGTACTTACGTTCAATTTACTTGTAATCTTAAATTTTAAGTAATATGTTTTAATACACAATACTCTTATGCATAAAAAATTATTTTTTAAGAGTTTTATCAAATATTTTATAATATAGTACAGATATATACCTAAAAAAATTGCAGAATTAAAACAAGAAGAAACAAACATTAGGAAATGAGTAGTTAGGATTGGTCAAGTCCTGACCCTGGCCTGAAGGATCAATTAGGGACCTATTTTCATAGTTTAAAATAAGAAAAATAAAAAAATAATTTAAAAACTTAATTATTTAAAATAAAAAAATTAATGGTTTTATAATTTAAAAAATCAATTTATAAACTAAACCGTTTAAAATAAAAAACAACAATTTAAAAACTTGAAATAAATGAAGGATATTATTAAACAATGATAAAAGTAAATAAAATAAGAAAAATAAAAAATAATTAATAATGATTAAGTAATTATTACTTATAGATAAGAGTATTTTGGTGGGATGTAATTCCTAGGTAGATGGGGTGTAAATCCACCAAGCCTTTTCATATGGGGCATTTGAAAATTGTTCAATGCCAAATTGGTGATGTCAACTATGGCTCAAAATAGCAACATCTACGTTTTCTGAATTTTTTTTATATTATCTTTTCTTTTTATAGATCGTGCTAATTATTTTATCTGAATATAAATTCAATGCCTTTAAATTTAATCGGAAAACATAACAAAATAAAACACATTCTTTATTGTTATGGTATATGAATATTTCGGTTGTTTTTTAATATAAAGTGTTAAACATAATAAATGAACTATAATTTAACTTTTTATAAATATTCGTATCATGATAAATGAATCTTTATCATTTTCATAAATATCTCAATTAATTAATTATGATTTGTACTGATTATTGAGTTTAAATGAAAACACCTATATAATAATAATAATAATAATAATCTCTTAATCATGTTAGTTATATTTATTTTGTGTAATTGTGATTACATTAACTACCTAATATCGACAAGTGAGATTGATATTGATGTGTCATTTTCTAAATAAATAAAAAAAAAGTCAACACCTGCTCAATATTATGTTGCCAAACACGACCCAACTTCTATAATTTATTTACGTCACATCAATTTGTTTGTATGTTCATCAGTTTCATATCTAAAATTTTGTTACGGTGAAAAATATATAAATTTTACAAAAGTTTTGAAACTTATGTATCGCATCGTGACTTATGTTCGAATTATACACATGTTTTCAATTTCTCAGAATTCATGTATTAGTTATACATATATATTTAAAAGTTAGTCAATTCGTGCGAATAAAACACTTCAAAGAACATTATCCGTTGCAAGGGTTCCCATATTATAGTTTCTGTATCTATTTGAAGTTTTAGGTAGTTGGTTACTTCATAATGCCTTTAAATATGTCAATTTTTAACAGTACCAACAGGGATGGAACACAAGCTTTCCAACCGTAGGGGCCGGACCTGAAATATTACATATTTTTAAAAATACAAAAAGTACACTATCCAAAGTTAAAACATAGTAAAACTTTAAAACTAGACATCAAATATGAAAATGTCAAACATCACTAATCAAGTGCCTCCAACATTTCAAGAAAATTTTCCCTATTAATGGAATATAACTTTTCATTGTGGCATCTGATAGCATTTTAAACCCAATTAAAGTATCAAATATTTCAAACAAATTTGAACCTAATCATTAATCAAACAATTTCAAACAATAACATCTTAAAACTTGAATATAAATATAGAATTGAACCCCCCCCCCCCCCCCCGGGCTGTAATCGGAGGTCAAGACTCAACTCACTCAAGAGTGGTCAACGCGGGGAGGGAGGATAGATCAACAGGTCTGTAATTTCAATAATGGAGANTGATTTAGGGGCTGTAATCGGAGGTCAAGACTCAACTCACTCAAGAGTGGTCAACGCGGGGAGGGAGGATAGATCAACAGGTCTGTAATTTCAATAATGGAGATTGAAGATAGTAATTTTGTTCATAAGTTGCTCGCATAAGTCTGTCGGCCGATATGGTCATGTGAGCATGTGGCGATGAAGAATCAACAACTTTAGACTTTAGTAGACTATGGAATGTAGCTTTAGGGATTAAAAAAATTAGGTTGGATTAAAAAATTAGTGAACTCCAGTAGAAAGGCCAAATTAAAAAAATGGAATTAACAACTAAAACCCCGATATATATATATATATATACACACACACACACACACACACTTATTGAACCAAAAATCCCATAGGCCATGGCCCCTAAAGACCTATATGGCCTTCCGCCTCTGAATACCAAATTATTTGTTGTTGATTAAAACGTACTTATTATAAAACTCAAAATGGACAAAAACGTATTAGAGAAATTAAAGAATCTCAAATAAAACAAGGCATAGAAGACGAAAGTAAACGACTTATATAAGACTTTTCACGAAGACTCGATTTTTATATCAAATAACAAGAATTCAAGAAATACCATACTTGACCGATCCTAAAAATTTGGTCTGATTGGTCCAATCATATTTAACCTAAGATTCGACATTAATTATATTATATATCATATGTTTTTTTAATATAATAAAAAGGTTAAATTAGGTGACTAGAATCTAGAAGAAGATAAATGAGTGGTACATGGCATCGTGGCTAGTTTTTTGTTTGACAAAATGGTGAGAAAAGAATAATAAGACCTAATAAAAGTGTTTTTAAATAAAGGTGTTTGTATTTTTATAAATATGATTCTACTGCTTTCATCCTATTTCAGATATTAGAATAGATTTTATCCGTCTGAAATAGAAAATGAGCTCAATAGTTTTTATTTAATCGCGGGTGTTCGAGATAATTTATGACTAATTTCAGGGATTCTAGAGAACACTGAAAAAATTTCAGTGGATTTATAGAACTCAAACCGATGACCACCGTGGAGAATTCTAAAAGGCCAAGTGGTAGAAGGAAAAAGTTAGGGGTGATTATTGTAACATTAGTAAACTTGAAGGACATAACTTTTTAACGAGTCAAGTGGTGGAAGAAAAAAGTTGGGGGGTAATTATTGTAACATTAGTAAACTTGAAGGACATTAACTTTTTAACGAGTCAAGTGGTAGAGTATGGTCTTTCTTCCCACCTTCCTTTTTGATTGTCCTATTGTGTGTGCCTCTATCTCTAATCAAACATTCCTGGCAACCAGATTCCATCGAAACCTTTTTCCACCCCCAAAATCGATTCGTAGGGTTTCTTCTGTTTTTCTCTTAATCCAAACATGGCTCCAGCCATCGATGAAGGTGCTTTTCTATCTCTTTAACTGTCTTTGTCTTTGCTTTTTGTCAATTGCGTGGTTCATCTGCAGATTCCCAATTTTCTTATCCTACTTTTAGTTTAAGAAAGGATATCGAAGTCTCACGTGATTGTAAGATGACGATCAACTAGATTATTGCAAGTCTGTGTATTAAGAGACGAAAATTGTGCTCAAAGCCGATCTTGTTCTTGGTTTGATTTCATTATTATGCTTATATGTTGTATTTGCAAAATCTTTTGTAGTAAGTGATAAAGTAGAAATTCCCTGATGATCGGTTGCCTTCAAAATTTCTGGTTTTTTTAGTCATGAAGAGTAAAAGGTTTATCTGATTTGCTGATTGGAAAACGCTTCTTGAAGAGATTTGTGCATTTAGGTTTTAGTAATTAACTCAACAATTATACTTCAATTCTGTAGGAGGCATAGAAAAGGTGCTGATGACTCCAACAAAGCATAATCAAAATTCTAACCCTCTTGGTGAGGCATCCCCTTCACCATCTCCATCTGCTGCGACTCCACCAGCACTGGTACTTTCGAATTCTGGGAAGAGGATGGATCAGGCTGGGAAGAAAAAGTACGTCAAGCAAGTGACGGGTAGACATAATGACACAGAGCTTCATCTAGCGGCCCAAAAGGGGGATCTGGCAGCTGTGAAGCAAATCCTTGATGACATTGATTCGCAAATGGTGGGAACTTTAAGTGGGGCTGATTTTGATGCAGAGGTTGCAGAGATTCGTGCCTCAGTGGTGAATGAGGTGAATGAGTTGGGACAAACAGCACTCTACACGGCTGCTGAGAAGGGTCATCTTGAGGTTGTGAAGGAGCTGTTGAAGTACTCCGATAAAGAAACAATCATGAGGAAAAACCGGTTGGAGTTTGACACTTTGCATATAGCTGCTAGTCAAGGACACGATGGTAAGGTTCTTCAACTTTGTTCTATTATCAATTATGGTAATGAATGGAAATGGAAGATTTACTACTAATTCCTTTTAAGGCCTTAGGTGCTTTATATCGAGTATAGATATAGATAGATAATGTTTTCATGACATTGATGATAAAATCAAGAGTAGGAAGGTGTTTGAAAAGTTACTCCTATAATTTAGTCCAGAAAGTAAAGCTTTTCGTTTTAGATGGAAGTTGGATAGAATAAGGAGAATTTTTTGAGCTTGGGACTTCCATTTCTCCACTTCGGCTGGTCCTCATTTTGGATATTCTCTTGCAACGCTCACTGCCTAACTTAGCTTCCAAAAAAACATGATTGAACGTATACATCTGTTTGCAGTCATATTTGCTTCTTGGAGTTATTTGAAACACATGTGGTGACTTTTTCATTGCAGCCATAGTCCAATTACTACTTGATCATGACCCATCACTCTGCCAAACGAGATCCCAAGGGAACGCAACCCCTCTCATCACTGCAGCTACAAAAGGACACACTGCTGTTGTTATGGAGCTGCTGTCAAAGGATCGTAGTTTGTTAGATATTGCTAGATCCAACGGAAAAAATGCATTGCATTTAGCAGCTAGATCTGGGCATGTCGAGATTGTGAAGGCTTTACTCGAAAATGATCCACTACTGGCCAGAAGGACAGACAAGAAAGGACAGACTGCATTGCATATGGCTGTAAAAGGGGTTAGCAGCGAGGTTGTGAAATTGCTACTGGAGGCTGAACCGGCTATAGTTATGCTTCCAGACAAGTCTGGTTTTACTGCATTGCATGTAGCTACCAGAAAAAAGCGAGCAGAGGTAGACTTCATTCTTTCTCAGAAATTATACCATGCTGTCAAATCAAATGAAAGCAGATGTGGACACACCACAAGTATTTATCTTTGTGCATGCATATATAGCCTATAGATACACGAAAATGGTGTGAAGAGTCCCATTTGTAGAGGGTGATTGTTAGATATCTGCTCGTTTGTCTATGGAGAGTTAAAATCGACTTCTATTATCAAGCTGATATTATTGACACCAATATAGTTGTTACACACTTTGTATCTGACGTGTTTGCCTTGTTCTTGCAGATAGTAAACGAGTTGCTTAGCCTCCCTGATACCAGTGCTAATGTCAATGCATTGACTAGAGATCACAAAACTGCTCTTGATATAGCTGAAGGGATTCCCTTATGTGAAGAATCTACGGATATAATAGCCTGCCTTACTCGCTGTGGTGCAGTCCGAGCAAACGAACTGAACCAACCAAGAGACGAGTTAAGAAATACTGTGACTCAGATAAAAAACGATGTCCATACCCAACTGTTGCAAACTAAAAAAACAAACAAGAATGTCCATGGAATTGCTAAAGAGCTCAGAAAGCTCCATCGTGAAGGGATTAACAATGCCACCAATTCAGTAACTGTGGTGGCTGTGCTTTTTGCAACCGTTGCATTTGCTGCTATTTTCACGGTCCCTGGTGGTGACGATAATGACGGAATGGCTGTGGTGGTGAACCGGGTTTCTTTCAAAATCTTCTTCATCTTTAATGCCATTGCCCTTTTCACTTCTTTAGCGGTGGTGGTGGTTCAGATTACGTTGGTTAGAGGTGAGACAAAAGCGGAAAGAAGGGTGGTTGAGGTGATCAACAAACTGATGTGGTTGGCTTCTGTGTGCACTTCAGTGGCTTTCATGGCTTCTTCTTATATAGTTGTTGGTCAAAAGTATGAATGGGCAGCCATTTTGATTACAGTTGTGGGAGGAGTTATAATGGCAGGGGTTCTTGGAACCATGACCTATTATGTGGTTAAGTCCAAGAAAACTCGATCAATTAGAAAGAGGGAGAAGAAGAGTGGTTCAAACTCATGGCTACACTCTGAAAACTCGGAAGTTGACAGAATCTATGCGATATGAGGTAACATGCTATTGTCGTACTCGTACCTATAATCTTGTTTATAGCTAGGTATATAGTCAACAATTGATCTCGAAATTGTGAAGTCAGAATACTTGATTGGTGGTTGATGAGCATGAAAAATGGTAAAATTTCCAGGATTCTTTGATGCCATAACAAGGTAGAACTGGATACTTGGGAGTCAGAGGAGAACAGTGACTGATAAATGATTTCAAAGAGTTGGGGTAGCCCTTGATAAATTGTATTCTGACTCATAAATTTCAGATCTTCAATGTATACTACTTACTATTCATGGGTACTTTTTGTACCTTTCATGACCATATTTCAATCGTATGCTGCCATACACACATCAAGGGTGGTTCGTCGATAGAGGTGACCAGAAAACCAGTATCTGATTCTGGAAAGTTTGACCGGGGAATCTCTGAGTTAACTGGGGACGGGGAATCCATGAATTTAGAAACTGAGGATTGGCAACCCGAATACGATGCTTTTGTAGTATAAATAATAAACGATACGTATGATACTATATGCTCCCTCATTATGATTTTATGACTATTTTTTGTTTGATATATAACCTAATTATTAGTGATGGATTACGATTATTGCATCTTTTAATTAATTGAACAAGATAAAACTATTTGTTTTGTACTAAAAAATGAGTATTTATTATAACTTGTATTTGATTATATTTTCTAAAAGGTGGTATTTGACCAAAATTTAATAAAAAGTTGTAATATGTTAAATTTTATTTTGTCATAGTATATTCTTTTTTCTCAAAAAAAAAAAAAAAAAAGAGTAAAAAATCCCTGATGCCTTGTTGTGGATATGGGGTTTTTTAAAGAAAGTTTACATACATTCTCTAACTTTATGAGATTGAATCCAATTGATCTCTAAAAATGTTGGGTTGTATGCTACTAGTTAGGGTTGCTCAAAAATCCGACTAACCCGATCAATCTAACGTGAAATAGCCCAATCCGAAGCAACTCGATGTTTAATCGAGTTGTAAAGTTGTCAAACCGTAAGTATTGAGTTGATATTTGGTTACTATTATTTGAACTTAACCCAACCCGATGAAATTTATATCCTTTTATTTATTGGATTTAACATAAGTGTTGAATTTCTATTAATATATACATTAGACAATTACAGTATCATGTATGCTTTTCATATCTACATATTTTCAATCTATTCATATCTCTATATAACTTATTCATATATATGTTCAGTAACTATGATGAGAAAATTAACTGAATGTGATATACGTAAGAAATATGGATAAATTGTATCAAATGGTTGATGATGAAAAAGAAATTATGAGTAGAGAAATAACATATTCAAGGTTAGAAGAATATTTTAATATACCAAAGTATTAACCCGACCAAGTTGGGTTGGGTTGCACTTCTGTTTGGGTTGGGTTGGGTTAAGATTTTCCAAACGGTAAGCATTGGGTTGGGTTGTTCAAATATCTTCAACCCGATCAAACCAACCCATGAGCACTCATAACCAAAAGGTCATTTGGTGGATTTAAGTTAAGTTATAATAACACCACGGTGGTGTCTGATTGGTTTGAGTTTGACTCCAAAGGTCAAAAGTACGAGGAGGTCCCAGTTTCAAATCCAATAAGGAATAAAAATTCTCTTGTGGCCATATAGGTTCAAATGCGGTGACTCCGGGCTATCTGCAAAGTAGGTGGTTGTCTTGGGATTAGTCGGCTCGCATAGCGGATTGGATATCAAAGTTAATAAAAAAATCATTTTAGAGATTTAGGAAAAGTTTATTCCAACCGTTATGTTAAACTTTTTTCTAAAAATAGAAAAAAAATGAGAGAGAATGAATAAATCTCCAAATTTAGTTAAAAAAGAGGGAAACTAATATAACATATATGTTGAAGAGCTTTTAATATTGGATGTTGATACAACGAGCAAATTTTAAGAACGAATTAAATGCGGAAAACAATAACAAACATTTTCTTAAAGTATAATCAACTTTGAAAGGACAACTTGCATGAAAAAAGTAACGTGTTTTAACTTGATTTCTATTTTCGGTAACGTACTTTCGAGACTTCTATTTTAATACATAAAGATGTAAAGTTTTAAACATTTAAGCACCTGAATAACCGGTTGAAGACTCATTTTAGATTAACAAAAAGACTAAGTTTAGATTAAAAAAAAATCATGTCACTAACCACATCAGCAAATAATACTTAGTTGGGTACCACATAAACATGATAACCGGTTAATGCTTCAACCAGTTACCCAAGTATTTAAATGTTTAAAAACTTTACATCTTAGTTACAAAAATGAAAATTTTAAAAGTACGTTACCTAAAATAAAAATCAAATTAAAATAAGTTACTTTTTCATGTCATTTGATTAATTTTGAAATGATCAAAAGTGATAGATTTGAATTGAAATCTTAATAAAACAAAACCTTTAATTTTTAGATGATAAAAAGTAGTAATAATAAAATGTTTTATAATAATAGTTAATAGACAAATTTATATGTAATCTTTTCAAAATTTATTGTATTTTTTTATACAACTTCAAATTAAGAGTTTTATATATTTTTATAGAAAAGAAAAGTTCTAAACAGCCAATTAACCATAGACAACTCTTTTTGTCACCAATAAGATGTTTACTTGCCTCTTAATCCATCTGACCAAAAGAGAGCTTCTTATTCCATCAAAACTATGTCGTTTTTTAACCTCTTAATCAGACTGGTGAGGCTCTTTGGTAGCTCTTACTCATTCAACAAGTAATAATTTGCTTACTCGGTCATACATAACATCTTAATTTAAGAATTGTTCAGTAATTATTGAATAGTTTGGTGTAAGATGATTAAGGGGCCGTTATGCTTACCTGGTAAGTGCTTAACGTTTAGGAATCAACACTATAATTTATTTTATTGGGTAAGATTGTAGTACATCAAAAGGTATCTTATATAACAATTCACCTGATAAGCGTTTATCCGGGTAAGAGTCGTCACTCTCACTTACTGGGTAAGACTCTCCATCCTTATCATCGCTCTTACCGGGTAAGATTCTTGGCGCTTGCCATGTTCATCGGGTGAGAAAAATTGCCCGGTAAGTACTTATCGGGTAAGCGTTTAGTAAACGGCCCTTAAGTGATCAAAATGATTAAGAGACTCTTATAATATAGTGTAAAATAAAATATGAATGTTTGATAATTGTTCAGAATGAAATTAGCGAGCTTAATGGTTTAGGGAAACACAAAATACAAACTTATTCAAAGGGTTTTAGAACCATTAAGAGACAGACTTTTTTTGCTAAACAATTATAAGATTCACCTACTAACGATTCTGAGACTGCTTCTTAATTGAACTATTAAAAGATAAACAAACGACACATATGGGTTGTCTTATCAGGTTGTCTTATAGTAGCAACACTTCAACAACGTACTTAAACAACCATTAGTCACTTCTAGTATAAATTAATTGACCATTTATGCTACATTGTGAACAAAGAAAAAACGAGACCAACACCAAGAATAAAGTTGAAGATTCTAACAAATAGAATACAGAATTATAGATGAAAATTGTGACATACTTATGACAAGAGCTAACCAGTTGTCTGCTACAACCATACAAATTATTATAGCATTGTAATTTCAAAATTACTTTATTATAACATCATCAATTTCTATTACAGCAATGTAATTTTTAATTTTAATATTTTTATCATTTATACATTGTAAATTTAATCAAATATGTTTACTAAAAATATAATATCATAAATTAAATATGTTTACAAAAGATCACTATTTCACAACATTGCTCATGATCACCCAAAGTCAATAGATGATCCTTGATACCATGAATAACATTTACAGTGTTCCTTATACCACTTTCGTGAAATAACGATATCTTGTAAACATGTTTAATTTCTGATATTATAATTTTTAATAAACATATTTGATTAAATTTACAATATTTAAATGATAAAAATATTAAAATTAACAGTATAATGTTGTAACAGAAATTGGTGATGTTATAATAAAGTAATTTTGAAAGTACAATGCTATAATAAAAAATGTCATGTCAGCATTATCATACATGTGGACGGCCTACGTGGAGAGATGACAAAGAAACCTGATATAATGGATGAATTTAATTTAAAAGGTTATCTAATGCTATAACGGGTAAGTTTTTGAAAATACAATGTTCTAATAAAAAATTATATTGAAAGTACATTGCTGTAATAAGAAAAACTGAAAGTAGAATGCTATAATAAAGAAATTTATAAAAGTAGGTTGCTATTTCATACATTTTATCCTATTTAAATAATTAAAATCAAGTAATTAGTTGTATGATAAATGATGTAATAATGATATTTGAATGTGTTAAGCAAAGGAGGTTGATGGTGGATGACATGTTGACCTTAGTTTAAGAATTGGGTGACCCAACCATTAAATTAAAGCATAATTATAAGGGTTTATGTCTGGATTTTGGATCCTTTTTCTGCTTTTAATATTTATTGTTTCTCAGGTGTCTTTCAGATGCTGCTAAGAGCCACACAAATATACACTATATATATATATATACACTTGAGATCATATAAGATTAAGGATTTTTTGTAAAACATGTAAGACCGATTCTCAACCCTTGGATTATATCTACAATCTGAATATTCATAATCATACAATTGCCACGAGATTTCTCAATAATCACATAATTGTCACCGTGTAACTTTAGACTATTAGATCATTAGCTTATAAAGTTGATCAATGAACATAAATTGGTTTTACGGGTCTCACGGAAAACCTTTAGTCTCACGTGAACCCAACTCTCTCTCTATGTGTATATATATATATATATATATATGTATATATAGAGATAAAAGTTTAATTATGTACAAATCTGTTCTCCATTGTGAAATATATGTGTTTCATTGTGAAACGTGAGACAAAAAAAAGCAAGACACTTATCTTGAATTTGTTTATGTTTATCATAAATAATGAACCTCATTCATTATGAATAATAAACGTCAATTTCTTTACAACATTCATAATGAATATCTGGAACATATGACAAATTCTCTCTCTTATCTCTCAGTTCACGATCGAACTTAAGTTTGCAATTGATTGAACCCCCCTCTCTCTACATTATTTATATACATTTAATCATTTGGTAATCCCAAAATTTGTGAGATTCGTAAGAATTTCTTACCTTAAGGTTTTGTTTTAAATGATTTTCTCCCGTCTATTTGTAGTATTTAATGTATTAATTAACATATATAAATTTCTTAGGGGGTATTTGGGATTGCTTATTTGAAACAACTTATGTTTTTCTGCAAAAACACTTATCAACTTATTATAAGTCACAAAGGTTTAACTTCTTTAAAATCTTCTTATTACCGGTTTGACACCGGTATAAGTTGTTTATCCAAACATTCAAAAATACTTATTACCGGTTTGGCACCGGTATAAGTTGTGTATCCAAACATTCAAAAGTATTTATTACCGATGTTACACCAGAATAAGTCAATAAATTGTTTTTATAAACAATCTCAAACAATTTCTTGTTGGTTTCTTTGTCAGGAAAAGAAACAATTCTGATGAAATTGATTCTATTTTTCTAATCATTAAACTAATCAATTTTGAAGGAAAAAAAACACGTAAAATAATTGTTAAAAATACATATAATTTTATTCCATTCTTCTTGACTTTAGTCAAATAATTATGCGATTATTTGATTCTGAATCTTTTTTTTTCTTTCTAGAATCATATAATCATTTCGGAAAGAGTAAACACCGCTTTTGGTCCATGTTCTTTTTCAAAAAGTCCAGAAATAGTCTTTGTATGCATTTTGTTTCGAAAATGGTCTCTAAATCTAACTCCATTAGTTGGAGTATCGTTAGTTCAGAGACATTTCGAACATTTTATATGTGACATTTCGAACATTTTATATGTTTTAGTATTAAAAAAAAAAAGCCAGTGTACAAATTTATTTAGCTTATATACAAATCGAGATTTGAGTTTTTTGAAATGTTATTGATGTACACTAATAGTTCCATTAAAAAACAACATCTGAATAGTTAAGAGGTGAATCTTATTTGACAAAAAAAAGTTCTATCTCTTAATGGTTCTAAAACTCTCTGAATGATTTTGTATCCTGGATCTCCCTTAACCATTAAGAGCCCAAATTTCATTGTACACAAATACCAAACAATTATATTTCATTTTGCACTATATCATGAGAGTCTCTTAATCATTCTGCACCAAACCATTCAGCAATTGCCAAACAACCCCCAACCTTTTTCCCGAGATGAAATGAAAAAAATGACTCACAACTAACAAATTAAACTTTCGGACCATTTTCAACGTAAAATGCATATCATGGTGACGATATATATCTGGACTTTTCGAGTTTTTTTGGCTAACCACATTGGAGTTTACTCTTGAAATATGTAATTTCGATCACTCTCTAAATCTTTACGATATTTAATCTTGACTCTTTTTTCATCGATATCCATGTTTTAGATTATGGTCTATAATTTGAGCTATTAATTAACATCGCAAGAAATAATCTTCACAACGTTCGAAAATTCCCGATGAACGAATAGTTAAAAACGATTAAGCGTTATAAGAATGTTGGACGGAATTTTCTTCACCGATGGACAACTTATATTTATGATATAAATTTCGTTTATTAACACGTTTAGATATGAGTTTGATCGATTCATATTTCAGAGGTCAAGGCTCAATGCAATTTCAAGATTCTCCCAACATGTTGTAAAGTACAAGACACGCCCGTAAGTTTGAATCTTTTGCACAAATGACACCAAAGTTTGCAAATGTATGACATTAATTAATCTTTCTTTCATTCCATCAACCCCTACAAAGTACTTGTCTTTCTTTATCATCACACGCTATTCTTGAGGCTGCCAAGGAGCAAAAACCCATATCACTTATCGTCTTTCTTGAATGCAACTGCTGCTGTGACCTTTTGCAATGGGCGATCGCACTTTGTATCTGGTTTTCGATATCAGAACTCGTAGTGATGCTTCTATGATGAACCTGCAACTCATTAGAACTGTTTGAATTGCTTGAATTTGAAAACAATGAAGGCCCACATGAAGCGTTTGTGGTCGAAAATCTCTTGATTGCACCAGAAAACGATCTCCGATGACGAAGACCATTGTGGTTTCCATCAAGTTTTTCTTTCTTCTTCCCGCTAGTTCTTGTCATTTTGTTTCTAGATTCATCCGAGCCGCTCGATTTACCAAAGAAAGACTTGAGATAATCTCGAGACGCTTTTAGTTTCGAACCAATAGAAGATTGTTTTGTCAGATTAAGCTTTCTGGTCCATGACTTTTTAGGGTTTTCAGCTGTACTATCAAGAAAGTAGTCTTCTGGATTGAGTTCCCTACTGACCTGACATGAACTTAAAGGCGAAACATTACAGGATCCAAATGGGGTACTCGCGGCAGGTGTTGCGTACGGGCTTGCAGCCAATGGGGTACTAAAGAACTCATCGAACGTATCCATGTTTTTATCTTGTAGCAGCTTTTCGACCATTTGTAAGCGCGGTGGGAGATGAAGGGGGAGAAGTTTTCCTTTGTAGAATAACTCATCAGCAGGAGAAGTTGTCGTTAGTTCTCTATCTAACGAGCTTGAAAACATCTGGAACTCGAATTCGCTTGGATTCGAGTGACAGAACAGACTTTTGAACGCGCTTACTTCCATATCAATGTAGTCGTCTTCTTCTTCTTCTTCTTTTTCGACATCGTTGTAGCAAACGGAATCGAAAACTGAAGAATCCACAGCCATTGATGGTGTGTTAACAAGAATGCACGGCTGGGAAGTGGGGTTTAGAAAGGGTATATATAGAGATGTGAAATGGTGGTAAAGCTGTTATATAGGATCTTGTCACAAGTCCATAATCTGATATAAATAATAGTTGATGAATTATATACAAACCAAAATGTAACTTAAAGATAAAATGTAATTAACTTAAAGATTGTAGATGGTGGAGACCCCATGAATGACCAACAACCAAAAGATGTTTTCTTTTGAATCTTTTAAGTAAGTTTATAAACCATCAATAACTTCTGTTTAAAAATTCAGACGCTATTTTATGTAAAAATATATAGTTAATCATTATATAGATGATTTTTTACCAATTTAAACTAGAATATCTTTATTTTACGAGAATGCAAGAACACCCTTATTCCATGTGATAATACACGTGAGGGTAACATCACATGTTATGGTCTTAATGGATTATAGTATCATATCAACAACAACCTCATCACATGTGATGATACTTGTGAGGGGCTTGGTGGTGTAAGGACGACTTGACCCGCAACCAAGATCGCATCCAAAATTGCTTGAGTCTCTGATTTAGTGTCACATGTGTATCATATATAATGAAATAATAGGATCACATGTGTATCATATGTGATAGAATAATAGTATCACATGTGATTGTCTATAGTAAAAGGGTGTTCTCGTGTTCTTGTAAAATGAAGATGTTCTCGTTTGAACCATTTCCTGTATATATATATATGTGTGTGTGTATATATATATAGACTTGGGATCATGTGAGACCAGGGTTTTTCGTGAGACCTGTGAGACCCGTAAAACCAATTCTCAACCTTTGAATTAGATCTATAATCTGACAATCTGAATATTCATAAACGCCACGAGACTTCTTAATAATCACAAAATTGCGCCGTACAACTTTAGACTATTAGATCATTAGCTTATAAAGTTGATCAATTAACATAAATTGATCTTACGAGTCTCACGAAAAATCATTGGTATCACGTGAACCCAACCCTCTATATATATATATATATATATATATATGTTTTTTTTTTGTGCCTTGGTAAACACAAAATTTAAAACCATCCCATTGCTCAAAACCTGATTTTATGGAGAAATAATGAAGTAGTGAGTGGCAATTGATTAATTAAAAAGGAATTATTAATATATATAAAAAAATGAAAAAAAGAAAAGATGAGAAGGCCAACACTCCTTTTTTTGCTTTCCCTAACTTTTTACTGGATTCCTGCTTTGTCACTTGTTCAGTGGCCGTCTCTTTCTTTATCAAAACTTCCGTTTCTTCTTTAAAAATTAAAACAAATTACAATTACAATATTTTTAATTTAATAAATCACAAAAATTTAATGTCACTCACATTTTACTTCTTTATTAAGTAATTTGATATTCAAATTCATTAATGTTTTCACACTTTTTTGGGTTAGTATTATTCAGTAAGAGCTTACTCAACGATTAACTCTTATTCAAATTATACTGGTAAATGACCCTTAAATGAACATTAATATAACAACAATTTCATAATAAAAAGTATATCAACCGTTTGGCTGGAAACGACAATAGAATGAAGAAATGTCATACAAATAATTTTCCAATAGTGCTTACCGACACGTACATCAAACACAAATCGAGACATTATCATTAAAGATATGACCGTCAAAAAGACGACACTATGTTATTTCAGATATTTATTAATATATTATCGTCTAAATTAATAATATCAAGTATCATTAAATTAAATGGTTGATAACATTATTTTTTGGGGTGCTTTTGGGCAATGTAATGATGCAAAGTCCATTTATAGGATGTGTGGAGCAGGCTGCCTCCCATGAATTAATGTCTACTACATGGTCCAATAAACCCAAGGATCCTTCTCCTGTTTTCTTTAGGTTTCTTTTCACTTATTTTGGTACTTTAAAAGTACACGTACAACATATAAAGCATATAGTATAACTTGACATATGAAAATACCAAACTTTATCCTATAACGACATCTGTTCATGCTTCAACATCAAGGGGACACTTTTTAGTGTTGTCTGTTGTCAGAGTGTGATCGAATACTTTAATAACATAGTTATGAAGTCTAAATTGTTTGTGATTATATTAAGACTGATATCCTAAGTATGAAAAGACAGTGGAAGCTTTGGTATGTCGAAACCTAAATGTTAAGTCAGCAACACTTCCAAATGCCCACTTCTTTCCATCACATCCACGATCATATCAGTAAGAAGGAACATGACTTCTAATCAGATACAATAAATTAAAGCCTGTAAATAAAAGGAAAGAAGTTGATTGATTAATGTTTTTATGGTGATGAATGGATTTAAAAAGTGAAATAAGTACAAGTTGGGAAGGTGTTTTTGTGTTGTGAAATATGAAAGCATGGTAGTCCCAAGCAAATGATATTGGCTTTAAAAAGAAGGGACAAATCTCTACCTTCTTTTTAGTTTTAGCATCAAAATATCTACACACTTAAACCAACACCACCCACCCAATATGTCCTTTGGTCTATTTTTAATAAAGATTTGATATATATGACAGATAAAATAGAACTTATTGAGGTGGGTGTTTGGGATTGCTTATTTGAAATAACTTATGTTTTTTTTACAAAAGTCTTTATCAACTTATTATAAGTTAGAATTGTTTTACTTCTTCAAAAACTTCTTATTACCGGTTTGGCACTGATATAAGCTGTTTATTCAAACATTCAAACGTGTTTATACCGGTGTTACACCAGAATAAGTCAATAAGTTGTTTTTATAAGTAATCCCAAACACACCCCTGAATAAAGTTATGGATTTAATGAATTGGGTAGACCTAAGTTGATTGTCTTTTTGAAATTACAGTACACATACACACACATATTATATATATATATATATATATATATATATATATATATATATAGTTGGGTTCATGCGAGACCACGGGTTTTCCGTGAGACCCGTAAGACCAATTTATGTTTATTGATCAACTTTATAAGCTAGTGATCTAATGGTTTAAAGTTGCACGGTGGCAATTTTGTGATTATTGAGAAGTCTCGTGGCGTTTATGAATGTTCAGATTGTCATATTGTAAATCTAATTCAAGGGTTGAGAATTGATCTTACGGGTCTCACGAAAAACCCTTGGTCTCATATGATCCCAAGTCTATATATATAAAACTGAAAAAAATGAAAAGATAAGGTTCTTGTTAAGAACGTATACTATGGAGTTTAATTGAGATCTTTGTTTTATCGAAATAGTATTGGTGTATGAGAAAAAAAAGTAGAAAAATAAGAGTATTATCAAAATGAAAAATCTAATAAGCCCAAATGCAAATGGGTTTGGACTTTGGTAAAAAGCTCATTCAAGCCCATTGCGGCCCAAACTTTGTGAACCTCTTTTGCTATCAACCTACTTGAATTCTGAAATCTGAATGGTACCTTTCTATGTACACCACAAGTCCTCAATATGTGGTCGCCTTACCTTAGGAGCTTTAAATTTTATCATCAACTACAAATAACGACCACATCATATTATATTATATTTGTTGAAGTAATTGTTGTTCAAACATTTGGCTACATTACATATAACAAAGTATCTTTTATTTTATTTTCGTCTCTAAACTAATTCTTACCTTTTTAAGTATAAGAGATCAAAATAATAAAGAATTGTAAATCATAAAAACTGAAACAACAATAAATTATAAATCATAAGAACGAAAATAACAATTTTTTATATACCATAGGGATGAAAATCGCAATATCTAAACCATAAAGGCATAAATTTAATTTTTAACAAACTGTAGAGACGAAAAACATAATTTACTCTTGAAACTAAAATAAGTGTTTTATCTACATTTTTATATTTTATTATATTTATCTGTAGTTAGTTATACAAATTAACCATTAAGCTTTAATAAGTTGTATTTATTTTTAATCAACTTGTAATCTTCAATTTAAAGTAATATATATTAATAACCGGTACTAGATGCATAAAAAAACTTTTTAAGACTTTACCCTAAGTACTTTATAATACTAGAAATGTACTCGCGCAATGCAGCGAGATAAATCTCGATTTTAATGTTTAGTTTTTATTCTTTATCTCTATTGATATAATACGATTTTGTGTGGTTTTGAGATATCAATAATATTTTATTTTTGAATGAAATATAAATTTGAAGATGACATAAAATTTTGAAAAATAAAATAAATCGATATTAATATTAAATTAACTATAAAAAAATAAATCGATATTAGTATTAAATTAACTATTTAATAGTTCTAGTTTCTTTGGTATAAGTTCTTTAATTTAATTTTTTATTATAACTTAATTTATATTTAATAACAAAGTAATTTATTTTTGGTTTGATAATATAATTTTTTATAAAGATAATAATTAAACATTCTGTTAGAACCCAACGATTATCTTGATTATATTTTAGATTTTCTACGTTTAAAATGAATGTTTATCATGTAAGTCAAACTATATATACGTATACTGATGTTTACAATTGAGCTAATCCTCAAAATTAAAAGGAAACACCCTTTATATAAGGTCAAACAAGACACAAGTAGTCAAAGTCAAACTATCTAACACAAGTCAAACACGGTGACTTTTACACAATTAATAACAAAATTAACTTTCAAGACGATACAATTTATCAAAAATAAGGTCTCCATTTACTAGATTGATGAATTAATCATATACTGAAATTAAAAAAAGAAAGATGGAGACTTATACAAACTATAATAATTAAGAACGAGACCGATCAATTTGGATAAAAACGAAGCAGGATTATAAATAAGAATGGACATGGCGCAAGATGGAACAAAACATGACCTTTATATCTTGTACATATTTTTAAAGGGTGCGTTTGGTACATTAGATATAATAATACAGGAATATATTGTAACAAAGTGGAACATACGTGTTTCACCATCATTTTACCAATATAGCATCATAATAAAGCATAATTATTTTCTAAAACATCAAACATGCCTCCCTCTTTATATTTTATTTAATCTTTAAATTTTACTTTATTTTATATTATTTAAACTTTCACAATATATGATTTTTATAGAAAATCTTTAAATTTTACTTTATTTTATTTAATCTTTAAATTTTACTTTATTTAATTTATATGATTTTTTAAATAATAATATAGAAAATGTATAAAATAAAAATTAGAAACTACATAAATTTTTTATTTGGTGTCATTTTAATTATTTTGTCGAAAACTTTCTATACATTTTGTTATAAAAATATTTATTTTATTACAATTTAATAATATACATAAAGTAATCAAAATATAGTGTAATATATAAACAACTCATTAGAAATAAATTAACCATTTTATCTGTTTCATTCAATCTAGTTCTGTCTTATCAAACGATAAACTATTGTTATCCCTGATCTGTTATTTTTTGTCCTGCTTGTTTAGATACCAAACACACCCTAAATATATAAAAGCAAAAACGCATTGATCAAAAGGTTTATAAGTTATTAGAAATAAGAAAAACTGAAATTATCAATAATACTGCCATATATCTTACTTCAATTCCCTATCAAAAGTATTATAATATAATATTTGTTTTCATTAAATTGATGAAAAAAAATAAAAAAACGAGATTTAGGGGAATTTACTCAAATGCTTATCTGATAAATAATTATCGGTAAAATTCAATATTGTTCACTTACTTTACCGTATAAGATTTATTCCATCAAAATGACATCATCATTTATCGGGTAAAACTCTTGGTCACTGACATGTTATCCCAGTAAAGTAAGTGATCTATAATAAGCGTTTAGTATACGGCCATTTAGTCAATATTTTTATTTTATAAACTTGTTTGTATTAGATTATGAATAAGACTGATTATTTGATAATAAAAAGAAAGAGAGTATCTTATTGGTGAATGGGGTTTTAATTAGATGGTTTGACATGATTAAGGGTCCGTTGATCCAAACATTTACCGGAAAGAGTATCATTCTTATTTATCTTATTGGGTAAAATTCTCGACCATTAAAATAGATTGTTGGTAAATGTCTCTTACATGGTAAGTGCTAATTGGATCGGAGTTTTCTCTCTCAATTAACAAAAATATTGGTCATTATCATGCTTTTTACGCGTAAAGATTCTTTATTATTATCATGCTTTTTATTCTTGACTAACTTTAAATTAGCGCATATATATATATATATATATAGAGAGAGAGAGAGAGAGAGAGATTACGAAACAATCAAAATTTCTATGAAATCACATACTAATCTAATGAAATGGACGGTTGAAATTTGGTTGTATTGGTTGCACAAATGTCAATGGTTGTATAATAATCAACTTCTCTCTCTATCTCTCTCTCTCTATATATATATATATAGAGAGAGAGAGATAGAGACAGAGAGAGATAGAGACAGAAGTTGATTATTATACAACTCTTGACATTTGTGCAACCATTACAACCAAATCTCAACCGTCCATTTCATTAGATTAGTATGTGATTTCATAGAAAATTTGATTGTTTCGTAATATAAAGTATTGATTATGATTAATGAACCATATTCTTCCATAAATATTCAAATCATAATAAATGAACTCTCATCATTTCCATAAATATATCAATTTATTGGGTTGCATTGGTTGTACAAATGCGATATGTTGTATTTGAAACAAACTCTATATATGTGTGTGTGTGTATATATATATATATATATATATATATATATATATATAGGTGGAGGTTCAAACGAGAACCCCTGTGATTTACGAGAATGCAAGAACAAGCTAATAACCTCAAACTTTTTTAATTAATAAATTAACTTATATTAAATATAAATAAATTAATAAGGGCAGTAATGTAATTAAGTAATTTTTATAATTTTTATTTTATCTTAATTAGTCATATAATTATCCCCTTTTTTTCTTGCACGTTCGTTTCCACTCTTTTCACTCCCCTTGTGATAATTGTGTGATTGTGTAACCATAACCTATTGAAACCATGATCAATCAAGTGTAACCATAACCTATCGAAACCATGAGTCATCGTTGTGATAAATGTGTAATTGTCTAACCGTAACCGATCGAAACCATGATCAAATTGAGTGCGCAAGTGATGTTATAACAGTGATATCATATGATTATCACACTCATATCACACCAAATCGTTTAGTGGATTTCGTCCGTAATCGTTGTGATAAATATGTGATTGTCTAATCCAAACCTATCGAAACCATGAGTAATCATTGTGATAAATGTGTAATTGTCTAACTCTAACCAATCGAAACCATGATCAAATCGAGTGTGCTGTTATGATAGTGATATCACATGATTATCACATCCATATCACACCAAATCGGTAGTCGAATTTCTAAGTTAACCCTAGCCGAGCGGAATCCTTATGATAATTGTGTGATAATCACATGATTATCACACCTAAATCACACCAAATCGTGTTGATATAAGCGATAATGTGACAATTGTGTGATAATCACATGATTATCACACCCATATCATATTATTATCACACATAGTCTAATCCTAACCTATCGAAACCATCCGAAATCGTTGTGATAATGTCTAACATAACCCATTGAAACCATGATCAAGTCGAGTGACATTGATTCACATGATTATCACAACTAATCGATTAAAAACATGTTCAAAATGAGTAATTGTGAAAGATATCTTGAATAAACTTCTTCTTCTTGTTTGATTGTTGCATGCAATAGCTTCTCTTTGATCGATTAGGGTTCGTGTGTTCTTGGTCGATCACTGTTGTTTTGCGATTTGATTTTACGACTTCTAAGTCTCCTTGAATTTTTAACCGTTTATTAGATAATGATAATCATGATCGTGTAATCATGTTAAAATATTTTATGATATTATTTCCATTATTACCCTTTTAATTTTAATATTTTTTGAATCTTTTTAAATTTCAATTTTAATTTTAAAAATCTTTTAATTTTATTTTTTATCACAATATGAAGTTATTAGGTTGTTCTCGCGTTCTCGTAAATTACAGTGGTTTTCGTTTGAACCCTTCCCTATGTGTGTATATATATATGTATGTAATTAGATTTATGCAATGTTGTTGTCAAATGTTTTTTTTAACAATATCCCAAATATCATATAGGTTTAATTAATTTGTATGAATAATTGAAAACAATAAGTTATTAGTACCAAGTTGAACAACTTGTATATGATATAAAAAAATCTTGTATTATTAATATTATTATAAAAAATGGCATCTAACATGGATTTTAGTTGGTAAAAAAGTAGATGACTTTGACCAAATATAAGATATAACTTGGGTTCGATCCTAAACTTAGTTAGATTAATGTATTTGAAGGTGTTGAAATTAGTTGAATAAAATTAAGTTACATTAAAAAGTCAACTCATCCAAATGCTCAAAAGTGTTCTTGCTTTTTCACTACAACTATTATCTTCATACGATCCCTTGTCAATATTATATATATATATATATATATATAGAGAGAGAGAGAGAGAGAGAGAGAGAGAGATGTTTTACAAACTCAACCATCAGTACAAACTAATTAATTAAGATATTTATTAAAATGATAGTTTATTTATTATGATATCCAGGTTAACAAAAAAAATTGAAGCAGACATTGAGTTTTATTTTCAATTTGGGTTCTCTCTCATTATAACAAAATCATGCTAAAAATGTTCTAATATACTTGTTTTATATGACTTATATAAGTTTATAGGATAAAACAATTATATGTGCATCATATATAAAAACATTGTAATAAGTTTATAGCATGTTTTTAGAACGTTCTAGAAATAAATCTCCTATTAAATATTTTATGTGACATTATTTAAAAACAATGTTCGATAAAAAAATGTGTTTATGAAACCTTTCTCAAATATATCTTGTAAAAGCAACTTTATTTTAAAAGTGTCCTTAAAATTTTGTTAGAATATTATCCAAAATCGTTTTATAAACTTATTGTAACATTTTAATATATAATGTACGACTATTTAGTTATTTAAACTTATATTCTATAAAGTACTTTATTAATATCACGTAAACATTATTTTTGATATCATATAAAGCAAATTTTATTGTAATATATGTTTTTTAATAAGTTAGGTAGAGTTATTATCTTCTCTTATAATTCCTCTTATAAATAAGTTGTTTTTGCTAAAATCTCTAAAAGTTATATCTAACTATATATGCATGATAATATATTCAATTTAAGTTACGAAAACATTGAAAAAACTTCGGTATTTAATTTTGCAGAGTTCTCCATATTTGAATATTTTTATTCTCTCATCTCACTACAACAAAATTGAGTTTATAGGACACCCTCAATCTCTAAGCGTCCCAATAGACCGTTTTAAAGATATTGTAATAAGTTTATATGACGCTTTTGGACGTCTTAACAAGTTTTTTAGGACATTTTTAATACAAAGTGTCGCATTAGCAACTTTATAAGACACTTTTGAAAAAATGTCCTATAAACTCAATTTTATATAGAACACTTGCTTTTATAGGACAGTTTTTCACATAGTGTCCTATAAAGTTGTTAATGAGATGCTTTATATTAAAAGTGTCCTAAAAAATTTATCATGACGTCAAAAAAACGTCATATAAACTTATTACAACGCTTTTAGATATGACACTTTATTTTTTTGGTCCTATAAACAGGTCTATTAGGACGCTTAGAAATTTAGAGTGTCCTATAAACCCGATTTTGTTGTAGTGCCTATTTTTCTCTGTTTTGAAAATGATATAATATTATTCTTTGTTAAACCATCTTTCAGGAATTCCGAATCATCATCTTTCTTTTAAAATATAAAAGTTAAATTTTTGAAAGAATCGTAAAGATAACTTAAACAAAAACATACTATTATGACTCATGTTAATTTATGTACGTAATAAAAGTAAGTAAAATGTTCAAATGAAAAGACTAAATATGGTGAGAATGTGCGAATATAATTAACCACTATAGACACACAAACTATGTGTTTTAGAGTTGAGTAATTATTACAATTTCAAACAACAAATTCATATTCAAATATTATCGTTTGCATGCCATGCTTTGTTATAACCAATTGTTAAACCTAGTTTCAATCAGATAACAATGAATTAAACAATCAAGAACAATAATCTAGAGATCAAATCATCATGTATATTGATAAACTCTCTCAATACATGTTTTCTCTCTCTATAATGTATTACAATGATCGATGAGTTCTTACTAACAACTAAACTAGAAAGAACTATTTATATGATTGACTAATCATACAAGTTAAACTATAATTGAGCACAATGTTGATTTTTATTGACTTTAAGTTTTGACATGTTCAATCATTAAGCTTGGTGATATCGGATACAATAATATTTGACCTAACAATCTCTTCATTTGTACTCTAGATTACATTCTTCAAAAACCAAATACTTTTGTCTTCACTTCAATAGATCATTGATATAAACAATCTTCCCAATGAAGACAATCAGACTTTGTCACTCTTTAAAAGATGAATCTGAAAAATAACAATCTCTCATTTTTAACAAATATATTTATTTAGATCGAAATCTTCACTTTGAAACAATCTCAAAATCTTCAGATGATCGAAATCTTCACTTTGAAACAATCTCAAAATCTTCAGATGCTTTAGAACAGTTTTCAATCTTCAGCAAATTCATTATAGACAACAGATAAATTTTAGATATTTAGGTTTTAAGCTTTGACACTACATGTACTAAGCTCAACACCCATATATCATGAAAGAATCCAGTTTTATGAACAAACTTCTTCAAATAACTTCAACAAATATGTCAACAACAAGTCTCAACAAGTCAACATCAATACTTCAAAATCAGCACCAACCTTTTCATCATCTACAATCTTAAATCTTATGGTTTTTCAATCTTAGATTCAAACCATCTCTTTTCATAAACTGATTTAACAAAGTACCAATTTACCAGTTAAGCTTCTCTTACAAAAACCAACAATTTTCAACATCATCATTTGTTACAAACATCTTTGAACATTATTTCTCCCCTGGAACATCTGCATAATCTTTTCATGTCTATGCATCATGTCTTTCTCTTCTCTTCTTGTCTTCGATATGTCTTTGATATTATTTTTTCTCCTCATGATGATTAGGAGAATTCTGAACATCATGAATAATCAAAGACTTTAATAAATCAGCTTTAGATATTCTCAAACATCGTCATACAAACTTGATTTCTCCCCTTCAGAAAGATATCTCTATCAGAACAAATTTCTCCCCCTTAAAAATAGATCTTTTCCATCACAATTAATTTCTCCCCCTTGAAAATTGGGTATTCGTCTAACATAGAAACACATTTAGAAACTATAATCACATGTGACCTATTTTCAGCGTTGGCATTGATTTGTCTCTTATAGGACTTCTAGTTATCATTGAAGTAAAGTTATAGAACTAAATTCTCAAACTGTTACAACGATATTACAAGGATATGCAATATAAATCACTAAGACTCATAAATATGGATGTGTAAAAGAAAATATTATCATTAAAACTTAAGAATATGTATGATTGAAGTGCTAAGGTGTCAATACTTTTTGATATAATTAGTTGACTAAATTTTAATTTATTTAATATAATTTATATTTTTTTAATTAAGGTGGATGATATAAGCAATCGCTTCAACCTTCTATTCTTGTTGTTTCCAAAAAGATAAAACAAGAATATAAAAAATTAAAAAAAAAATTGTATATATTATTAATTTACATATAATGTTTTTACATTCATGTTTTTAAAAAAACTAAAACATTTACAAAAAAATAATTTTTAAACATTTTATAATATAGATAAAATCGGTATCAATGAGAAAGCGAAAAAATAAACAAACCATTTGAATAAAATCATACCACTACTAGAATACTGGATATTTCCAGTAAGTTTTTGGGCAGACGAACTCCGCCGGAAATATGCCAGCGGATTACTGTGGGACAACAAAAAAGTCAACTTATGTTGACTTACGCCGAAAATCCGCCAGTAAAATTATTCAGATAATATTTATGGCGGATTTCTGGCGGAGTTCGTAATTAATTAATTTAGGCTTGTATTTAAATTTAATTACGATAATTTACCGCCAATATTTAATTATTTTTTAAAAATTAAGATCTGCCGGTAGATTTCCGATGGATTTTGCCGTCGAAAATGTTGCCCTGTTTGATAATGTATTTAAAATGCATAATTATTTTATTCATCAATAGAAACTTTAAAAGCAAAATTTCTTCTGTTTAAATAAGTTGGGATAAATAAAATTTTTGATTTTTTTTAAATAAATAAAATTTGGATTTATTTACCAAAAAAGGGGGGAAATGTTTAGCGGTTTTTAGGCAATCAGGCCTCTTTAATTTGATGTCATACTCCACTTGAATTTAACCTAACTAGCCGGTGATATATTTGTAATTAAAATAAATAATATAAACATTATTTATATAATTTAATTTTTAGTGTTTTCTTTTTGAAGATTTATTATGATTGATTGTAATTTATTTTA
>NC_037528.1:5067170-5100943 GCF_001531365.2 Cynara cardunculus var. scolymus
AAAAATATCCTTGCATTAAGATTTTAATTTAAAATTACCAAATTTATAAATTTCCTAATTTATCTATTGATTTGTGGTTAATATTGGTTCTCACAGTTATCACAAACAACTTAGTTCTCCCTTGAATAGGCCCCTATATATATATATAGGGGTGGGTTCAAATAAAAACCACTCGATTTGTAAAAACCGTAAAAATCTCATTCCACCAATCATAATTTTTCATTTTGTCCATTTTTTTGTAATTATGAAAGATTGATTAATCATTTTTATTGTGGAGGATGTTAATCATGGATATTATCATCTTCAGTATTTTTTAATTTTAGAGAAACACATGAAACAGTTTCATTAAAATTTCATTAAGTAGTATATGATATGAAACAACTTAATCAAAAAAAGTATTATATGAAACAATTTCACAAGATTAAACAATTTCATGAAAAAATTTCATAAGATTAAACAATGAAATCGACGGATGAGAGTAGTTTTTACGGTTTTTACAAATTGGAGTGATTTTCATTTGATCACTCATCTCTCTCTCTATATATGTGTGTGTGTGTGTGTGTAGAAGAACGATCAAATACAAACCACTCATATTTATACAAAGAATGTCCATGGATGATTCCAATTTGACTCCAATCCGATCATATCTTCCTCCACCAACAATTTCCAGCATTAATCTTCTATTCTTCTTATCAATCACTTAAAAGGTTGGACAGATAAAAAAGGATTGAATCTTTAAATAGATTTGTGATATCTGTTGATAGAAATAAGGAGGAAGGGTTCGGGTTGAGGAATATCCTATGTGTTTTTTAGTTAGGTACGTATTTACATTATGTTATAATAAGAAATCAAGTGATGGAGAGAGCGAAAAAAGTTCACCTGAAAAAAGATTTTGTTAAATAATAATGGTTTGTAAAATGTTAGATACATCAAATGATATAGAAGAAGAAAAAGAGATTTATTGATAGACAAATCATTGAGGAGCATATGGAAAAGTTGGAGGTTTTACCTTCAAGAATGAAGATAAAAAGGTTGGAGGTTAAACTTTTTAAAATTACCAAAACAATCTTATCTTAATGAATTTCATGTTTTAAATATAGTGATAGAAAAGTTTTTACAAATCTAATATTTTAAAAAACCGAAAATCTATTAAAAAGGAAAGATAGGCTTCTAATGTTTAGAGGATGACATCTCATTATATTTGATTTCTCCTTTAAAATCTCAATAAAACTCAAAAGGAATACATCAAAAAAAGACATCTTGAAGTTTGTTGAGATTATATCATAGTTTGTAATATTTTCATGATTCCATTATTGGACCATTGTTGTCATCAAAACTCTGAAAGTATTGTCAATAACAAACTATTGGTTTCATTGAGGAAAACTTAAGAAAATTATAGAAGAGAAAAGTTAAAAAAAAAAAAACTCTAAAATCCCAACAAAAATCAAAAGGAATGCATATCCGTATTAGTTTTCGCAAAATACACATAAAAAATATAATCTTTTATTAAAAAAAGATGTTGAAGTTTGTTGAGGCTATATCATAGTTTGTAATATTTTTATGATTTTATCATTGGACCATTGTTGCCATAAGATTTCATTATCAGATCACTGTTGCCATCAAAACTCTATATAAGGCTACAATTATAGTTTGTAATATTTTAAGAAAACTATATAAAAGAAAAGTTCAAAAAAATTGCTAAAATCCCAACAAAAATCAAAAGGAATGCATACCGAATTAGTCTTTTCGAAATAAACTTTGAAATGAATTTGTTGAAAAATAATGGTATGGTATATGAAATGAAAAACATCAAGTGAAGTGACGTAACTAGAGAAAAAGAAATCGAACAACGAACAAATTAATGAGGAAGAAAATGAAATATGAAAAGCAAATCAATTGATGTAGATAGAGAAAAGACATGAAGAAGAGTTGGTGATAATGAAAAGATGGTGTTAAATGCAAAAATAAATAAATAATCAATGTTATAGAAATTAAAATGTAAAATTAAGAAAAAAGATTAAAATGAGGTTGAATGAGAAAAAAAGATAAATAAGTTTTCTAGCTTTTAAGAAAAGTCAAGTTATCAACTTTGGTTCTTCCTTTAATATACTATAATCATACCCGCACAATGCAGCGAGATACATCTCGATTTTTTCTATTTTATTATTTGTCTATGTCAATGTTATAATACGATTTTATGTGTTTTTAAGAAAACAATAATGACTTTATTTTTTAATAAAATATAAATTTGAAGATATCAAAAAAATTTAAAAAAATGTTAATATTAAATCAACTATTTAAAAATTCTTATTTTTTATATAATTTCTTTAATTTTTTTATTATAATTTAATTTAAGTTTAATAATGAAGTAATTTATTTTTTGTTTAATAATATAACGTTTTATATATATAGTAATTAAGTATTCTATTAGAACTCAATGATTATCCTAATTATATTTTAGATTTTTATATTTAAAATGAGATGTTTATCTTGTATTTGATTATGTTTATCCGCAGTTAGTTACACGAATTCATATATGGAGCTTTAAAAAGTTATACTTACGCAAAATTTACTTGTAATCTTGAGTTTTAAGTAACATGAATTAATAAACAGTATTTTATGCATAAAAAGTGGTTTTAAAAAGTTTTTGTCAAACGTTTATAATATAGTATAGATATATAGATTCTCTCTTATTTTATATGGCTTATAATTTTTTGTTAAATTTATTCCAAATCATATATTTTCAACTTAAAACCATGAATCTTAAATAACATGAATACGAAAGACCACCAACACAATTACAATAAACATAGGCCAAACATGGTTATATTACATCTTATCTTGGTGTATGCATCCAACATAGTTGCACCACCAACATAGTTGCATTATTTTTTATACAGACTACAATATTTGATCTATTAAAAGCTACAAGATTTTTCAAGTACGTGAAACATCGTCCAAACTTTGATCATCGACATCCACTTTATGTCGAAACATCTTCGCACAAAGGAGAAAGTACCCAAAATTCACCACCCCGATCGCTGCTAATAACCAGAACACTATATCCAACCTACCATCGTTTAAGTCATCCATCAACCAGCTGGTATTTTTCTGAATCAAACTGGTCATCGCTGTACTCAAATAAAATCCAGCCGCAACCAACAACGATATCATAGCCGTTGATGTACTACGTAAAGATGTTGGGAATTCTTGATAGTATAATGATATTTGCCCCGGAAAGAGAAATGCTTCGCTTATTCCTAAAATGGTTAAAGGCACCACGAGCCATGATGCGGAAAATGGCACGATTGTGGTGCTACCCATGCTTGAGCCCGTCAAATGGTGGGCTCTAGCAGTGTGTAGCCTTTGGACCTCGATTAGGGCGGATGACACCAACGCCATGACGTTGATTACATGGCCAACTCCTATTTGTTGGAGGGGCGTTAGAGATCGACGGGATAGATTTTGCCACATGGGAAATATCAAACGGTCAAGGATTAAAATGGAAATGCTTGTGGCTAGAGTGCTGAAAAATAAAAAAGAGGCAGCTGGGATCTTGAAATGAGACCCTCCAAGGTGTCTATCCATGGTTAGAGCTTGGAGGATGGTGAAGTTGCTGATCATGCCAACAAGGGTACTCAACATAATGCTGGAGGACCACAGTGGCATTATTCTGATTAGGGTTTTAAAGTCTTCCACTTCTTGTACAGTAGATAGACTCCATGATCTTGAGTTTGGACCATCAGATTCAATCCTCAATGCCCCACGATTCAAGAACCTACATGATGATGAACTTACATTGAATTTGCAAACCCTAGATTAATAGAAAAGAATATATATATATATATATATATATAGAGAGAGAGAGAGAGAGAGAGAGAGAGAGTTCGTAAAAGTTTACCTGAAACTATCTGATGGGGTTGTGGTAGATTTATCATCATGGTTATAGTCTTGGTTTCTTGAAGAAACCTTCCTCTTCCTGACAGCTGCAACGATAACTCGAGCAATGCTTGTAAAAGGACTTCCTTTCGGTTTAATGTGTCGATAAAATTTGTTGCCCGACAAGAATAAGATGAGACCAACTGCGTTGCTAGCAACGCATATCCCGAACCCTAGTGTCCAACTCACATTATCTTGAACATAGATTAAGGCAGTTGAGCTTATGGCACTGGCAATATAAAAGAAACAGAAGTACCAATTGAAGTAGATTGCTGTATCGTTAGAGTTCTGAAACTGATCAGCTCCCATGGTAGCAATGGTGAAACGTGTGCCTCCAATTCCGATACAAGCTAACCCTAAGGTCGTGTATAGAACTCCATATTGAAGCTTTGATGGAGAATCACAAATGTTGATACATGGTGAAGGTCTTAGGGAAGGAAGTGAAGCCGTTAATGTCATAAGTGCCCCACCCTGAAATTAATATAAGTCGGAACTCATTTTCTAAAAGAAAAAGGATAGATTAATTAAATGATCATATATATATATATGTATATGTTATGAAGGAAGTTAAGTTAATTACCAGGAGAGAAACAAAGGAGAAAAAGGCGATGACAAAGAAGGAGCCATAAAAGGAGTCGGAGATGATAGCTCCGACCATGGGAAAGAGACTTAAGCAGCCAAGGACGACATTAAAGACCTGAGTGGCCTCGATGCTCTTAACATTGTATTTGGTGATAAGGTACACAATCAGGTTTCCGACCCACCCTCCTGTTGCCATTGTTAGAGCGAACATACTTCCTGCATCATATATATATGGAATGATCATCCATAAATGATGTGTGTGTGTGTATATATATATATATAGAGAGAGAGAGAGTGAGAGAGAATTAAAAACCTAAGATGAAGGGGAAGGTAGTCCATCCTCCTTGTTTACTATGTTTGATGAAGATATTGTTTGTGTCTTCAAGAGTCTCATGTTGGCTACTATTTTTCCCTTCAATGTCTTTCTGCAACCTATTGGGTTCCATTGTCTCTTGTTCTCAATGAGAAATTGAGATGAGTTGTATTATATATATAGAGAGAGTTTGTTTCAAATTCACTTATTACATTTGTATAATTAATGTAACTTGAAAAATTGAAATATTTATGGAAATGATGATAGTTCATTTATTATGATTTAAATATTTATGGAAGATGAATACGGTTCATTAATTATGATCAAGACTTTGTATTACGAAACAATCAAAATTTCTATGAAATTACATATTCATCAAATTAAATGGACGGTTGAAATTGAATTGTATTGGTTGTAAAAATGTAAGGGGTTGTATAAAGCTCATTCATTTTCATAAGGGAAAAGTAAAAAAAACCAATGTATTTTCTTATTTTGAATGGTTTAGTCCATAAATTATTTTTTTGAATAAAAAACATTAAGTTTGTGAACTATTTTTTTGAATGAAAAAACTTTAAAATTTAACATTTGAATTATCAAGCCTCTGATCTTTTTTAAATAAATAAACTTTCGAACTTTTACTATTCGATTAATGTAACTTTTTTTTTGTGTTAAAAAGACGTAGGAAACCAACTTTTAAAAGTGATATGATTTTTTTAAGTGTTTAGGGACTTAATCAATCCAAAAGATAAAGTTTAATAATTTTTTTTCATTCAAAACAATAGCTCACCGACACTACTAAAAAAAAGGGCATCACCGACGGATTTTTCTGGCGGAAATTCCGTCGGAAATATTACCGACGGATTACCGACGGATTTCCGACAGATACCAAAAAAGTCAAAAAAAGTCAACTTTTATCCATATCCGCCAAAGATCCCCCACAAATCCCCCACTGAATTTATCGGGAAAAAAATTAAAATTATTTAAAACGGTTTTTCAACGGATTTGTGACGGATTTCTGACGGATTTTTTTACTTATTCTACAACCGTCACAAATCCGTCGCAAAATTTGTCTAATTTATTTAAATCAACTAATTAGAGTTAATTAAAAACAATTTCCGACGGATTTTCATATTATAAGTTAGAAAAAATTAAAATATAATTACCGACGGATTTTCCGTCGGAAATCCGTCGGAAAATCTAAATCTCGTTTTAGATTACTTCTAATTAACCCGGACAATTACTAATATATGAAAAAAAATTCTGACGGATTTCCGACGGACATATCCGTCGGAAAATACAAATCCGTCGGAAATTCCGTCGGAAAAGGCATTTAGCGGCGGGGGTTTTTCCGACGGCTAAATCCGTCGGAAATCCGTCGGAAAGTTGTTTTTCCGACGGATTTTGCCGTCGGAAAAACCCCATTTTTTAGTAGTGCGACTTAATCATTCAAAATGAGAAATTTAATGATTTTTTCATTCAAAAAAAAATTGTTCAAAAACTTAATTATTTAAAGGAAAACGTCTAAAAACTTAATGAACTTTAATGTTTGGAATGATTAAGTCCTTAGACAATTTTTTTGAACAAATAATTTTTTGGACATTTCAAAACATGTTAAATAACTTCTTGGACATTCTAAAACATGTTAGATATATTCTTATGACCTATACAACTGGTTAATGTGGTAAAATAATGGAAAAAATCTGGAAAAAAATCAATGAACTTTCATATTTTGAATGATCAAGTTCTTAAACATTGTTTGAACAAAAAAAAATACTTATATCTATAAAATAAAACAAATATACCAAAAAGGTACTTAAATTTAAAAAAGATCATTGATCAAATTTATTTTAATTAAAAATAAAATATATATTGTCAGTGATTTTTCAAATTAAAAAAAAAATCTACCCCTGAGCTCAAAAACCTGGTGGAGGACTCATATAGCAGATTAGGTACCTCCAACAGGAGAATAAGAAAGAAAAAGAAGTTAAAAAAGATTATTGATTAAATTTATTTTAATTAAAAATTGAATATAAATTTCGGTATGTGATTTTTTAAATTAAAAAAATAAAAAAAGATTTAAAAAGGATTAATGATGAAATTTATTTTGATTAAAAATAAAATATATTTCGTTGGTGATTTTTCTAAATTAAAAAAATAGAAAATAATTTGATCAAATTACTGACAGATTAACGATAAAATTTAACTCAATACATAATTAATTAAAATTAGTCGCTAATCCGTCGGTAAACATGATATCACCAACAAAATTCAAACACGATTTTTCACACTTATTAACATGTTATTATGTTAGAGCGTCTGACAGTGGTCAAATTAATCATCAATTAGATATAAGTAATCAGTACATATATATACCAATGAACACTAGCGACAAATTTTAATTAATTATGTATTTGGTTAAACTTTATCGTTAATCCGTCAATAATTTAACCATTTTCTATTTTTTCTAATTTAGAAAATCATCAACAAAATATATTTTATTTTGAATTAAAATAAGTTTCATCGGTAATCATTTTTAAATCCTTTTTAATTTGAGAAATCATATACGGAGCATATTTTATTTCTAATTAAAACAAATATAATCAGTAACCGTTTTTAAATCATTTTATTTTTTATTTTTTATTTAAAAAATTCCTGATAGAATATTTTTTATTTTTAATTAAAATAAAATTTCATCAATAATTTTTTTTAAATGTAAGTTTTTTTTTTGTATATTTGTTTCATTTTATAGAAGTAAATACTTTTTTTGGTTCAAAAATGTTTAGGGATTTAATCATTCAAACTATAAAAGTTTATTGGTTTTCTTTTTCAGACTTTTTTCATTATTTTACTACATTAACCAGTTTTATATATAGGTCATAAAAATGTATCTAACAGATTTTAGAAAGTCCAAAAAGTTATTTAACAATTTTTGAAATGTTCAAAAACTTAATCATTCAAAACACTAAAGTCAATTGAGTTTTTAGACTTTTCCCTTATTTAAAATGGAATATTTCGTTGAATTTTTTTGAACTTTTTCATTTTCATGATATTATAGTTTAATTCCAAATGTTATATTTAAAAAAAAATCCAATTTCAAAACACAAAAAGTATATATAGATATTAAACAGACTTTTTTTTAAACTATAAAATAGACATTTGTTGTACTATATCTTTAAACATGTATTTTAGAATTATATATTTTAACATTATAATTTCTCATTTAAATGAAATTGGTCCATATATATTTATGGGCACTATAAATAAAGCAACAAAGTCAGAGTTATGCATGATAAAAAAAAAAGGATCCTTTTCATCATGGTAGGGTATATAAAATGGTCAAATCACAAAACTACAGTCAAATCAAATCAAATCAAATCTAAGGTTTATTGTTTAATTAATCACTAGTGTTCCAACCGTAGCGATAATACCAATTTTTAAAAAAAATGTTATAGACTAAAATTTGAATTGTTCTTCTAAAAAACTTAGGCAAATGTTTGTGGCAACTACTCATTAACATTAAAAGTTTTTAAGATGAGTTGACAATAATCTTAGAATCATATGCTAATTTAAGTTATCAAATTATGCTCGAGAATGGTGTTGCAAAGTACTCTACAAATGTTTGACTAATGTTAGTAGTTTGTTTAATTAAAAGTCACATTTTTAACTGAAATCTCATTTAAGGTGACAAAATCACAATTTTAATTTTGTGACAAATTTAATTGAAATCTCATTTGAAGTTATGAAAAAAATAAACGTTCTATAATATTTCAAGTGAAAATTAGGTAAATGCATAAGTTGTAGCAATAATAGTAGAAGTTCACGGCGATGCATGAAGAATCACATCACCAAACTAAGATAATGGATTTTTCTTCATAAAAAAATAAAATTAATATCAAGGGGGGTCGGTGACCCACATATCAGATATTAAACTGATAAAAATATTACACTTTATCGTAACATTATATAATATTTGAATTATAATTAGAGGGGGGTGTCAAACCTTGATAGTAATAACACTAAGATGACAAATAAATAACTATCTCATGTTGCCAAATCATCATCCATGGTTTCACTTTTATATTTGCACTATAATTTTTATCATTTAATTGGTTTTGATTCCAACCATGGTATAAATTTCAAAGACGGTCATAAGAAAATAAGACAACCCTATGAGACAAATCTCATGATTTGACATAAAAGCATCCAATCCACTTTTCTTATACACTTCACTTTGTTCAATCTTTCAACTATTCATCAATGTGGGACAACTAAAATCCATCAACAATTCATCATTTGAAAATACTAAATTCTCATGGTGCCACCTCAATACCCCCAATGTTTTCTTTTTTATATATAAAGATAAATATTTTTTCAATTTGGTTGGTTTTGATTACAACCATGGTTATAGATTTCAAAGAGGGTCATTCAAGCTAAGACAACCCTATAAGGCAAACCTCGTGAATCGACACAAAGGCACCAATCCATCTTTTTATACATTTCAATTTGTTCAAATCTTTCAACTCTTCACAAATGTGGGACAACTAAAACTCAACCACAATTCACCATTTGAGAATACTCAATTTTCATTGTGCCATTTCAATACCCCAAGGTACTTTTATAATTCTCATGGTGTCATCTCATCAACCCAAGGTTTTACTTATATATATATAAAGATATAATAATATAATAAAATTAATTTTACACTATAATTTTTACCATTTGGTTGATTTGATTTCCAACCATAGTTATAAATTTCAAAGAGAGTCATCCAAAATAAGATAACTTTATGAGACAAACCTCATTATTTGACACAAAGACATCCAATCCACTTTCGTATACACTTCATTTCATTCAAATCTTTCAACTCTTYAYAACGTGGGACAACTAAAACTCAAGTGCAATCCACCATTTAAGAATACTTAATTCTCATGGTGCCACCTCAATATACCAAGATTTTCCTTTTATATATATATAAGATAAAGATAAGGATATAGATGTAGATTTTTTATAAAGATAATTTTTTTGCGAATAAAGGGTTAGCCAAAATGAACCAACCCCATGAGTTTGGAAGGTTAGTCAACATAAGCTAACAATATGAGTTTATAGGATTAGCAAAGAAAATCAATCACATGAGTTAAAACAAAGACACCTCATCCTCATTTCATATATCTATCGTCAATTGTCAATCTTTCATTTCTCCATCAATATGAGATACACAAAATTCAACCTCAATGTAAGAAATATATAATACTCAATTTTTAGGGTGTCATCATCATTTCGTTTGGAACTTACTTATATATATATATATATATATATATATATATATATATAAAGATATATTGATTTTTTATATACATAACGTTTTTGGAAATACAGCATTGACCAAAATGAACCAGCCTTATGAGTTTGGTGGGTTAGCCAACATGAGCCGACAATATGAGTTTATAGGATTAGCCAAGAGAATCAAACTCTATGAGTTAAAACAAAGACACTTCAACCTTCTATCATATACCTACAATCAATTGTCAATCTTTCATCTCTCCATCAATGTAGGATACAAACCTAATGCTAGAAGTATAGAATACTTAATTCTTAGAGTTCCACACCATTTCTTATGGATCTTACTTTCATATATACATGTGTATATATTTATATATATGAAGATTGATATGTATATATATATATATATATATATATATTGATGATTGTAAACACAATTTATTTTTATATAATAAGATTTGTTTTGCAAAAAAGAGTCATCCAAATACGAGTTATGAATCAAGCTTTTTGAGTTGACACAATGAATTTCATTCTTTTTTTCCTTATACACATCTATTTATTCTAAGCTTTCGATCTCTCATCAAAGTAGGATATGTCAAACTCAACCACAATTAACCAATACTTCAATATACAGATACCTAATTACCTCATGATGCGCCTAATTACCTCTTGGTTCTTCTTTATATATATATATATATATATACACACACACACACACATATATTGATGATTGTATACACAATTCATTTTTTATTTTTATATAATAAAGTTTTGCAAAATTAGGATAAAATAACCTTATGACACAAGTCATATGAGCTAACACAATATAAGATTTGTTTTGCAAAAATAAGATCATCCAAATAAGATAGCCTTATGATTCAAACCGCATGAGTTGATACAATGAATCTCATCCTTCTTTCTTATACACACCTTCTCATTCCAATCTTTCAATCTCTTACCAATGTGGGATATCTCAAACTCAACCACATTTCACCAACACCTCAATACTCAATTCTCATGATACCACTTCAATACTCTTGGTTCTTTTTTTAATAGATATATAGATATATAGATTTAACATTCTCCATATTTTGCGAAAGATCGTGTGAAGAAGAGTTAAGGTAAAAAGGGATCTGAATTCTTGATCATCTTTAATCTTAAACCCACTCATGGATTGTGTTTAATACTGGGATTGGTCCAGTGCATCTCTCGTTATATCTCATCCTAATGTGCATCCAAGGGTTAGGGATCTCTTCTTACGTTTTTCACTTTAAATCTTCTTCTCATCGGAATCCAACCATTTCATGTTATACTTAAATAAGGTGAAAATTATAAAAGAAGATGCGGTTTTCTGTTTCATCTACATTGAATATGAGGTTATGAATCATAAAATTATGCCATCGATTCTTTGATATCACACATATAAGGGTGGTAACGAGTCGAGTCGATTCAAATTGCGGGTTATTCAAGTTCAGAAGCTCAAATACTTTTTCAATGTTCGAATTTGAACTGGATACGTACTCGTATATGGTTTCGAACTCCAAATCAGTTAACTCGCTTATTGCCTCGAATTCAATAATTTATATACTTTGATCATATGATTTATGAGCATCTGAATATGTTTTGCTCGAAAAAGTGTATGCTCCAATAGTTCAATTGGACTTGAATAAAAAAAAATATTTAGTTTTCAAATGAATTGAGTCGAACATTGATTGTATGAAGTTCGAATCGTTAAATTAAATGAATTTTGATATGTGTTCTAGATCAACAATTATTAAGTTCGAACTCGAGATAAACAAGCTCAAACTATGGTATAATCACATATATGGTGTCGGGACGTCTTTATAAAAATCAACGAGTATACGTTTTTTCCCTTTTTCTGGCAAAGAAAAATACGATAGAAATTCATGTGAAATTACCAATAGCACCAATTTTTTAAGAGAGAAGAAATTGATATTGGAATACTGTTTTTTTGGTAAGAGGATACAAAATTTAAGGGGTACGTGCAACCCGATTATATTCAGCGATCTAAAGTTCCTTTTCCGTTAACAATTTAAGAACCTGTCCTTCGGAGGGGTATAAAAACTGGAAACAACTTCTAATACTCCGTAGGTTGAGGAGAAAAAAGAGGTACAAGTTATACGTTTCGTCACCACTTTGTAACAAAACCTTAGGTATAAATATGTTTTTATTATAAGAAATAAAATCTATGTTATGTTATTCAACTTCTTTCTAATAATTAATCGTAATATATTTGTATAAAATATACAAGTTTGAATTTACAAATTGAAAAATCGAATTATATACTGTTTTAAGATGATTTGGGCGTTTTAATAAATCTTATATTATTTTAATGTAATTACAGAAATCTTGTTTTATTTTACTTTTATTGTTTTTAAAATTTATAGTACCATCACGTGTTTTAATATGGAAAAGAAAGACCACCAAACCGAATTTAATTAAATTAGTATTTATTTGTTAAACATCACGTTAAAAATAAGTTGTTTTATTACTATAGTACCACGGGTACAATCGTAAAAGTGTGTTTTATGTTTTTGATGGACATTTAATCTATGTTGATATTGGACAATTAATGTATTTATATATTGAAGTTGATAATGTGTCTAATGGTGTGTAAGTATGGGTATTGGGTATTCTCCGGTTAATACCACATTTATGTAATGGTTACCATTAATATGCACTATTGCAATTGTCACGTGTTGAGATAATGATGGCGATTGTGTCTTGAACAGTAAGTACGTCACACTGTCTGCCATATTGAGAACAAGTAGTATGACACCGAACCTTGAAACGGTTAGAATGGTCATTTTAGGCATATCAATCCAATGCAGAATAGGTGCAAAGACGCCCTTTGTGAATTCTTTTGATGATAATATAATTAAATAAAAAAAATATTCAATATTGGGATTAATTTTAAGATATTGACGAAACGATTATAATAGCGTAACTTGTTAAAATTAAAACGTATTTTTTAACGTATTTTAGTTAATATACGATTATGTATATTAATGTGATAAAAGTGTAAAACGAAAAATGAAAAAGTAAGGAGTGTGCCATAAATTAAATAATTAACCACAAGGGTGGTGTTCAATTGGTTTGAGTTTGGGCTCCAAATGTCAAAAGTGTCTGGAGGTCCCAGGTTCCAATCCAATGAAAAATAAAAATTCTCTTGTGGTCGTCTTGCGATTAGTCGGCTCGCATAGCGGGTTGGATATGCATGTTAATAAAAAAATAACTACAAGGGTACAAAATGTTAGTATTAAGAAATTATTGGATAATAATATGATTAAATCAAAAAATATTCAATTGCTGGACATATTTTAAAAGTATTGATGAAAAGATTATAATAATGTAACTTGTTAAAATTAAAACGTATACAATTATGTATGTTAATGTAATAAGGATGTAAATTAAATGAAAGAGACTTTACGGTAAGCGTGCTACATATGTGAGGTTTGAGAGCCATGGCGTTGTGTATAATTATTCCCTTTGCATGTGGACATGTCAATTTATACCTTTTTATATTTTTCAAAAATAAATATTAGATTTTCTATGGATATCCGTGAGAAAAGTAGTTTCTTTTAATAATTATTAAGTTAAAATTCGTTGGTCGAAGCCCTTGCAAAACAATCGGATAGCATTGTCGAAAATCGATCGAAATCATATTAGAAAACCCTCGATATTGTACTGATATTCCAAAGAAATTATGGTTTATACTTATATCTGTAAAGTCCTTTCAAGATTACTTATCGGTCAAAAGATACAGGCAAATCATTTCTTTCAAAATTCTATTGATAAATGGTTTTCCAACGAAACCAGTGGTAGGCGATGATCCAAATTCTGATGTTTTCTTCCTTAGATTTGATGACGTAAATAAGATCTCGTACTTTTATTCTCCATTTAATTTGATCAAAAATTGTTTATAAAGTTTATAGTAATAAAATTATTTCGTTAATATATAGAAAATAAATCTTCTTAAAAAAGAACCTCTTAATGTTCTTCATATTTAACTGTAATTTGACCAAACAAAATTCCCAACAATTAATAAAACAGAGAAAAATATATTTTCTAAATACAACAAAAACTAATTATAATTTTATTTGATATTCTATTAAATGTACTAAAAAAAACTAATAATACAATTAATATTGTAATCTATAAAATATAAAAGCTTTTGGCGTTAAATTTTTTTTCTTTTGAGTTTCTTCGGTTAAAAAAATTCATACGAATGGTTGATTACTGTAGACCATATTTTACTACTTCAACCACTTAATATTTTTAAATTTAATGGGGCATGTACTTTTTTCTTTTTTTAATACAAATGTGATCTTTTAAAAACATGATTTTTTACATTGGAATCATATCTTAAAGATTTTTTCAACAAATAACACATACACAATATGTGGGGGCGCCGAAGTCACCTACGCCTCCGTATGCGACAACAAGACAACTGTCTGAGGAAAGGATGTACTGCAGTAGTAGGGGGTGTTAAGACCGGAGCTTCTTTCTTTTTTGATTACCTTCCTCGTGTATGTATAAGATCGAATCCATTCGATTTCTTAAAAAAAATACTAATCGTTAACTTTTCGAGGAATTCTTCGAAAGCTTGACAGAGCAATGCCACGTGGAGGTAGAAGGCCCATGGGTCGTGAATTTCTTTTCCCGAAGAAGAAGCAATGACATTATCTGGGGAATAAGCATCAAGTTAAGATTGGAAACTTTTTGTTAATGACAACATTAGTCCCTCATTTGAAACATCATTTACATATAGGCCCAAAAGTAAGGTGTGAGATCTATTTCAGGATGGTTATACCCCCCTTCCATGGTCATCTGTCCCTAAAATAAGATAATTATGGAAAAGGACCTTGTGGTTTTCATTTTAAAACTCTACTTATGGGTCGTTTATCAAACACTTACCTAGTAAATGCTTTCGGTAAAATTTAACATTATTATTGACTTACCGGGTAAGATTTTAGTTCACCAAAACGACATCGTATGCAACAATATACCCAGTAAGCGCTTATCGTGGTAAGAGTTGTCGTCATCACTTACCGGGTAAGACTCTTGGTCTTTGTCTCGCTCTTACCGGATAAGATTCTTGATCTTTACCATATTCATGCGGTGAGATAATGTTATTAGGTAAACACTTACCTGGGTAAGCGTTTGGTAAATGACCCCTTAATATGTTTTGTTAACTCAAGGTCAGTCCGGTCTTTTTATCAATTTTTCCTCATTTTATATGAAAATAATAAAACGTATTGTATTATACATCATTTCCACATAGACCAATTGTAGCTATGAACCTGATCAAACATGGTTGAAACTTCATCTTGAGATTTGTATCGTTTGGTATTCAGAAAGATAGGACAAAGTAGAATAAAATAAATAAAATAACCAATTTACTACTAATGAATTATTTATATCTTTTATATGTTTTAATTAATTTGTATAGTTTATTAGATTATAATAAAATAAATATTTTTATAACAAAATATGTCATTAGAAAGATTTTATCAATACGATTAAAAATGACATCAAAATAAAAAGTTTATGTATTTTTCAATTTTTATTTTAAAATTTTTCTTTATTACTTTTTTTTATTATTAAAATTTATTAAATTAACCAAAATACTGTTACAGTATAAAAAAAATATTTCGAGGACTTTAAAGTGAAATTTAAATAATATAAAATACAATAAATAAAATTTAAATAATAAATAAAACATAAATAGAGATACATATTTGACGTTTTATAAAAAAATTAATTTTAATTTAATGTCATATTGATAAAATATATTAATTTGTTCATCTTTGTTTCACATAAAAGTCTTGTCAAATATGAAACAAGTATCTGATTCTATTTTATCATGTCTAGTATAACAAACACACCATGTATCTCCGAACTAGCTATTTCCTCCTTTTTAAGGATTTTGGTGTTAATAATATTATTAAATATTTTATTAATTTGTCATCATAATATACCTTTAAAAAAAACTTTATATAAAATATTAATAAACAGTTAAAATAAATTTATCTTCTTTCAATATTGAGTTAGGTATTTCTCCAGATTTAAAATTATTAAAGATTATTTTAGCTCTAGATTCGGAAAATAAAGAAAAAGGATGATGAAGATGGTCCTATTGAATTTGTTTGTGTTATAGCACCATAAACAAAATACCATTTGCTACATTGGAATCACAAACAAAATATCATAAAGAAACTTTGAGAATGGCAAACACGTTTTCAAGAAAACAAACATTAAAAACTGTATTTAGTCATTATGTTCAATAAGCAAATAACTGTTAAATTAGGAAAACATGTGTACATGTATATAAATAATTGATTGAAAATGTGGATCTAATATGATCTAATGAACATCCGGTAGTAGTATATAAGATTGAAATAATCCTTGAAGGGCCAATGTTGTACGAAAAGCAATAGCATGACGAGTCGAATATTCAAGCCGGAGAGGAACTTAATCAATTTGGACCATCTTTCCAACAATGAAGGTAGTAATTGTGGGTCATAACCTCTAAGCAAATCATATATTTATTATTCAAAGACTTCATGAGTACCCTTTTCTTAATACGATAAGACAATTGGTATACATGTGAGTTGAGATATCAACTTCATTGACTTTCAAAAGCCAAGTAATAAGGAAACATTACTATTCTTCAACACAAAGGTCAAGCGGTGTAAATGGAATTTCTGCCTACTCACGTTCAAAAGGGTCATTGCTCCCGCAACTAAGCTTCAATATATATAGGGTTGGGTTCACGTGAGACCAACTTGTTTTTATGAAATCCGTGAAACCATTTTTTCACACTTGAAACTTCATAGCAAAACGCTGTGAATGTAAAAGAAAAGTCGAACCTTCACAGTAAAAACACAGTGAAGGTTACATTCACAAGGTTTTGCTGTGAAGTTTCAAGTGTAAAAAATGATCTCACGGGTCTCACGAAAACAGGCTGGTCTCACAAAAACAGGCTGGTCTCACGTGATAACATTCGGATACCACAATCACGATTACTCCGATCATCGGGGAAGTGATAACATCGTCGACGATGGTTATCCAGTGATTAGGGCTCGATTATTGTTTGTCATTGATTAAGGTTGTATCACATGTATATCACATCACATTTGATATCGCAATAGAGTAATCGAACAGGGGTTGTATTCAAGTGTATCACATATTTATCACAGATTCAGAGCACAATCAATATCACAATAGAGTAATCGAACATGGGTTGTATTCAAAGGTATCACATATTTAAGATAGCACATCAATATCACAATAGAATAATCAAACATGAGTTGTATTCAATACTCTATCACACAAAGATCACAACTATATCATAATAGAGTAATTGAACAAGGCTACATTCAATACTCTATCACACAAATATCACAATGATATCACATTAGAGTAATCAAACAGGGATTGTATTCAAATGTATCACATATTTATCACAACATAATCAATATTACAATAGAGTAATCAAACATGGGCTATATTCAATACTCTCTCACACAAATATCACAATGATATCACAATAGCTTCCTTCCAAAACCATTGGAATCTTCCATTCTCGGTTGAAAAAGGAATTTGAAACTGATAATACCACAATATGATTGAATATGCAGATACATAAAACGAAGGAAACGTGATTGACGTGAAAATATTCCAATTTTAAAGAATGGAATAATTACAATTAATATAAATAACATAAAAAAAATTAAAAAAATACCTAATTACATTACTACCCTTATTGATTTATTTTTATTTATTATAATTTAAATTATTGGTTAAAGAGATTAGAACCCACAACTGTTCTTGCATTTCCGCAAAATAGAGAGGTTCTTATTTGAACTTTCGCCTATATATATATATATATCCCACAAAAACACTACTACTTTTGAATAAGATATATTGAATTTGTTACCCAAGTTAGATTCATACGAGAACATTATCCAAATAAGAGAATAAGAAAACAATCAAATCTCAATCAAATCAAATCACATGTAATTTTCCACATATTTTGACTGTTTCCGTGTTCTTTTATTTGGTTACTTTTCTCGTTTGAACCTCCTTCTCATTGTCTAATGTCACAAAAACTTCAATGTGTTTTAAACTATGATATTTGATTTTCCATCACACACTAACAATGGTTCTTATAGAAATGTTCAAAGGACAATATACAAACTAATGAACATAAAGATCCAAAACCCATTCAATAAAGATGGCTTATTTTGCAATGGAAAAACAAATACAACTTAAAAAGTCGGATTACTCCATTTAAAACTTCAAAGATACAGGTAGAATAAAGGGTTGTTCTAAGGTTAGAATCTTAATTATCATCAAATTTCCTAAGCAAGGAACTTATCAAATTCAACAAAATCTAGAAGGCATGAGAGTAGGTACTGAACAAGTCATAAACATGAGACATGCTCCTTATTTTATAATCACCAAAATTAATGTATTCAGTTTTCTAACATATCAACAAGTTGACTTTGAATCCGTACTTTGTGAATGTCAAACACCCTGAAAACCTCATCTATTCACAATAAAGACAACTACTTCGCATTTATTCACTCATCCCACCGATTCAGGTAAAAAGATCAAAGATGAGGAACTTGATGTTTTGTAAAACATCAGACACTAAGCACTTCAAGCTCCATCTGAATATCTGTGAGCTCGAAGGCCTAGTTGTCGATGATATTCCAAACAAAGATAACTATAAGATGCAAGTGCACATAAAACTACAAGTTCCCAGAAGAGGTTACGTACCCAGAATAGCGACTCAAAGAAATCGTACCTCCAAACAGAATGTAAACGATGATGGACGTGTCTTCTGGAACGAGGGTTTTCAGCAGAGTTGCAACTTGGGCACGAAGGGTCCGGGTCCTGGAAGCTGGAAGATCAATCTCAAGGTTCATGTAAGTATAAAAACACAACTCAACATGCATAGAGTACAACCCTCATAATAGTAAGATTGTTGCCCCTTTATGCTTATACCAGTATCTAAATATGCATAGAAATTACCAGGGGATAGATGTGGAATCAAACCACAAAGCTGATATATTGGCTAGAGTCAAATTGGATGTCACTGAATTCACTGGCCATTCAGAAAAATTGGTCAAACTTCCGGTCCAGTGCTCCATTGGTGGCTTCATCCATGAGGCCAGACTAAAGGTACCTGTATATTTTTGCAAGCATGGCTAGATTATATACCTCCACTGAACCTGAAATATAACCGAATGAAAATTGCAGGTAAAACTTGATGTCACTGAAGTAAAGAAACTGCAAACAGAAAACACTGTGCACCCTGTATCTCCAACACACCTGCTCCCGTCCCTTCTATCATGTGTAAGTTTTCAAAATCAAACAAGAAACAAGATGGAGATGCAGATGGAGAAGGAGAAGGAGAAGGAGAGCTCCGAATCTGAAACTGAAGGAACTGATTCAAGCTATCAAAGGATAAAGACCATGGATCTATTAAGAAGTCAATCTATGCATGAAAGTATTGAATATGGAAAGCAATGCAAAGAACAATCTTTAAGTTATGAGGGTACAGAAAAAACGAAGCTAATGAGGCTTCTGTCATGGAATATTAGAAAGCCCAGAGATGCACCACTCCTGAACAAAGCATATGGTGGTGAAGGAGGTGATGATATTGATAACGCACGTCGAAGCCTACTGTCGTACCTAAAACCGCGGCAAGATTTGGTCAAAAGAGATCATAAACCTAGTGAATTCTCAGGCAGCGATAGATTTGAGGTGGGCAAGTGGGAAAAGAGAAGAGTGAAAAGCAGAGATGGAAAACTGGAACTGCAGACAGAAATATTCCTGGCCACGATTGACCAGAGGAGTGAGAAAGCTTTAGGAGGAGGAGCATGCACAGTGATTGCCACGGTTATTGCTGACTGGCTGCATCAAAATCCCAATACTTTACCATTGCGATGCGAATTTGATAAACTGGTTAGAGATGGATCAAAAGAATGGAGAAACCTGTGTAACGACGAAACTCACAAGGGTAAGTTTCAAGATCAGCATTTTGACCTTGACACGGTCATGGAGGCACAAGTTCGACCATTGGAGGTGATATCTGAAAAGTCCTACGTGGGCTTCTTTAAGCTTGAAAATACAAACAACTTAGATCTCTTGCAAGATGCAATGTCTTTTGACAGTATATGGGATGAGCTAGAACATGGGGAATCAACTACAGAAGAATGTGTCTACATTGTGAGTTGGAATGACCATTTTTTTGTTCTCAAAAAAGAATATGCTGCAATTTATATGATTGACACACTGGGAGAAAGGCTCACTGAAGGGTGCAATAAAGCCTACATGTTAAGGTTCAATGAAGACAGTATAATCCACAATGTGCAACCAGAGATGAACAACTCAAAGTTAGAAGCAGATAAAGGTTTAGATAACCATTCAAGTATTATAAGAGAAGAACATGAGAAAGAAAATGATCCAGGGTTTGTATGTAAGGGAACAACTTGTTGTAAAGAATTTATCAAGGGATTTCTCGCTGCCATACCACTAGGGGAACTGCAGAACAGTGTTGAGAAGGGGATAAATGGCAAAGCTCCTCTTCATCAACTCCTGCAAATTGAGTTCCAGTATACGTTGCCCTGCAGCAGAAAAACTCACAGAATGGAGCCAGCAACCTGAACATTCTACTGCACTGTTCCAGTTTAAATAAATGCTGTCGGATTTCACCCTCCAGGTGGAACACAATAGGACATTCCCCCCTCATTTTCTTCTTACAAAGGTGTTCAATGATAAAATAATATGTACATCAAGCAAGCTGTTTCAGATTCATTATCGTGATCCTTGTTTTGGACCCACAACTAGTTTTAGTTTCATTATTTTGATAACTAGTTGTGTACCCGTGCAATGTAGCAGATGCAAAAGGTTAGTTAAGATTTTTTCAATTTTGAAATTTCAAATTCTTTCTAGATGTCATAAAACTTACTTCAATTGTACCTGCATTAGATTCAAATAGGCATCCATCAAAATGTTGGTTTTAATAGCTTTTACAATCATCTTAAAAAAAAACAAATTTTCTCATCGATCTTTTTTAAGGCAAGATATACAAAAAAAGTTACAATAAATGTTTGGGGATTAGTATTTGTATCAGTCCCTTGTGTCTCCTCTTCTTAATCGGGATTCTCCATTTCTGCATTTGGCCTCTCAATTGAATCAAACTTCAGCCTTAACTTTTCGATACTTTTGAAAAGTTCTTTGATTACGGTATTCTATTTCCTGTTTCAAGAGCATACAAGTATTTCAATTTCAAGAAAATTTAGGTTCTAGAAGATCATCGTTCAATTTGGTCAAGACAACTACTTTTCACAATATAATTGATGGTATAACCTAATAACCATATTCAAAGCTAAGGGCATTTGCATATTCAAGGGAAGTGAGCCTATATTATTTTTTGGATCACAAACTTCATAATTGACAGCACATTATATGGATGGTTTAACATCGTATCTGCAATCTGGAAATACACACAAGCAAACATAATGTCAACAACCAGGAACATAGTTTTGTGCAATTCAAAATTCAAGCATTTGATGGTCTCTGGGTCACGATTGTTTGACTCCCAAACTGTAACCCTTGAAAACAAAATTATCGTGGGATGTAAAAGACCAATGGTAGCCACAAGTTTGACATGACAGACAATAGAACAAGAAAACAAAGTTCAGGTAAAATGATTTCTCGGAAGGAACTTAGCATGGTGACAGGAGTGAGTTTGGATGTGTATCCAACATAAGGAAACCTTGGTGAATAAATGCACCTGAAGAACAAGAGCAAAAAAGTACGTTTAAACCATTTTGGTGATCAAGAGTAATTTTAAAGTGTGTGAAGACACATTTCCGTATTAGTTAGTCCATAGAAGTTACCCAGATTCACAACAGAGAGAAAAAAGACGACACATTTGCGGATTAGTTAGTGTTCAAATTTATATCCGATAACCCAAAAAAAAAATAACTTCAAGAGTTTAGCTTGCAACAGTTGGTTTAAAATTGCCACAGTTTAAAACCAGCCCATACTGGATTTGGGATTCCAGAAAACAATTATTAAAGCTAACCTGAGGTGATTTTTCAGCAGCTGACTTTATATCTGCAACAGCTCCCTCCAAATCCTCTATCAAAAGTTTTGCTTCAACCCTCTGAAAAGAGTATACCACTTACAATTCAGTAATCAAAAAAACCATTCATAGTAAACAAAAAAAAATTAACATATGCAGATGGGTTTGGGATTACAGAAAGTGCCAAATTAAAACTTAGTTTGGGATTACAGAAAGCAATCATCAGATACCATAAAGAAACTCCCAAGACAAATATTTAATCACAATAAAATTAAGGTCTGCCAGATGATAGTCATAGTCCAAAGAATGGTATTAATGATTTTTAAGATAGTAACATTAGTCCAAAATCTATTTAAGCTCTTGAAATGTTGCAAGTTGATACATGCTCTAAACCAAACCAAACCCAATATTACCCACTCAAAGTCATGCTTTTTTTTTGGGGGGGGGGGGGGGGGGGGGGGGGGGAAAAGAAGAACCAAATGGGTAAAAAGCAAGCCACATAACAAGAGACAGGCACAGAGAAACATATAAAAAGAAAAATCTCTCTGATTCCTAGAAATTCACACCAAACTCGTGTTGGTCTAATTGGACTTCATTAAATTCAAGTTTTTGAGAAAATACAATTTCTCCATTATAATATCCCAAGCATTATTATGTGTACTGGGTTACAAACTCGATAAAATGGGTTTTCAGAACCATTGTTCCATTTTATCTAGTCCTCAAACAAAAGTTACACTCAATATCAGCAATTTACAGCCAACCTATGCCCAGTCCTTGTGAAATATCAAGGCAGATAATGTGTTAAAATCTATTCCCTTTAAATTAAGGCCCGGATAAATCATGTGCTCGTTATAACAACGTAGTTTACAAGCAGGCTTGCTTTTTGTGGTTCCATTGACAGAAATTGTAAAATGTAAAATACAATGTCTAAAGCAATCTACCCAAACACGTAAGTAAGAAAGACAACCAAAATGATCGTCGAAATCTACAAACCGAAGACAAAAAAATAACTCTATACCCTGAGCGCGAATAACAGGAGCTTTGCCAACATTTCTTGTACCAAGTTGCCTCGTGAATCCACATGCTAAACCGAAGACAAAAAAATAACTTTGTACCCTAAGCGCAAGTAACAAGAGTTTTGCCAACGTTTCTTGTACCAAGGTGCCTCGTGAATCCACATGCTATTGGATAAAACGACAACCTGATCATATCATGAAAATACTATATCCATAATCAAACAAAATTATCAATCCCAGGTCGGTAGGTTATTTCGATTTTCAGTTTATTCGGTAAGTTATTTTGATTTTTGGTTATTCAGTTTGGTTTAATTTTCAAATTACAAGGTAACCAAACCAAATAAGGTTTGGTTTAATTAGTTTCAAGTTATTCAGATTCAGGTTGTTCCATGCAAGTTACTGGTTAAACCAAATAAAGATTTTATTTTGAACAGTTTTTTTAAAAGAATTTTTCTTAGTATCGTAATAGCAATGGGAACATCAATAGATTTCTTGGAGTTGGATTAAACGAATAACCCCATGAAGAATTTAAGCTCGATTTTCAAAATTTGTTATGAACATAAAGATGGAAAAGATGGTACCTCATTTAAACACAGTACAATGTGCATTACTTCTGATACCAACTACATCAGTAACATCAATGCTCTCAATGCCTTTCAGCTCCAAGTTCCAAGCATTAAAAGCAAATGGCTTCAAGGTGAGTGCTCCAACAGGACAGATATCATGAGCTTTATAAACATAGGTGCCAATTTCTTCTCCGCTTCCACACCCCAACATTCCAAGATCTTGCATTCCCACTACTTCACTTGCAAACCTGACATCTGGACAACAAAATTCGAGTATATTAGCAGCTTAAATTGAAGCAGAACAGTAGCTACCAACTCAAAACAAAGGCATCATTAAATCCAATGAATACATAAAGAAGGTTGGATGTAGATGGAGCCTCTCATGTTATTATAGAAATTTAGTGATAAAAAGAAGAGATAGCAAGTGTCAGTTAGTGATAAAAAAATACAGAGTACCTGAGTACAGAGATTCCATCTAAAACTACTGTCATAATTTAAAACTGCATAACACAAGTTGTAAGAGGTCAAAAAATAGGTGATAATGTGTTGATAAATACCAATATTTGCAGAACCAGAAAATAGAACACTAAAGCCAAACAGATCAGCATTGCTTAACTTGTTAGTATTCGAGGTATCCGTAAATCTCAAGGGAAAGGGATCCCAACACATAACTTGATGGACCTACAGGGGGTTCGTGTGTGAGAAGGCCTCTTCCTTGAGCACCGTCCAATAGTTGTTAGGGATACCTCAAATACTACGATCCAATAATCCATTATGATCCATCAAAGTAACATCCAACCCCATTGTAATACAAAGGATGGGATGAGAAAAATTATAAAAGTGTGAAGGAATCACAAGTTTGAAGCCAAATCACCTGATATGTAATCGGTTTGAAGCCAGTACTAAAAGGTCCATTCAGGCTGCGGTCATATGGGAAGGGAGAAGGGAAAAGATAATGTTGTTACTACTTGGGTGACGAATGAATTTAACATGATCACAATGTTAAAATCTACAGCAAGGGGTAAAAGAAGTTGTCTCTAAATCAGGAACTAAGCACACACAAGCAAACAATTAGCAGGGGAAAACTGCTAAACATTATATGCCCCTTTATGAACACAAAATATGAATCCGGGAAAGCTAAATATAACAGCAAAGAATTGTGTGCCTTCTTCATAGCATAAGAATGGGTGAAAAGATGTGTATAAATGTATCCTTGGAATCTCTTTAAGAAGCAGTTGGTCAAAGATATAATCACATGACAAATATTATATACATCTTGAGCTTATTTTGTAATACAAGTTCAATGGATATGTTTTTGTTGATTCAAGATGTTGTATATACAGATTGAGAGTACCTTCCATAATTAGGAATTCCACACGCTGTGCTCATTGGAGCTCCAGTGAAAGCAACAAGTTTGATATTGCACAAAGTTGGAAATCTAAGGCGTCTAAGGTCATCGACTATCTCATACATAAAAAAGACCGAAACTTCAATCACAATATAAATCTAATGGCATCAAAACTTACCTTTTATCAAAAACTCATATAAATGATTGACATCTTTAGTGCTTGGTGGATCGGGGACCACTTTTCCTGTCTTTCAGAGAGTTTGACGGTGGATCCTCAACACTTCCCAAGAAGCCTGGAACTGAGATCCGGCACACTGTCTGTACATGCTTTACAGAGCCTCAAAGGAAATTTCTTGTAGCTTTACCATGAAATTTACAATATTTGCTAGTTGGATTAACAGCATCAGTTAAAAGGCAATAAACGTAGAAAACTATAACACAGTTTATTGTACAGGCTCAGTAATTTGATGATATAAAAAGAAGTTGCAAGAAGTATGCATTACTTGCCTGTCAGCAAATAAGAATAATGCCTTCTGTGGTTAATTTGAATGATCAAACCAATCATGACTCAAATATATGCTGACCTTTTTGCCCCAACTTGGTAACAGTATTCATAATATCATTTTCAACCTTCTAACAGTAATTAAGAAAGATTTTTCAATTTAGAATTCCACTTCAACATTAAAATGCAATTTTTTTTAATATAGATGGAGAGAACCGATGTCCTAAATTAAGTATTTGGTCCTAACTACTTAAGAGTTGTTGGAAGAACCCTAATTGCTCATCCCACTCCCTTTTCCATAAAGATGATTAAAAGCTATAACGAACTCACTATTAATCGCACGGTGCCAGCTCATTCATGCTTAAAACCCAGATCATTAACCGATAAAAATCAATAAAACTTACCTGAAATAGCGATGGAAAAGATAGAGCAATAAAGAAGATGGAGACGAAAGCAAAGAATTGTATAACGAGAGAACCCTAATGTATATATTGGGAAGATGGATCTGAACAAGGAATCGTCACACCGGGAGCGTCAATCGTCGTCTGGGAAGATGGATTTGTGAATAGTCGTTTTGGGGAATGAATAATTGGAGCGGCCAGTCTTTGGAAAGAAAAACCTTATTGAAGCCTCGAAAAGTTGTATATCTAGCTTTATATGTTGTAATTAAGAGATTTTAAGACTTTATGCATTAATAGGCAGTACCTTATGCATTAAAACTTGTATTTAAGACTTTGTTGCAAAGGTAAGCAAGATGCATTTACCAAAGCCTTGGTCTGTCTTGAATCACCCTCCATCTCAGGATTACTTGCAGGTACCATTTTCAACCATCAAGCACCCATTTGGCAAAAGTTATTACCATTGAATGCTACCAGCCGATAGAAGTAGTTAACAAACTATTTTCTGTGATAGCAAGTTAGAATGTTCTTTCCCACTTAAGGCAAAACAAGGAAAAAAAAATAGCTTGCAAAAAGTTAACACATGAAAAAGTGAATACGGATTACCAAGCAAAGATGAAGTCATACATGCATAAAATAGAACATTTTGAGAACACTAAACCTTTTTAAGAACAGTCAATTGTGCATTTCAAAAATTGTAGAGTGATTTATAATCCACGCAGCATGTTCGAAACTTCAATTTACAAGAAAAAGGAACAGGGGGAATAGAGACAGAGGCCCTGTAAAACAGATGGATAAAGAAGAAAAAATGATGAAAGAAAACCCTCTATATAGGTATACACAATGCACCTGAGCATCAAGAAGTTTAGAGTAGAACTCTCTTCAGTCTTCAAGTGATACACAAACCAAAGCTATAGAGATGCAACAGACTTATGGGCAATATCATAAACAGATATAAGAATTTCAGCAACAATGAGTATAATAATGACCCATTCCAGAAAATCTGATTTTCTGTTCTGGAGGATCTCTTGAAGAAAACGAATATTGTGCTGCAAGAAAAAGAAAATGAAGTATCACCATCACAGTCGGATCAAGTGCAAGTCCCCAGCAAATTAAGCAAACAATGGAAGAAGTTCAAGTGAAATGATATCTTACCTCCACAAATTTCAATTTGAAATCCAAACTAGCAAATCTCTGAGTCAACTCAAATTCATCCCTGAGATACTCCCAGATCTGAGCATATTTAGCATCCTTCCAAGCAATATCAGATCTGAGCAACCGCAGATAATTTTCATTCAGCAGTTAGTCCTTTATTGTTTTATAGAAACAAAACTCAGAAATGTGAAGACCCATATGGGCATGATTGACCAAATGGACACAACCACGTTGTCTTTTGACTTTCAACCGAACCAACATGTTAAACTGCAGTAATGCAGTTTTAATGTACTTAATGATGGGTGGATGTGCTACATGGAAGATTTTCCCAAGGATGTAAGAAATTATTGTGAATCCTAAATGTTCAGGTAATAATTTCTATTTCTGTTCTCTTTGCACAACCTGTTGTACATTATCTTAAATAAAGAATGTAATTTCACTCATGTTTTGTTTTTTATTGCTGAATATGTGAGACGATTTGTTGATATCATGATAAAAACAAAATACTATTACTGCTTTCTTTCTCCAATTTTAGGGTCCGTTTTAAAATTTTAATAATCAAACAACAGTTTTGTCTTCTATAAGAAGCAAAAGATTGTGGGCTTTCAAGATCAAGACACAGCACTTCATTGCAGTTCTACTGCAGTAACAGTATTGTGAGAGACGATAGTCACAATCATGATTAAATACATCAAATGATAAAAATTGAATGGAAGACCAGGAAAGCAAACTGGGCAGGCTAAATAATTTTTTTGAATGGTAAAAGCAAGCCTACAAAAACATGAATAGAATTTTTGAGGACTGCCTGGTCTTGTCCAATGAAGGAATATCCTTGCATTTAATAAGATAAATACAGGCTAATCCTTCGGTTCAACAGTTGAACCCATAAGGCCATAATTAACTGATGTTGTTTGTTTGCCAAACTTCATTAAGGCTCGCTATGCAAGTCAAAATCTATGCACATGGTAGTGAAAAAATTACACAAAAAAAGCATAATTTCCTCTCAATTTCAAAGGTACCTCTCAAAAAGTCCAAGCTTAAGAATCACATCAGCAAGATTTGAATTTGCCTTCCCCACCAATTGAAACAACTTTTTCCTCTTCATTGTGAAGGTTCCAGTTTTCTCCATACCACGGTTAATATCAGTGAATTCTCCAACCATCCCATCAACCTAAAACGAAGAATTAAGAAAATGATAAAATGCACTGCGTATTCCTTTCTACAACGAGAAACTAGATACAGAGTACAGTATTAACCTACCTGGCGAACATAGTAATCAAGAGCAATACTCTGACCTAGAACACTACCAATTGTACGGATCCCATCAGTATTCAAATACTGCAGCATTATATAATCTAATCCACCTTGCATCCATGTGTTCAGCATTGGTTTCTCCTTGACCTCATATTCTGAGTATTATAAGTAGTGAAGCTCGAAAAATTTAGATTTCAATATGAAGATGAAGTAAATGATATAGCTAACAAACATGCATCTAATTTGCCAATATCACCAACGATGAAAGGAACATCCTTACAGATGGTAAGAAGAGGAAGCAGGCATAAATAACCCAATCACAAATGTACACAACTTCAACATGTCATTATTATTGGCAATTCAACAAAACTAAGTGGTCACAACCATGTAACATTCTTTCTTTTCAAGTTACACATCAGTAACCGTTGAACTTATAATGCACTTGAGCATACAAATTATGTAAGGCACATATGAAAAGAAAAGAATGATTATAAGGATTTGCATTATAAACATAGATTTGAACATCTTTAATGGGACCTCACCATCCTTTCTCATCTCAGGTAGCAATCCTGAAGCATGTCTTTCAACAATTTTCAGATAACCATCAATTTCATGATCACGAACATTAAACAAGACAATTGAACCATACTGAAAAACTACCATATAACAGCAGTCACTCCCACTTATACTGGCACCAGAACCCTGAAAAACATAACTGAGCTATTGTAAATACAACTAATATAACTATCACAGGCATATCAACATTCAAAAATTGTGCACCAAATACAGAAAGATGTAAAACGGTTCTGTTTGCTCTGCTAAATATAACAACAGGGAAGTGATAACTCGACATGAATATTTGCTTATGATTAGGATAGTCCATTGACTCATGTGGATAGATGCCACAGTTCCCTCTGTATTGAAACTAGAAAGATGTATATTACACCAATCAAAATTCCTTGCCCCAACAGATTAGCGAAAGGGCATATACAGGATGCAAAAAGCTGGCAAACATTTGTTTTTCTCTTCATGCTGCATTCAAATGACAAAAAATAAGTTATATACTTTGATCAACGATATTTCAATCGAAATCGAATACCAACTTTTTGAAATATCCTTTCAGCAGCATAATAGAGATTTTTTGGAAGGATCATCTTGAGTAGATACGAAGCCATGCTCTCAAGGTAACTCAGATGTACCCCAACTGGTTGTCCTGGCTAACCTCAATCTAAGCATCAAATGCTAATCAGCATGAATATCCTCAAGAAGTATCCCAAATACTTTCACTTGCCCAAAACAACAAAGATGACACAGAAATAGAAGTAACATAAAAAAAAAGTAAACCAGATTGAGGTCAACACTTGCAGAATGTTCGAAAGGTATATTCTTGTAGCACGTCCTAGTTAAAACCGAAAAACCAAACAGACATAGTATGTCCCACCCAAAGGTAGGGCCTGGTTTAGATGTACGAAGACCTTACCTCTGTCCAACGGAACAGAGGCTGTTTCCGAGACACACCCCCCACCCGGGCAGGTTACCATCAAGAAAAAGAAAGTTATCTAGAAGGCACAATATAAACAACCGAGTTATAAAAGAATGTACAGAGCCTAACAAGATAAAAGGCACACTAGGCACACCAAGGAAACTCTGTGTCTCTAGCACATGAAACCGCCAACCTATTTTTAGCACGTCCCAGTTGCATATTCAAAAAATGATGCAGACAATCTAAGAACAACAATGCTTACATACATATTGAAATTATTAGAATCGCATGACAAGAACAGACTTACAATAAGTTCAGGCTTGGTGCTGCCAAACCTCAACACAACATAGTTAGTCATGCGTGATGTTGGCGGGATAAAATTTGATTTGTTTTGGTCCACTAAACTTCTCAAATCCACACTGCACAAAGTCACCATGGAAATGAATGGATATTACTCGGCCAAATTGAAAACAGTGTACTAAACAAGATTCATTGATCACAAATACTTGCTGAATTGAAAGAAAAACAAAAAGGCCCATTATCCTACATGCATACAACCAAGTACTATAACCAAAGGGGATCATTCCATTGTTCACTCTTCCTCGGTTTAAGAACTAGTTCTACATGCATACAACCAAATTACTGTTGCCAAAGTGGTTCATTCCGTTGTTCACAATTGCCCAGATTAAGAACTAGTTTCATAAGCCATTGACTTGAACTTTTTCTTGGTCAAAGCTAGTCTTCTCAATTACAATATGCGCTTGGAAGAACTCGAAATTGTTTTAAAATGCTCAATTATCGCGATCTCGTTGATGCTATGTGGTGAATTTAAATACCTAAATCCTTCGCCCATCAAAAACACCCAATTAATACTCACAACCTATATAAAGGTGGAAAACAAACATTGAGCGACTGGTATCATACCTGGTAGAAAAGAAATAAGCTCTGACAGGAATCGAAGGCTTAAGGTCCTCCTCACTCACATCATCATTATAAGAATCATCAACCTCGGCGCACGCAGCAGGCTCGTGCCACTCCATCGTATCAGCCACCGACACCGATGGGGAAGATGAGGAAGACGATGAATAAGAAAAGCATTTAGCGACTATGGAGTTCGAACTAGAGCCCAAGTAACCACGGCCCGTCGGTGCAATTGGTGAAGATGATGAATGCGATAATCGGCATAGGTTTATGGAAGAGCGACGAGGATTGATCTGTACGGATTTCTGTGGTGGCCCTGATGTGGATAAGATAGCGTTAGGGTTAGTTGAAAGTGAGATGATGGTTCCCATTTTCTTGAACGACAAAGTATGAGAAGAACTTAGAGAATGAAGGAAGAGCATTGTGGTGGCGGTTTTCATGTGGACGTCGATTGAGCGATGATGCCGCCACATTTTCACCGGTGGCCGGAGCATTACGCGGCTTTGTATTATCTGCCGGTGGTTTTTTCAGTTGTCTTTTGCCCTGTAGGCTTTACTCTTTTGAATAATTTACACTAATAGTCCCTCTAGTATTATTAGATAACACTTGTTGTCCTCTGACTTTGTGTTAACCATTAATGGCCCCTGAATTAAAATTACTTAATATGTCGGTTTTTTTTCTAGATCATCCCTTCTATACATGTGACATAAAGATATATATTTTTGACATTTCTTGACGATCATCGTTTTTGTTACGACTATTTATTAGCATTCGTGATTGGTATATCAATCACGAATAACACATGTTCATAAAGACACGATAATATGTATAAGACGCGAAAGAATTCATCAGTATATAAGGTATTAAAAAAAAGTATGAGGTGAATACAGTTGTGAATTTTTAAACCCTATTGAAAATATTGGTTTTTCATGCATGACATATACACAGGGCCGGCCCGGCCACGTGCAGCCCATGCGGCCGCACAGGGCATCAAAGCCTAAAGGGGCATCAAGTTGTCATTTATTACTAGTTTTGGGTTTAATAATTTAAGAATTGGACAACTGAATTTTAACTATAAAAACAGGTCCAAGGCCTAGTAGTGATAAATACTAAATGCACATCGTTGGAAAAAGTTGGAAAATTGGAAAAGTTTTTGTTTGTATAAAGTTGTATGTATGAATTAATATATCTGTATGAGTTGGAAAAGTTTTGTTTGAGAGAGTTTTCGCAGATGTAAGGAGCACTTTTTTAGTTGGAAGGGACATGTTTGGAAAAAAAAAATTGCCTTTCTATATAAACTCCCCTATAAGCTTACTGGATAAGTCACTTTCAATATCATTAAATCACTACAAAACAATCATGCATAGTTGAGCGAATAAGTTGTTAGTTCCATTAAACTTATTAAGCTGCTAACAGATAGACCTGTAGCCTTTAGTCGTTAGACCTGTAACTTTTGAGTTTTACTGTTTGCTTACTATGATAGTAATTTGGATGTAATTTATTATTTTAGTTAAAAACTAATTATAGTTTTTCTTGTCTTTTAAGTTTCATATATTGAAATAAAGTTTCTATTTTGTTAATTTCAATTTAGAAAAAGAAAAACTGGAAAAGAAGAAAGCATGACCTTAATCCAGGATTATCCTTTTATCTTTTTATATTTTGTATTCGGAGTTTTGGTTTTTATATCCCTCGTTGTATTTTTTTATTATAATTAATAAAAATCAACATTGGGATGAAATACTTAACTTGAATAGGTTCTAAACTCTTTAAAAAATTGCATGTTTTGTTGTTTCATTAGCTTAACAAATAGGCTTAGGGTCATTTTTTATTATTTTCGCACAGGGCATCAAAAATCTTAGGATCGGCCCTGCATATACAATGTATCAAATATAATTTTAGCATATTAATTATTTGAAAACACGAAAAAACACTACCTGCAACTTTCTAAGAGAACACATACAGACATATGCTTTATGACGTAAGTTGCATGAAACTCACTTGATCGTGTATGGTTATGAACTGAGCTCGTCTTTCTAAGCAGTACCTAAAATATTGCTTCTATGGTTATCACACGTTCAATTTGAATGTATTTCTTATAACTACTACATGAGTCTCTTCTTTCAACCAATGTCACTTTAGTCATTGAACGTGTGTATTTCGAGACCTGACAACATTAGTCCCTTTGTTGGACAAATCATTACATCTAAATATTGAAAAACAGGTGTTACACAAACGTCAATATGTGAACAATTATACACTTGGAGGAAAAAGAACAATTTCATCAAAACATGTCTTTATGTGTATGTGTGTGTATATATCATACATACAAAAAAAAAATCATGACTTTATTACCATACATCATTTAATCAAGTCGAATGGAAACTACTCAGATGTTTCCGAGAGGACGAACATCATTTATTGTTGTATCATTTACCGACATGTTTTAAGATTTGAGACATGTGCTTTTAATATTGTTCAAGTAAGGACCATCAAAGTTATATATATATATATATATACACATTTATTAACCTGAATATCCAACTCGTTATACGAGCCGACTAATCCGAGAACGATCACATGTTTTGCAGGTAGTCGAAGTCACCGCATTTGAACCTCCATGGCCACAAGAATATTTTTGTTCATTCTTGAATTTGAACATGAGACCTCCGGGCACTTTTGACATTTGGAGTCAAGCTCAAACCAATTAGACACCACCATTGTGATGACACATTTGATCTTATTATTAACAAAACTGGGAAGTAATATTTTCTAAACTAATATGCTTTTTCGTTTTGAAATATATGTATATATATCTATACTATATTATAAAACATTTGGCTAAAACTCTTAAAAACTCTTAAAACTCTTAAACTCTTAAAAACTCTTAAA